>NC_134568.1:88925290-89241718 GCF_050947875.1 Dermacentor variabilis
CTGGGGTTCTTTAACGTGCACCTAAATCTAAGCACACGGGTGTTTTCGCATTTCGCCCCCATCGAAATGCGGCCGCCGTGGCCGGGATTCGATCCCGCGACCTCGTGCTCAGCAGCCCAACACCATAGCCACTGAGCAACCACGGCGGGTAAATAGTTACAATAAACCACCCCCATGTGGTCATTTGCGCAACTTGCTATGTCAGAAAATTGACCAGCCTGGACGAAGAGGAGGAGGAGCCACACGGATCGAAAATCGCATATTCGGAACATGGACGAAGTCGGTGTTGGGAATCCATGACTTGTCCTAACAATGTAGCGTTTGTCGATGTTCGACGCACGACCTCGGTCAGCGCAGATAATAAAAGGCACATATTTTTGTTCTCTTTCATAATAGAGCTCCTAGACATTCCACCATTTTCTTCGAGGCATGATGCAGGCCTCGAAGGTCGCGAGGGCAAAAAGTATGCGGATCCCACGCACTGTGGGAATCGATGTAAGCAAAGAGTTGGGTGCTGTTTGCTTTCACTGACGATAATTATTGTTCTTCTTGGCGCTTCTGGTCGTGGTGCTCACCACGTTCCTCGTCTTCCATGGCCGCCACGCGTTGTGGTTGCGCTTCTCGCATCTGCTAGTAGTGCTCCCTGTAAGCCCGTCGTATTTCATGGCCGCCACGCATCGTTGGCTCGTCTCAGGTCTTTGAGCCACCATACATTCGCGGTCCTCACCACGTTTCACTGCGTAGCGAAGACGCTGCTGTTCCACGCGACGCTTCTTTCGGGCCTGGGGGTCCTCGACGCTGAGTGCACGCTTTGGAGCCATTTTGCTGGCGTATATTAATTACGTGCTCCTTCTGCATACGTGGCCAGCGCGCTCTTGAGACGCTAGCTCCAAGCGCTATCTTCAGGCTATGGACGATTGTAATGCTCACACTGTCACAGCCCAGCACGTGAATTCCACAGCCCAGTACCTGCATTTTTGTCGCATAAGAAAGCAAGCATAGCACGTGCGATACGCACAAACTGTGAACGCTGCCGCGGCGGCGCCCGCCTGGATGCGCGGAGGCAAGCGCCATCTCGGGGTCTTGCAAGAAACACAGCGGCGCGTGGCAGCAAGACCACAGCAGCAATAGCAGCTCCCAGAAACTCGGGACACGTACAAACAAATACCATATAGCCACAGACGCCTGAGTGAACAACGGCAAGGCGGGCGTAGGCCAGCTTTTGGAAATGATTTGAGCGCTTCGTAAACTCCCTTCGAATGCAATAAGTGCGGTTATTATAACATATTCTCTTTCTGTCTGTGCTTCGCTTACAACTTCATCCAATTCACAAAGTCCAAAGACGTTTCTAACATTATTTTCTCCATCGTCGAATTTTCGAAAAATATTATGGGTACCAGGCCACTGTGAATTACATTTAAATGAAATGTGTGGGGTTCTCACCCGTGTTCTTGGGACAAAGGAACGACAACACAGTAGTGCAAACAATCACAAGGTCATTTATTGCACCTTTCATAGACTAATGCCTTCTAGCCGAGTTGCTATCCACAATATATGCCGATGGGCGCGCGACAAATCGTGGAAGTCCGACTCACCGCGGCCGGATAACGAGGGAATATGTTCGCCCCATGCTGGACACCAACGCCTGGTCGTTCGCGCGTACAGCCACGCGAACGATCTTGTTCGTCCATTGCGGGGTAGGCCTCGCGAGACGGTCTCGCAGAAGCATGGATCGGCGCACGCGCAGAACGTCCGCGCCGCTTGCCGATGCCAGCCAAAGAGGAAGAGCCTTCTCTTTGTTGCGTCCAAGTAACCCCGCTGTTAGGTGGCGTTAGCAGAGCCACCCTCGCGCCATCTCTCGCAATGCGCTTCAACCTGACCGACTGCCGTTGGCACCAAGCCACGCGGTGAAGCCGGATTACAGGAGACGGGAGCTATGCGGGAAGACAACATATCAGGGGACGCGTGAGAGTCGCGCATCCCCACAAATGGCAGATTTATTAGCGCAAGCCTCCCTGAGTGGACCGAAAACGTTGTTTCTTCCAGTAGCGGCGCACCTAACAGTGATTGGATATCGCAAATATTCAATTTGTAAAGATCTCATTGATCATTAATAACATGGACATAATTTAAGCGCCTAAAATTTCCGTGGAAAATCCTGCGGCGTCCATCAAGAAATTCGGAAGTAGTGATCACCAGATCGACCTCCCCTGTCCCACCTTTAAACCTATATTTGCACAGGAATGGTCTGACGTTACTGTCTCTGTGTCCATACTGCCAAGAAACAGAATCTCTATATCACTATTTTTTGTTATGTTGCCGATACAAATTATTAAGAAAAAGACTTCTGGAAATTCTGCTTGTTAATTAGGGTTAATCTTATCATCAGACATAGTACTATCTTTCGGTGCGTCAGTTATAGCAGAGTCCTTCCATGTTTTTTCTGGTCACGAAACTGCCGCCTCAGTTTCATATAGCGCCAGCGCCCGCCGCTAGAGGCGCAACCGTGCATGAGAGGGCATGCGAACGCCGCTACCGCTGTGGTTGTGTGTGGGGCAGCCTCGGTATTCTAGCTTTCTCAACTTCCTCAACGATCGCTTTAGTTTCACGTAACTATTTTTAACATTGAATATAATTAAATTACTGCCTGAGCGTGTCTTCTGCGATGATATGAGCGCACGGGACGAAAAAGAAAGCCGCTCATAACATGGAGCTTGCGGCGGTCTCAGACCAAAAAGAAGAAAGATCTGGAATTTTAAGAGCCAGAACCGCGATACGATTATGAGGCACGCCGTAGTGGGGGTCTCGGGATTAGTTTTGACCACCTGGGATCCTTTAAAATGCACCTAAATTTAAATAAACGGTTGTTTTGCATTTCACCCCCGTCGAAGTGCGTCCGCTGTACACGGCCGGGCGGTCCCGGTCCGGATTTCTTCGTCATCGCCGTTCGCCTCAACGCTTCGGTGGGCTCCGCTTTTTAATATTTGCCTTAAATAAACACCGCGCATTCGCAACAAAACGCCAGTGGTCCCACTTATCACCAGAGGAGTAAGCGCCAATTCTCCGTTGCGCATAGCGCCAGATTGTTCGCCGAGCACAGCTGTTCAGTTTCTGTTAAACTGTGGCATAGAAGGACTCTGTGGGCAGTATCTTATAACGAGATCAAAAGAATGAAATTGCTATTGCAAAGGGCTGCTACCGTAGAATACTTAATGACAAAGAAAAGGGAACTGAGCTGCTCCATGCGCTTAAGATTTCTTGCAAAGCGATGTCATTTCTGAATAAGATTTAGGTAGAATTAATGCAAGACGAACTTCGCTACTAAATGTCTTCCTAGACAATCACATGTAAGAAGACAGGACAGACAGACAGACCTGTCCTGTCTTCTTACATGTGATTGTCTAGAAAGCGCAACCAATGTTTCCTATTACAATGAACCAACTTGCCCAACAACGCATCCTGCTAAATGCCTTCGGTGCGGCTTTTAACAACGGATTAAGGCGAACCTGAAGTGTTAGGACCTGCACAGTTGAAACTAGCTGTAATTAGGCAATTGCCTTAGCAAGCAGTCGTTTAGAAGCGTCAGTAAGCCCAGCACTTCACTGCTCGTGGTTTCGACGCAGAAACGACGAGACTAGGTATTTTGGTTCTTAATTCGCAACTATTTACAATATGTTAAAATGTTGCAATCACCGGTCCTGATATTCTTATCATGGTCGAAAAATGAAAAAAAAACTTTATAATTCGATTAAGAAAATAAATAAAACGTGTTGGTGCAAAAACAAAATACAAGCACGATCATTTATTTATCATGTAAAATAAGCGGAGCGAAATACAGATAGCACGGAGGCGTCTGGTCACAAATGGTCCACCATTCACAATGCAAGAAGTTTGTTAAAAGCATGACACTGATATAATACGCATAAAGAAATAAGATCAAACGTGAGAGGTATGCATTGGGAGGCAGGAAACAAACACCAGCAAACGAATGGCAATAAGTACAGAATGCATAGTCGATTGTTTCTATAAACAAGAAAGTGTAAAGCATAAGCATTTCATAACACACGGCTAAAGAACTCTCAAACGAACACAAGTAGCCACATCACAAATACAGCAATTTTTTTTAAATGGCTTGTTAGAGATACCACCTTTCTACTTCTTCAGCTGTTACTTAAACATGCAGACAAAACTTGCTCAGCAAATCACAATACAAATGTAGCTAACAGTGTGCTAATAACCTTCTTACTCATAGCAGCTTATAGACTTAAAAGTACGTGCAATTGAAGAATTGTAGCCCATCATTAGCCAAGACTAAAGGACAATGGAAAATAAAACAATGCATATTATTCTGTTTTAACACTTGCATCTAAAGGAATTCTAATGCTATACCTTTCATAGATGGTCGGGGTAAGGGCGCTATTGCTGTGAACTACTCTATCCTGGTATAACACAAATTGAGGTTGCAACAAAGCATAAAGCAAATGTGTTCAGCGTCGGCTTCTCACGCTCCAGGGACACCCCGTTGATGTTGAAATTGTACGCAGTGACGATGTCCGAGGCGTCAAAGTGTTTCGCGCACACACGTGTATACTTCGATTCGAAATTAAAATCGCCACTTTCCTGCCGCGGTATGGCCCGCTTCCATTTCTCGCGCTGCTCCTTGTTATTAGGTAAACAGAACAACGACACCTTTTCGGTCGTGCCCTTGTAGCCGGAACGGCACCCAGGCACGCAACACGTGTTCGGCATCGTTGTCCCACCCCACCACTTCAACCAAACAGCCCAACACTCGAAAAATAGCACAGCACATGCACAGAACGTACCCGAAAAGTCAGCTCGCCTCGCACTGCGCACGCATTTCGGTACGCGAACGATGCCCTCTGTGGCACAGTGGCGCCGCGTCGCGGCACCTTTGGGCAGCATATGAACCTCTCCCATAGCGTGACGGCGGAGTTTCGTGACCAGAAAAACATGGAAGGACTCTGGTTATAGGCTTTTGCCGCAGGGACGTTTTTGATGCTGTTTGCGGTTGCGTACAGGCAACTAAACGAATGAGGTTTTGAAGGCTCTTTTTTTTCGTTTTTTCTTCTTTTTTTAATCGAATATGTAATCCTTCAAAACATTTACTAAAAGCTTCAGCAGACTACTCTTGGCCGATGCCCCAGTGTGGGTATGAACGTATGTGAGTGTATGCGCGTGTGTGATGGCCTCGTACTATGGTACGAGGTCATCATCATCAAGAGCCGGCCCAATGAACGGGTGTTGTCTCTGTTCTCTCCTTTACAATGGCGCAGTCTACAACGAACCTGCCTTAAGGCGTTCCAGCCTTAAGTGTACCCTCGCGGTTCTTCGGTGTGCCGGGTCCCTCCTGCCCAGCAACGCTGTCCATGCTTCCTCGGTTATAGAGCCCGCTACCATACCACTCTAGGGCAGGACAACAGCTCCAAGTTATGACGAGCGCCTTCGCATCCGTCAGCGGTTTCGTCCTGCCTGTGAACGCCATCCACCCTTCCCTTGGCGAGGATATCCTCCCAAGCACTACTTCGACCTCCAAACGACCAAGGTATGCCATCGATACTTCTTTGGTGGTAGAACCGGCTGCCGTGACCACCACAATGACCGCACTGTCCGTGGACACCGCCCCTAATTGGTCGGGCAACTGGACATACATTAAAATGGGGTAAAAAATGAAATAAATGAATGGTAGAGAATGGGCAGCTGGACAGGCAGCCTGGCGCAGATGAGGCACTGCTACTTCCAGCAGCCGGCTTTGGTGAAAACACCGGCGTTTTGCGGCTTTTAAGACAACGACATTCTTTGAGTTCGGAATATAAATGCCTTGGGTGATCATCATGCTTGGCCAGACCAGAAAAGATGGCTGGTTACAGCAAAACGACTTTGAGGTGCCACCAAGGCACGGACAACTACGAAGGCATCAAGCAGTGGTCCTGGCCTGAATGAAGTGCAGCTCTGCTAGCTGCTTTCGGCCGGCTTCCTTTTGCGTGCGGCGAATCCGAGCAGCGCGATTCGGCGCACGGCGCTCCTGGGCGCTACAGCTTCGATGCTGCGGCAAGTGTGCCCTGTAGCCCTCCGACGGAGGGCTACAGGGCACACTTGTCCGCCGCAGACCCCATGCTGGTCTCTAACTCTGCGTCGGTAAGTGAAACCACGCATTCGTTACCAAAGGCCAAGACCACTTGCCATCCACAGCAGTCGATGACGCGGCCTCCAAGCTCGCCATCGTATGGGCACATGAAGGCGCCGTCCCACCAGTTGATGTCGTCGGCTCCATCCGAATCAATGGGAAACGCCGGAACCTACGCCGTCTGAACACGTACTAGGCCCTTCCTGCATGACTATAAATGTGATTCTACATGACAGTTGGTTTCGTCACAACTCTCACAGGCTACAGAAGCTGTGTTTGGGAAGTTCACTTCTTGTTGACGCCGAAAAGGAAGCCAACTCAAGCAGTGTAGTGATGCCAACTTTCTCTAATATTAAACTAATCTTTAGGGGTATCCTGAAAATAGTTATATTAGTCTCAGTGTATTTCAGACATTTATTTATTGTGTCGATTTAATCGCATAGAAAAAATATTGCTACTATTTTCACCGTTCTCCGAAACAGGCACCAAGGAAAAGTACTGTTCATGGCTGTTAACACGACCGCATTTCATGTGTAGTAAAGCAATCACCTGAAAGAAAAGTTTCGTGAGATCGAGAGCCAAGTTATTACAAGAGACGGACTGTTTCATATTGGCCTGTACCAGCATTTATCGACAACATTCAATATACTTCCCCCAACGGAAGCAACCGACTGTCGTTATGTCGTTATGGCTATGCACACATCGTTCTCGATACGCGTCCGTTCACTGCAGCTTCGACTTCAAACCATCAGGCAGTTGTTTACAGCACCAATTTCAATGCCTACAGTATACTCGAGGCACTAGAACGCAGCTTAGGCTATCTGGAAAAGGAAAATTCAAGTACCTTCAGCATCACAATTTCTCGAACCGCCGAGATTTAATTATACAAAATTAGTCAGTCTATAAATGCCGCTTCTAATAAAGACCATATAAAGAGGATACCGTAAAACTCAGATGAATTTTTTTGATTGTGTATGGGTTCTGGTGAATGAGGATATCTTCAATGTCTCCCATACCACTAATGAATGAGGCTTCGGCTTCTTGCTGGCTGAAGCCACACGGTCCTAAAGGCATATTGCGCCCAAGAAGTTGGATCCAGCAGCTCTGTCAGTTTCGCCAAACAGATCCGTCATACGCGCAAATACACGAAAAATATCCGCGCTACTGGCCACTCGAGGCACTTTGCGTGTATTCGCAGGCTTCTTTCACGCTCGAAAAAAACACTTATGTTGAACGCGTATTGAGCAACAGAAAGCTGTATCGAGAGTTTTTCATCTCGCTCTGAAATTTTCTCATTGACACTTTTCATCTAACTATATTACTTCAGAAGTTGAACAATTAATTAAAACTAATTATGTAATTAGGTGGAACGCAAAACATCTGCGTCCAAGCGACGGCAAACTACATTATTTTGGTTCTCTATAGCTACGTGGCATTTGCATATTTTTAATGTTTGGCTCAAGTTACGCGGGACACCCGCTATATACAGCGTTATTCCCTTCGGTCCCAAGTCGATTAGGCAAGTCCGAAGATCCAGGAAACACTAATTTCATAGTCATTGAAGGTAGATTGATGCGTAATATATAGAGCTGATCAAGAGAACGCTGGAGTATTGGTGGCTCTGTGCGAAGGAATAGCTCTGCCAGGTCACGAGGGTAATTCATAATTTACGCCCTCTTTATGGCAAGGTGACACCTGTCTCCACCCCGATAAAAAGTGACTAGGAGTTTTTTTGTACCAAGTGGCACCGTATACGACGTGCTCACGGTGCATATAAATCGATATTATGGCCGGTTTCAGAACCACACCAATGTCGCCCAGGACGCCGGTAGCGGTAGTCTTTAACGTACATGGATGTCAACTGTATGGTTGGAAACACATATATACATATTTACCTTTCGACATTAGCCTACTCCGACAAACCGGATTAGTCCTTGGGAGAAAAAAGCGGCCGTAGGGATAAGCAGATTATGAGATGTAAGAAGATTGTACCCACGCACCTCCATCAAACACTCTCCGAATCACTGCTCCGCCTCCCAGTCAGGGAAACAAGAGAAGAAAATAAAGCCAAAAATGTGATCCATTGGCAAGACCCAGAACACAGCTGGCCTCGGTATTTAACTCAAGGCTGTCTGAAACTTGTACAAAGTGGAAAACTATCGGCTTCATGGCACTGACAGGAAAGGTACGCATGCTTTTGGAGCGCTGGTTATGGTGTTCTCGCGGGGCATGTCTCAGAGGCCATCATCCGAGTGCAGCAACGCATTAACGAATGCATCAGAACATCGGCTTATGAGGTGTGCCAGCCTATCCGAACCCACTCGGGCAGTGCCGTGTACAGCATTTCTTCTCTATTATCCATAACATCTGCTCAGGATACGCTAAGCCGCTTCCTGTGAGACCATTATATATGCTTAGGCGCATTATTTGACACCACATGCGCCGGCTCCTTTCCTTTTTTAGGTATGCGTGCATTAGCTACTAATAGCTCGTCCGCAGCTTTGCCACGTTCATTCGCCCTAGTCTGCCACTTTCGGCGCGTGCCAAGTCGGTGGGAGCGTCAACTGTTGATATCTTGCCTACATCTTCTTTCCGCTGCCGATCTGCCACGTCTCGTGCGTGTGCAGATTATTTTCAGCGATAGAGCTAAAGCGACCAGAAAGTATACTTCCAATGAACCTGTCAAACTCCAACAGTTAAAAAAAAATTGACGGGCAGTTTAGCATACGCCAAAGAGGGTGAAAGCGAAAGCCTGGGCGCTGAAGAGTCATTCATTAAATTACTTGACATTCTCATTCGAATGCGTTGTTACGTCTTATTACTGGTTGTCTCCCACCAAAGGTCGTGGGTTCGAGTGCTTTAATTGACGCTACATTAATTAACTCTGGCTTAATCAACTTCGCACCTAATTAACACCAAAGGTCGTAGGTTTGACTCCCACCGAAGGTCATGGGTTCTAGTGTCTGAATCAACTCTCTCTTAATGAGAGCAGCCGCACGAGCGCGAGGGGCAGTATGGGAACGCTGGCACGATGAACTGCACGGGAGGCAGCTGTTGATTAAGACGACGAAAGCGCGAGCAGCGGAACGAGCACTTCCCTGCGCGAGGCGGTCTAACATGACTTTCTGTACCCCACGTTGTGTTTTAAAGGCCACCGTCTCGCGTGAAATTTAAGGGTTTCTCCTTGAAAAAATATTTCATTCTGTGGCTTTACTTGCGAGAACCACGATATGATTCTGAGGCCCACCCTAATCGGGGACTTCGGCTTAATTTTGACCACCTGGCGTTCTTTAACATGTACCTTCCGGCAGCTTTTTGTCGGTTTCGTCTCGTGCACTCGAGTTATCCATCGTGCACCATACCCCGACGGCCAGCCGTGCACATCGTGCGACCTTGGCGCACTGAGCCGCGCTCTTCCTTCGCTCCACCTGCATTCGCGTTGCGCTGCGTGTGACTTCTGCGATATTGGCGAAAAGTAAATACGCCGAAATGAAATTGCCCAGAATAGAAGCCACTTCAATAGGGCCACCTTCCTGACAGAATAACTGAAAGTCAGACAAGTTAGTATTGATTCATCATTAACTGCACCTCGACAGGAATACAACTTACAGAATCGAACTGATTCACAAATACAGAGCTGGCTATCCACAAAGTTTTATTTGACGGAAGAAAACATGGCAAAATAGCAAGCATGTTTGGGTTTGCACTTTTCAGAATATTGCTCCTGGGTTCAAGCGTGTTACGCAACCATTCTCCGCCTTCCCCTCTGTTTTCTTTTTTGCGCACATGCGCCATTCCACAACGAAAATACAAGAATATATATAACGAAACAACAAGAGCAATCTGAAGTTCAATGCGTTGAGCTGAGGAGGTCCGCGCTCTGTATGTTCCCTTCGTTTTTTGTCCGTTGTCTTCTTGTCATGCTGCGGTTAATAATAGGAAAAGGCCGCCTTGCCGAGGGCTCGTTTACTGAACGTGTCTTGCATGTTTGGTTGACCACTATAGAAAGCGCTGCGGACAGGGCGAGGCTGTTGCTGCCTGCAAGCCGCATTCTTATTCACCTTTCAGGAAAGCCTTCTAGTTATGTACAGAAGTTTTCGGAAGTTCTTCAGGTGACACTGGGAGCTTTCTCATACGCTTCTTTCAGTAGCATCAAGTGGATCACATCGGACTACCTAAACGTATTGAGAAGTGCAGAGTTCGTAAGATGCGCTCGCAGATAGAGTTAAATGAATTAAAAGGACCGGAATGTAGTGCTTGTTTTTGCTGTGCCATATCTACGGACTGTACCTGCGCATTGCTGTTCCTTTTCGTGTCGTCGTTAAAAAGAGGGGAAAAAAAAGTCACGCATTCCCGAAAGGAAAATGTCTGGTCGGATATAGCAGAGTCTAGGCGAGTACACCAACGACATGCCGCCGTTTTTCGGCGCTAGGCCCGTAATCACTCTGTGTGACATTAGTCATGGGGAACGTAGAGAAGCTTCAGCAGATTATTTTAGCATGCAACGGTGCGTGATCCGCTATGACGATGTGCAGCCGTAAGTTTCCACCGGAGTGCGAACATTTGCCCAGACGCATGTAAACGTAGTCCGTAGGAGGCTGGCATCACGGGAGCTTATCGGGCGCCACGATACGTTAAAATAGTCCAATAATAAGAAGGGTGGAGAAGCTGTCCAAAGAGCAAGTCTGCGAGCGGCTGCTTCACACTCAGCTTAGAGGAGAATAAATATACCATTAGAAAAGGCAGGGAACACTAGATGGAACGTGCACGGTATAATTGACTAATGCTCGCACAGTGAGATTCGAATTCGGCATCCTGTTTATTGGCCGTGTGATAAACGGGCTGCCAGCGACACGACCCACCTGTAGAAGAGCTTAGTGTTTCCCGCTCTCACTAGCCAGCAGAAGCAAGAGTAAGCGCCCTACGCCGGTCCAGCATCGCCCAGAGGAGCAGAGCAGCACGCGGCGGCAACGCTGCGACGTGGCTCAGTTTCCCCTGGGGAGCCACTTGCGTTCACTATTCATTACCATTGTAATGATACGGCACGGTGTGCGAGCAACCTTGTGTGGGAGGGTGCTTTTTTATAACGCGCGTACGGCCTTAGCCCAATTGCAGGTTAGACGAAAAAGCTCCCTGCAGCTGTGGCAGTCGCGTCAGCGCAGTGAACGTTCCACGAAAGCGTATTACTCTGCCGTTGGGATTTCGTTCCGTAGGGATCACTGAAAACGATGTATCACCTTGTAGCTCGAGAAGGAACTGTTGTGTCTGAGCTGCACCGTCCTGACATTGTGAAATGCAGGACAACGGATATACACTAGCGTGTGGTTCTAAACTCGATAACACTGTAATTAGCGGGGAAATTTTCTGACAGTCCTCTTTTGAAAAAGTTGTGCAAAACATTTTTTTTTTCAAAACCATCTCTTCTTACCCTTGTGCCTGTGACCTCTTTGGGCCCCACGTCTGACAAGGGCAGTTCAAGGGCGCGTTACAGGTGCCCGAGCACATAGCGGTATGTCCTATTGAGCTTGGACCCTTTTTGTACCATCACCAGGATCCGTCCACATGATGATTTGTTTTGTTTTTTTCAACATCTCGGAGGATTTTTTTTTCCAGATACTAGCCTTACACAGCTTCGCTGTAAAAGAAACAGGGACAGCTTCTGCTGTCCATTAAAAGAGTCCAATATCGTCACTTTTCATTGTAGTTTTTCAACGCATAGCATGCAGGCCACACATAGAAGTCAATTTTTGCATACGTTGAATGCGCCAGCTATGTGAAACGCGTTATGGCGCCGAAGAATACATCGTGAAGACCGATCGATACGGTTCATTCCTTGGGAACGGCAACACATTGAGCGCAGAAATGGGCAGACGTAACCACCGTTTTTTGGAATGTCCTGGAAGTTGCTTCATCAAGGAAAAAAAGGGACCTGCACCGCCGATCGTGCAAAGCGCTCCGATGTTCAATATTTCCTTGTACCGTTCGTACATAAAAGCAACCTGCAAAATAACTAACAACTGCAGCTTGATTTTCTAAGCATTTACTCCATGTCTTTATCCCCCTCCGATTTTTTTAGACGAACGACTTGTTTCCACTGTCATTGGTGGTCGCTCGTAAAAAAAAAAAGAATAAGAATAATAGCTGAGACGCCAGGTTGGGTTTTTTGTTTCTTATGTTTGCATGGTGCAATTGTCTGAGTAGCTGGCATTTTTTTTAAATTTCTTTCGCTTTTGTTCCTTTATTCTTTGTTTTTTATTATTTTTTAAGGGCGCCTGTGTAGCGATCGTTGCAGTTTCCAATGTGGACTCTTAGAGGACGTGCTTGGGCTGCAAGTTTTCGCTGCACCTTTACAACGCGCTGTGAACAGATTGTTAACGTGAGAACGGTTACTCAGCTTAAGCCGCGTGTTCTCTACTGCCACTTGCCCACACTGAAGAGATATCTAGCTCAGTTTATCGGGTGCCGATCTGGTGGTGGATCCGATGCAGGGTTAAAGCGTTGCTCCAATACGGTTGAATATTTTCCATTTGCCCGTTCTCATGTTTAAAGCTTTACACCTTAGTGGCAAGGCTTAGACGGCATTCTATTGTGTATATGAAAGCTTGGTTTTATTTTATTTTATTTCAGACATACTGCCAATCCCAACGAGAATTTTAGCAGGAAGGGCATACGTATATTAAGCATACTACACAAGTATAAAATGGCTGAACACGACACAATTGTAGTTTGGAGTAATTACAAGACGGTTTTGTTTCGCGTACAATCATTTAACAAGTACATATGGTATTACGTGTATAATGGATGGATCATTAATACAGGAGTTACAAAGTGCACACTATGATAAAAAATTAATTAAAAGTGAATTAGAATACGCACGTAGTGAACGAATAGGTCGTACAGGATTTAATCAACGTCTTTATATAAAGCAAAAGGTAAGGTTCGAACTTTACAAGTAGTTTATGTTTGGGAAACACGTAGGTAGTTTTCAAGTAATGACAGAAAATTATCTTGATTATTGCAAGTAGTTATGTAGGCAGGCTATTCCATTCCCTTATCGCCTGTGGAAAAAAGGAAAACTTAAAACAGTTAGTTTTGAACCGGTATTCCTGAAGAAATTGGGGGTGTTTATGACGTGAGTGTCTAGGTCTCAGTCAGATAGGCATTTGGTGCTATCAATACGAAGCACATTGCGAAACAGTTGAAACATCATTTTCTGGCGTAAGAGTTTGGCACGGTTACGGAGGGTTAGTATTCCAGCTTTATCCATTAGTACGGAGGGGGAGTCAGATATGCGGTATTTGTTAAAAATAAACCTTACTGCTTTTCTTTGCACGCTCTCTAGTTTATTAATTAAGTTATTTGGGGATGGGAACCAAACGACGTAAGCGCACTCGAGTGCTGGTATAACGAATGTGTTATAGGCAAGAAGCTTTGTTGGGTGCAGTGCTGAATTGAGGCGCCTTTTCAGGAAAAAGAGCCATTGTATTGCAGATGACGTTACACGATTTACGTGTGCCTCCCACCTCAGGTCATCTGATATGATTAGTCCAACATACTTGTGTTATTTAACTGGGGTTAGTCGGGTGTGGCCGAGTGTGTAAGAAACCTCTGGTATAATGTTTTTCCTGGTTATTCTAAGCAAAGCAAATTTACCTATATTTATTGTCATACTGCAATACTGATTTTAGATCGTTTTCGAGGGTGAGGTGGTCATTGCGACAGTTAATTTCTTTTTATACTATGCAATCGTCGGCAAAAAGCCTAATGTTAGTCTTGATAGATGCGGGTAGATCATTAATAAAAATAAATAAAATTAGAGCCAAGACACTACCCTGAGGCACACCTGATGTAACTTGGGTTATTTCAGATTTTGGTTAATTAATTTCGACAAACTGTGTACGGTTTATTAGGTAAGCACTGATCCAGTCACTCATTGCTCCTTATCTAATATTGATTTAATTTTTATAGTTAGTTTTTATGGTGTACCCGATCAAATGCTTTGGAGAAGTCAAATAGAATTATATATATATATATATATATATATATATATATATATATATATATATATATATATATATATATATATATATATATATGTTTTTGGTTGTAAAACGCTTAATTGTGACACTTCGTGTAATAATTTGGTTAATTGACTTACTGTAGAAAGGCCTTTCCGGAAACCATGCTAGAATGGTGATAGAAAGAGTTTGTCTTCGATGCAGGTAGTAATGTGTTTAAGGATGATGTGCTCAAGCAACTTACATATTGTACTGGTTAGTGAAATAGGACGGAAATTGGAAGCCTCAGTTTTTTCAAGTTCTTTGTGAATTGTGATTACCTTAGCCATTTTCCATTCGCTTGGGAGAGAACATTTTGTTAATAATTTGTTAAATATTAGGAATACATATTTCGCGATCCATTCACATACCGCCCTAAGAAATTTTTTGGTATGTCGTCACGTCCAGCTTTCTTTTTGCAGTCTATTTTTAACAATAAATTAAGGATCCCTGCCCCGTTTAGGGAGATGGCATCTATTCCATCCGAACTATGGAAGTGAACATGTAGGGGAATCATGTCGTCATTAGTGAAAATAGATTTAAATAGTTATTCATTAAGTTTGCTTTTTCTTTACTTTCTTCTCGAGACATAATAGTGTCATTTTGGCTTTTCGGGCTAAAATAATTCCCAAAATTTTTTGTTAATTTTTAAGGAAATTTCAAAGCGTATTAGAGAGATAGAATGATCTTGCGGCATTTATTTTTTATTTCAAAGAAGTGATTGCTGAAGTAAGGAGGTTACAACGCAGTCAGATTGATTGCCCAGTTGTGCGCAGCATTACTGACTCTGCAAACGAAATTACATCACGTGGAGTATCTCTCGTTGCTCAATGGACACCTTCACACGTAAGAATCACCGGAAATGAAGAGGCTGATCGATTGGCTTCAACTTGCGCTCTAACAACTGTGTCTGCCCTGAAATTTAGTGCAAGCTTGATGATGCTCGTCTGCTGATTCGTCGACACCTACTGAAGCAGCTTCCAGACCAACGCGTCGTAAATGAAACGTTCCCACGCCGTGTGCGCGGTCGAGGCTTGACTCGTCGCGCTAAAGCGCAACTATACTCAAGCTGAGGGTTGGCTGCGTGAACGTGCGCGACCATTCATAGAGACAAGGACGTGTGGCCAGTCCATCGAGTACGTCTTGCGGTAGCTGCGACACATTTCAGAATCTGATATTTGAGTGTCCCGCTTTCAGTGCGCAGCGCACGTCGCTAGTGAGAGACTATCACCTCCTTGGCCTGCGGGCGATGTACGACATTCGACGAATGGTTGTACCCCAGTGGTTGTGCGTCTCGACGGGATGAGGCTCATGGCGCGCTGCTTGCTTTTTTAGAGTTAACTTAGGCTCACGTTTGTAGCGTCGATACTATTTGTTCGGTTTACCATTCTGTAGTTGCGTGACAGTCAGTGACCGGCCCCACTGTGTGTGATCTGTACTGTGCGTTCTACTTTGTTGTTTAAAATTTGTCCTGTTGCTCTTCCTTTCCTCCCCTCCTTGCTATCTTCCATTTATATGTTGCTGTCCCCTCCCTTCTGAAGAGTAGGCAGGCATTGTGCCCCTTGCGGTGGCAGTTGCCAGCTTGCTCCTCGCTTTCCTTTCCCGTTAAATGTATATACGTTTTCAAAACAAATAATAATAATAATAATAATAATAATAATAATAATAATAATAATAATAATAATAATAATAATAATAATAATAATAATAATAATAATAGCGCATTAGAGAGATAGAATGATTTTGCGGCCTTCATTTTTGGTTTCATAGAAGTGATTGCTGAAGTAGGGGATAAGCGTGTTTGGAAGTTAGGTTATTTTTTAAAAGAATTTCCTGAATCGTGTTACTTTATGTTTGGCGTGTATAATTTCGCGGTTTATCCAAGTGTTGTGCTTTTTTGCTTGTTTTATTTTAGTAGGGATGTAACTTTTGACAAAAAAGAATACGATCTTTTTAAATCTCCGCCAGAGCAATTCAATGTCTGAAGCAGGTTTGTTGGCCCCAAGCTGCTCAAAAGAACAAAATTCACAGGAAAGGTGAGTGATAATGCTAGAATAATCGGCATTTTTAAAATCAGGTCAAGTAACAAGTGATTTGAAAACTGCTATACAGTCATGAACTGGGATCGAACATACCTCTACGTTATGGTCTGATATGCCATCCAGTAGATGAACATTGACTTTATCTGGAGGAAAAGGATGGGTCAAGAACACTAGGTCAAGTATGTTCGCGGAACGACCTTGTACACGAGTAGGTTGTTTTACAATTTGAGAAATATTTAGAGTTAACATAATATCAAGTATTATGTCAGACGAGGCGGAGTGATTTTGTATCGTAGGCCAGTTGATATGTGGGAGATTAAAATCGCCTCAGTATTAGTATGTTTCCAATGGCGTTACGGCACAGGTACGTGTGCCGTTACGTTGTTACACTTTAGGCACTGTTTGTTCAGCACGTCTATGTGTCGAAATGTCGACGCACAATAAAACTGTCATCATGTAGCCTTACATGCTGTATACCATTTCACGCATCGGCGACGCCTTAGACTGTTTGCACGGATTCAGCTATTCCTCTTCAATCGACCTCGACTCTGGACACTGGCAAATTATTTGCTGATGAAAAGGGCTACGAGGAAACAGCTTTCTTTTACGCCCAATGGCTTATACCAGCTTAAAGTCATGCCGTTTGGTCTCCGCAATGCCCCTGACAACTTCTAACCCATGATCATCTCCGAGGCCTTAAATGGTCCATGGATTTCTGCTATCTTGACGATTATTATGGTGCGTCAGCGTTGCACTGGTGCACGAACGCTTCAGAAAAAACACGAAGAGTAGCACACGACTACGATATAACCCAAGCTGATCTTGATCATCTTCGCTGCAGTGTCGCGGCGCGGATCACACTGTTACAGTAGGGTCCACAATCATCTTGCAAGCTACAAACAAATTATTTAGCTGATACTTTCGATTGCCCGGAGGCTTTAGGAAGAGTAGGTGCATGGACATGTATAAGTATTAATAGCTGTGTTGAAGTTCTTGTCCTCTCAGCCACGGCGGCCGCGTTTTCGTGGGGGCGAAATGCAAAACAGTTCGTGTACCTTGAATTGGGGGCACGTTAAAGGGGTCGTGAACAACCCCGCGGTCTCGGTGAAAAAACTTAGTCCGCGGATAGCAGACGCTGCTGCCAAGTTTGCCATGAAACAGCCAAGTTTTGCAGTAGTGCGCGTCGCGTGGAGCTCGCAAGGGGAGCGCGAACTCACCCTTTTCTCAAACGCTCTGTTTTCAACAGAAGCCCGCTCCTCACTCTTCTGTGGACGCTTTATTTCGTAATATAGCACATTCCCAGAAACGCGGCTGGGCCAGGAAGGGCGTTTGGATCAGTGCGCTTCTTCCTACTGTCACGGTGTGTATTTATTGACGAAGTTTAGCAAACAGGCTGAAGTAAGCGAAGACCTGCTTTCGAATTTCGATAATAATTACGTACTTCGGGAAGGAGCCCACTATCGCCTGCTGACGCTGGGCCACGACCGCCAGTGTAGGAAATAAACTTTGGCCGCTCTATTTATCGGTGTCCTGTCTGTCAGGTCACGCCACTTTCGACATGCTGTTGACGCTCAACTACCCGCGAAACACGCAAAAACATAGGCATGCTTGCCAGCGCTCGCTCACTCCTGGCCGCTCCTGGTTAGACGCCTCGGCACACTTATTGACAGCGCTTCACATTGCGCAAGTTGGGCGTGGCTACTGTGCGTCGGTCAAGGTGGTGAAGGACAAAGTCGGTCCGCACCACGTAACCCGGTCAGACTGCAGTATACGAGCGCGAGCGCGCACTCAAGCCCTGCCGTGCACAAATCAAACGCTGCGCATGCGCACTACATTTGCATGTAGCTGTGGTCTGCTACGTAGCGTAGATACCGCGGACGACTCCACTGGCTAAGCGCACTGCGGCTCGCTGACGACAACTACGTCTGGCTTACGTTTGGCGCGTCGTAGGCGCCCAAATCGGAAGTAGTGGCGTCTACGCGTGCATCCACAATCAAACCTGAATGGCGTGCCACGGTGACGTTCAGTATAGTCGGAGCGATGTGAGCACGCCTGGCTTCTTCGTAGCCTTCGCAGTGCAAGGCATTGAAGAAAGAGCGGAAGCCACGCGAAGGGCGTACTTGATTGCCAATAACTCCGCTTCTGCTGAATGCACTGAAGTACTTTTTGCGAAAAAGTATTCCTCAAATACATAAATATAGCCTATTTTAACTTCAGATGCATTCATCCCCTTCGATAAACAGTGGTTCAGGCCCCCTTTAAAGAAACGTAGGTGGTAAAAATTTATCCGGAGTCCTCTACTACGGCGTGCCTCATAACCGTATAACGGTTTTGGCACGTAAAGAACCAGAATTTATTTAATTTACGTTCTTCTTTTTAGAAATGTCAGTGACAGAGGTAGGACGATGGTCTTTCGAGTTTTAACGCGATAGTATTAGGGGCCCCGTGCCACAAAAAATTTATTGTCGGTGTCGGACGTCGTTCCGCGAAAAATTATGCCGAACCACAACCACGCAAGCCCTCCGCGTGCCGCAGAGGCGTTGCTGAACTGATTGAATTCCTCAAAGTAATATGCGTAAGGAAAATCAAAGTGCGACCTAACCACTGCCTACAGGCATGATAGCGTCGATGTTTAATTTGAATACTCAGTTATGCGGAAAGTCAAATACCATCCCCCTCCCCCGTTTTTTTGCGTTTCTACTATTCATATTGTGGCGTGGCCCGCTCGCTTCCTTGTAACAACACCATCGCGCTCGCCTCCGCGCATCCGCAACAAAGCTTCGTTTACCGGGAAGCGTGACAAGCCAAGAAGTCAGGGATCTTTGAATGATATCGCGTTCCACTGTTAAAGGCGATTTACGTGCGTTGTGACGCAGCATAATGTCAGAAGAAGATTACGTGTAAGCATGTAGGACTATTTCATGCAGATACCTGTAACATTGGCTTATGAAATGTCGATGTCGATGGCCTATTGCATTGTCTGTGAGACATCGTCCATAGACTTCAGGTTGGTGACTTCTGAACTTCACACCCTAAGTACACTTTTGTGGACTGTGTTTTCCACAGGGTATATGTGGTTGCGGGAATCTTTTGAGGATGTAATTACAAATTAGTACTAGTAAACATTGGTGGGAAGTGAGGTAACATGTACTTTTCTTTCTTTTTGGAGGGGGAGGGGGGCTCACTAATACGAGGGGATTCATGCGATGATTGATAGATGCAATGAACCTTTATTTATTCAACCTCTGCAGTGGAACAAAACATTCTTTTGATTAAGCGCAGTTGAAAACACTTGCCACACAAATCGAGCTCATTTAAGCCATCCAAACGTCTGTTTCCTTGTGCGCACAGTGGAATAATGACTGTATATAGAAAGAATAAACCGTGGTGCTGCGATACAAATAGATTCTAAAAGTCTTGTTAGTAATTGCTACCCCGAGAGGGTCTGAAATTGAGCAGGCATATACTCAAGTTCGGGTCTAACCAAGCTTTGGTATGAAACTGAAACTTCCCGGCAGTGGTGGCCCGGCAAAAACTGCGATACAGAAATCCACGTGATCAACGTTATTGATATTTTAATTACACGTATAGTACCTAGTTTACGATAGATGCCGGTTTCTAAAATACCGAGATACTGGTAAAAAGTCAGGACTGTTAGGGGTGCGTTATTAAGACAAATAGGCAGGATTAATCGTGCGACATTATAGCTTCTGCGTGGCATGGACAAAAGCGCGCAATCAAACTGTGTTGTGTACTGATTCTTACGTTTTCGTCTACGTTGCACTGACGTCGCCATGGCGTACGATTCGCCACCAATTCGCCCCACAACGTCTATTACGGGATTCGTGTTGCAAGAAAGAACTCGCTAACGTGCATTATAAAGCCCCTCCGAGGAGTCATATTTCGGCTATGCGAAAATTAATTTGCTCCTTGCATTAGGTGTTGCATACGTACTTCAAAGTACATTAATGAACAGTCGAAAGCTTTATGCTTAGACAACAAGGGAAAGGCGGAAAATTTCTGCGTCCTTTTCAGCGCGAGAAACTTTGTCCATAAATACGGTTGAAACACATGCGGGCAGATGAATAGTTCCGAAAAATGCTTTACTGCAGAATCTTGACACGCGTGCGGTCCCAGTGGCTGGCATTGTGCAGCAACGCATGAGGTTGTCGGACAGACCATGCGCGCACCGTTCGCGATACCGCGCGAAATGCTCCGGGTCTACATTGCGAGCATTACTGAGGTTAGAATCGCTGCTACTACTTTGCACTTCACTCTCAAGTGTTTTCCCTCTCCTCGCCCATTTTGCAGCTTTACCTGACCTGTAACTCTACGCCAAGTGGAAAGTGATCAATCAGTTACGCCTGGTTATTACCAGTGGCGCTCCTCCAAATTTTACCACAGCAGCTGGTAAACAACCTCACAGCTCGACAACGTATACAGCTTGACTCACTATGTAGACAGATTCCACTTAAAGTCGTACTTGTGCTAGATCATCGTCATCATCATCATCATCATGTTTATGTCAACTGCAGGACGGAAGCCTCTCTCAGTGATGTCCAATTTACGCCTTCAAACTCCTGATCTCATCATACAACTTAATTTCGTGCTGTTCTCGATGGCGCTCCGCTTCCCTTGTCACCCGTTCTGTAACTGTAATAGACCACCGGCAATGAGCCCTGCGCATTAGGCCTGCCCAGCTTCATTTGTTTTTCTTAATGTCAACTATAATATGGGCTACCTACGTTTGCTCTTTAATCCACCTTGATGTCCTCCTGTCTCTTAACCGTTATAACTAGCACTTTTTGTTCCATCGCTTGTTGCGTGGTCCTTAACTTCTTCTTAGGCTTCTTTATTTGTTAACCTACAAGTTTCTCCCCAACGGTAGAATGCAATGATTTTAAGCTTTAATTTTCAAGAATAACGGTAAGGGGGGGGGGGGGTGCTGGTCATAGCTTGGTAATGCCTGCCGCATGCTTATCAATCCCATTGTTGTTATTCTGTAAATTTCCTTCTCATAATTAGGGTATCCTGTGAGTAATTGGTCTAAATAAAGGTACTCCTGCACGTATTCTATAGGCTGGCTGCCAATAATAATTTCCCGTTCTTTTTCAAAGCTATTGAACGTTACATTTGTCTTAAACGTATTTATCTTCATACAACCCAATTTGTCGGCTAAGGTCCTCAGTTATTTGTTGCAAGTCATCACGAGCGTTGTAGAAGCGAAAAAATGTCGTCTGTAAACCGCCAGTTGCTGAGATATTTGCCGTTTATTTTCACTCCTAATCCTTCCCAATCAGCTTGAATACTTCTAAGCATGTAGTTAATAGCATAATTGGTAAGAATGTGTCTCCTTGCTTGACAACTTGATCGGTAGTTTCCCTCTTTTCTTGGAGAGAATTAGTGTAGCTGTGGAGTACTTATAGATAATAGCTATTATATTCATGTATGCTTCATGTGCCCCATGATTACGCAATGGACCCATGACTGCTGGTATCTCTACTGAATAAAATGCCTCTTCATAATCTGCGAAAGCTATATAGAATGCTAGTAGTAATCGGCGGATTGCCGATTGACCAATTACCTGATTTATGACGTGGATGTTATACATCTTAGAGTAGCGTTTCCTGAAGCCAGCCTGTCCTTTGGTTTGGCTGTAGTCAAGTGCTGCCGCGATTCTATTGGAAATCACCTTGATGAATATTTTGTACCATACTGAAAGCAAGCTAGCGGGCCTATGATCTTTTAATTCTATAACGTCTCCCTTCGCATGGATTAGTGAAATGTTGGCGTCCTCTCAACTATCTCGTGCACTTGAAGCCTTAAGGCTTTGCGTCGCAAGCACTTCAAGTAAACTATCCCTTCCATCTTACTTTAAATCGACTGTTATTCGATCTCCTGCCGCATTTTCCCCGGGACATATCTTGCAAAGTATTTTTTAACCGCCTCACTAGTTACACATGGAACTCTTGTATCATGTTCGCCATTACTTCCATTCAAGGTTCAGTGGCCGCTCTAGAAACAGTACAGTTCAATACTTAAGTCGTCTGCTGCCTTTACTATATCTTCCAATTACTGATGACATTAAACTGCGTATGTTTCACTGCACATGTCTTGCTATTTCATATGACAAGTTTCTTTCTCACTGATTTCATGCTGGTTATGGGATTTAAATATACGTGTTTGTTCTTGGCCACACTGCAAAAGAAGAGAAAGAGGGGGGTGGGGTGTTAACTTCTTCTAGGTCATCACACTTTGAAAGGACGGGTCTCTTTCTTTGGAATAAATGAAAAAGAATCAAAGGTGCGAGAAACTATTATCACATGAAATAGTCGAAAACATTCTTGCATCTGCCATGGAAAATTTTTAAGTTATAGAAAGGAAGACTTTATCGTTGAGGAAGAAGCAAACGATGGACCGTTTCCTGCCTTTATATATGAACTTTTTTTTTTTCCTAAGCGCTTAAATCTTTTTATATACCGTGACTATGCGTCAACTAGACCAGCCAGCTAGCCAGTCCTGTTATTTATTTTATTCGGCGCTCCCTTTTGGTTGAATCCGTCGGTGTAGCTCCTCAAAATCTTCAACCGAGGTAGACTGTTAATGACGGCCACGCACGACGATTAGACGTAGGAACTGCTTCAGATGGTGCGTTGCAGGTTCCTGAACAGAGCGAAGAGTGCATAGCGCTTCCTGAGCTGTAATGAGCCACACGTGCGCTTGTGCTTCTGGGCTCAGCGCTCTTCTCGCTGTTATGCAGCGAACGCCTATATAGACGCAGCGCGCGGAACAATGATTCTGCCAAGTACTTGTGGAGGCGTTGTCTATATGCCAGTGAGCGATGAACACTCGTCTCCGCACGCGCATCTGTTCACGGGCAGGTGCTTCCGCGCCTGCGGCGGCTTACCAGGTGCATTAGCGCGCCGTATACGACAACGTCAGCCCGAGGAGAGCGCTGTTTGTAGCCGTACCGAAGGAGGAGAAAATGTTCGCCCCTTAGTTTTCGCAGCCTGTTTCGCAGGACCCCGCTGGTATACTGCACGCGTTGCGCTAGGTGTCGCGGTTTTCTTGCGCAACCTAAACCACAAATGCTGCTTTATTATTTTTTTTCGGGGTTACACGTTTCGCAGAATACGTCTATTGAGATACGACGCACCACGGGACTAGGTAGTTCATCGTTTTGTCCCTCCGAAGATTTGCATTCTTTTTCTGATTGTTCGAAATTTTGTTGTGAGCTTCTCTTTAGTAGGAACGTGTTGGCTGTTTTTCCTTCAAGCAAGCTGAAGCCTCAGACGTGACCTGTACTTTAGGGCAGGTATTAACGTTATACTTAAACGGGCCTCAGTACTACACAGATGCTTATACAAAAAAAAAAGGTTTTCGGTGTACTTAAAATTTGAAACGTCTTTGGTGTTCCTGCGAAAATGGAAAACTACTGGTCTGCTTTTCTGCGGGAACAAACTAGTGAAGTGTTCTACAATGTATAGAAGACTGCGCGATGCAACAACATTTTTGTCAAACACTATTCCGCTTGATTTAGGACAACTCAAAGTCACCAGTGACAGTGGGATGCTATAGTGGCCTCTTGGGTTCAGAGAACAAGCGTAAACCTAAAGCTCGTTCACGGACATTCGGCGTATAGAGCAGCGCGGAATCTAATTTGGCAGCGGTGAATTCCGCCCAAAAGGCCCTCTTCGCACCGATTGGTCCCAGAACAATTTCCGTCGCAGATATCGCCGGACTAGCTCCCTCGCAGCGCTGCGACCACAATGCGGGCCAGCAACTGAGCCATCCCTCGCTGCACTCTGCCAATCAGGGCGCATACTTGAACCCGACAGTAGCGGGCCCGGTCGGCTTACCGGGCTGGAATCGGCCTGTCGAGTTCGTGCAAACGCTGACCGGTCGGAATAAAGGAGCGTTAAGGGCCGATTTACGCTCGAGCCGCCCATCGCCGCAAGCCGCACCGCACGCGTGCGGTCGCGCGAAATATTGCACGTATCAAACACTTGTGCACAAATTTCGGTTTACAATGTGTAAGGTATACACTGTGCAAACAGTGTAAATAATGATTTGTGCACAAGTGCTGGATACGTGCAATTTTTCGCGCGACCGCAAGCGTGCGGTGCGGCTTGCGGCGATGGGCGGCTCGAGCGTAAATCGGCCCTAAGTCGGGCTCAGCCAGCCCGACTGCATGGGGTGGGTTGACCCGGCCCGACCCGTTTGCAGCGTGCATGTAAACGCAGACGGGTCTGGGCAGTTAGCGCTGAGACTTGCACGCAACCACTGAGACATAGCGATTTATGCACCGGCAGCGGGAATAGTACCAGGACCGCTTTATAGACGCTGTAAGATCCGTATACGAGCTGTTACAGACTGCTGCGGGAAGCTATGCCCCGTTAGAACGGGTTTATGTCTCGGCGCGACGCTGCGTGTAGCTGTTACCCAGAACAGTGATAAGCGAGTTTATGTAAACGCGGTCGCGATGGGACTCTGTCAGCCCGATGTCTGACTCGACCTGCTCGCGTCGGGTTCATGTAAACTCAGCCAATGGCGGCGACCCATCTCGAGCTCAGCATCTCGCAGCCGCCTCAAACAGCTGTGTCAATCGACTAGACACATCCGGCTTCTGTATCACAAGTGCCTTGCCAAGCACAACTGTAATGACGTGAAGGACAAGCAAACGCGAAAAAATAAACGCGCTCCGACGCAACGTGAGCGGCGAAAATTGAACAGAAAAGAAAAGTAATCGCTGGGAGGGAAATATCCGCGCAGGCTTGTAAATTGGTACATAGTCGGCGGACCCATCTAGTGGTAAAATATCGCACGCTCTTCTGCAGCATTTCGACAGATGGCAGCAGCTCTAGTGGTGCGATGGGCGTTCAATCTGAACTACGAGGGATTTCGGCTACAGGAAATTCCGCGCCGCTCTACAGACGCTGTTGCTCTAGATGGTGTATACGCCTCTCGAGTCTGTGACTGATAGCCGCTTCACTACTTCACTCTAAGCGGCTGTCATTTTTATTCACATTGCTGGAAGCTGCTTTTGTGCATGCTACATTAAAGGTCAACACCGTGGCGGCTTGGGCTAGTCGGTACATACTTGACAGGGGAACAGCGCGAAAAGACGAAGGACAAAAAAGGAAACGCAAACCAGCACTGGTGTGTGTTCTTCTTGTCTTTCGTCTTTTCGCGCTGTTCCCCTGTCAAGTACGTTAAAGGGCCCTTCATTAGGACTCATCTGAAAATTTGGCTGTACAAGGTTGTAGAGCGTCATCCGGGCTGAGCGTCGCACTCCAAGAATTCTTACAAAGGGTGTAGTAGTAGCTGAGATATAAGAAAATAAAACCACATGCAAGGAGGCGAGCTATATACCCCTGCCCGGGACAGTATCTCCCGTTACCTCGAGCAGTGCCTGCAAGCGACATTATTTTCCTGCCTACTCTCGTCTAGGAACCCACCTCTCATTCCCTTCTGTGGCGACCCTTGCCCCTGACCACCACCGTGCTCCTGACAACCCCAGTGTCCTCTCCTATTATTATTTTCTCACCCTTATTTTCTTGACGCGCGGATATTTCCACAGGCGCACTCTGCGTTTCATAGGTATCCCCGGGTTGTTCGGGCTACTGCTGGCTATTTGTGCGTGGCAGGCGACGTGGTTGCGGTGTGAAATGGTTATTGATTTTTGCGTCATCGGCCATGGCGGCCTGAGGGGCTCCTACGAGAACAGTGCAGGGACTTTTGTTTGAATTTTCAACTGTTTGCGTGGCGTGTGTAATAATTGCATCTCTGTGTGTAATAATTTACACACATAATCGCCACCAGATGACCTAAGCATCGAGCTGTTCAGTTTGCAATGCCGAAACCTGTTGAGGGGCACTTGGAACGCCTATTAGTCATCACGCACAAGACTGCTCCAACTTATCGTAGAGGAAAAGGCGGGGGTTGTAGTACTTCATGTTTAAGTTACTACTATATCGTTTCGTTCATTCTATCTATTTGAACTAATCTAGCCCCTTCCACACAAATACACAATGCTATTCATAGCTGCCAAATAATGCTCTGTCATTGCTCTAGTACCGTCATCACGATTCCACATCCCAAAAACCAGGCAACGTATTCGCGACATGTTTCTGACATGCTTCTTCCTTTCCGGGACCCATGGACACACATGTGGTATGCACAGTGTTTGCGTGCGTGCGTGCGTGCGTGTGAATGAGTGATAGTGTAGCTTAATGCAGTCATACAAACAAATGGCAGCGCACTGAAGCCGTGTTTGTTTCCCTTTGCGAGAGGACAACGACTCGAAATGAGCTTCACTCGCCTTTCTCCCCTTTCAGCCCGCGCTTCCGACCGCAGAGAGCACGGCCGCAAGAGCACTCGTCGTAATGGTTGTTTTAATTAACCGCACGGCTCGGAGCGGCTCCCGCCGGGCACATCAGTCGCGGACGGCAAGCGCCATCCGTCCCCATGAACGCCCACTTCCATGCTTTGCGCACGGTTAGCTCTCGTTACCGCTGGAATGGTGCCTGGCGTGCTGTGCACACAGTGGACGGCGCCTAATGCGTTGGCACGCATCCCCGCTGCGAAGTGAGCGTGTCTCTCGAGGGGGGTACGTGCTGAGACAAGCGCGCTGCTCGTGAAACCGAGCTCACGGTTACGCCGCGATACAAGGCACGGAAGTGCTCCCTCAAAGCGGTCGCTGGAAGCAGTGCTCGCTCGCCCATGCACGAGGTTTGTGATCGGCGATAAAGCCGGCCTCACTGCTCAGGCAAAATAAAGCTCGTGGCTCGCAGAGTCAGCACCTCTTTACACATGCGGCAAAAGAATGCAAAATGCGCCTCGCATTTCCTCGTTTTGTTGGTAACATTGCATTCTGCGTCACGAGTGGTATACGCTATAAGTGGCTTAGCGCCATAAGCGGGGTCTTACAGCGAAGGCGGAATTTCGTAGCTAATGTGTATATTAGCTAAGAAATTATTGCACATACACGTGCAATAATTTTCTACTGGCGCAGGAAGGGAGTCTGCCTTATCAAGGTACTGCACTCTTTTGCGTGTATATAGGCGACAATAATTTCCGAACGTCACGAAGTTGGTATTGTGTATTAAAATAAATGTTGGCACATAGTCCGCTTAACAGTAGCAACAAGTCAACAGAGCACAGCGGAGCTCGTACCTTGGTAAATCAGAACACACAGATACAGTTTGCATCTGTCGTGAACAATAGCTTTCACGCAGCGATTATTGGAATGACACATTTATGCCGTATTTATATATTGCTCTTACTTTCTTTGCCTTAGTACGTATTAGCATGTCTTACCAACTATTTCGCGATATGATTCTTGAATTTCTATTCATGCATACTACATAGTTCATTTTACCTGCTTGTTTTCAGCTACAAAACTTTTTGTGCATTTAGAGTATGTATGTTAAGATGATCAATTTATTTATACTATGTTAACATTTGGTGTGCTTCATATTGTACGTGTTATTTTCGTAAGAACTAACATCCATTGTAATTGCGACATGTTTGCTTTCATTTTAACCCAGCTGTATAATTGTAGAAGGAACGTCGCATGCTACCGGTTTTCAGGAACCATAACGGTTTTCAGGGACCCAGGCAATCTGGCTAGAGCGGCTTTTAGCCCTCAGGACCACCCAGATTTTCTGGATAAATAAAGATTGGTTGATGTACGTATCGGAACCTGTCTTACGAAAGACCGTTTTCTGATCGACCAACATTAAGGCACTCACAGCTCCATAATGTCGATTGCCTCACTAACAAGACGACCGCCCAATGATGCGGCAGTTGAGTGAGAGTACTTTTGCGAATATGGGCCATGATGAGTCGACCAAAATCTAGTACCCCTTAGGCCGCAAGGGTGTCTGTGGCAGAACACATTTTTGAAACTTAAAAGAAAGAATAAAAGGAGAACAGCAGACACGAGGGCACGCGGCACGCAATCTTACAGTAAGCTACCACCATTTGAAGTGACTTCACCGGACGGACCACTGCATACGTGAAGCAACCAGACAACTCTGAAAAAGTCTGCGTCATTATGTTCGTAACTAGGGCAGTGTATCTTGAGCTGGTAAACGTCATGACAACCATGTGCTTCTTGAATTCATTCCGGCGCTTTGCGTTCCGACGAAGGCTACCAATTACAGTACATCAGACATTGCTTCAACCTTCAAGAGGAGCTAGAAAGAGCTCGGCCGACTGCGGAAAGCTATTCCAAACGAATATTTCACTACTTCACGAACCAACACATCAGATAGAAGTTTATCCATAACTGCACTGCGTGGTGTGGTGAATTTTAAGAGCGTTTGATTCGATCCGTGAAGGTCCCATTCAAGAAAAGAATTGGAGCGAAATACCTCAGTGAAAAATGAGTTGAAGCACTATTGACTGAAGTAGAGATGATCGTCCAATCCAGACCCATAAGGCTACGTATACAGCGATTACACGATTACAAAAATTTGGAACCCCTCACCCCGGCAAATTTTTTCGTGAGGAAATGCTTGGCGTCTGGGCCGAATCCAGGCTTTGAGGCCTTGGAGCCAAAGGAATCACATCTGCTTTTATCATGAACACCATGAAGTCTTGGAAACGTTGGTCCAAAGAGTACCTGTCTTAAATAAGAGCCTACTACAGCATATAAAGGCGGCATCACACAAGATCAAAGTCGGAGACCTTCTTCTCTTACACGACTCTTTCAAGATTTTATGTACTAAATGAAACGGAAGAAAGAGATCATACCTTGTAAAAAAAAAAAAACGGCGGGACCGACATTAAATGAGAGGTGCAACAGTTGCATCCGCTAGAGCATTCCCTCGACTAACTTTGTGCGATGAGCAGGTTGGCGAAACCTTTAGGAAAGAAGGACAGCAGAAGACATCTTAATGCCACCGACCGAGTGGGACACTTCTCAGTGTTATCAAACGCTTGTTTCTAACGCAAGACAACGAGTCCCTTCACAAATAATGTAACGTTCAAAATAAGAAACACAAGGAAGGTGCCCTTCACAAGAACGAATATACGGTGCAATGACTCGCATTGGTGAACGTCCTTTCAGTATGGAAAAATTGCTTGGACAGTGAAACAACGCCTCAGTACAATCATCTGCCTGTGAATGCCTCTGCAAGTTCTTTTTTATGGAAGCGATATTGTGCCCATGTATTAGCACATAAAGCATATTCGTGCTTTATTTTTCATTGTTTTATGGATTGGGGGGGGGGGGGTGGGTTGTTATTATATTTTGTGTGAGGCATATATTGTGTGTCCCCGCTAACGTTAGCGCGGACACCCAATATATGCCTGACACGAATTATAATACCAACGCAGAAGCCATAAACCAATGAAAAATAAAGCACGAACATGCTATATGTGCTAATACAACACAACAATATCGCCAGTGCAGCTTTGGCTTATGCACATCCCGAATCCCCGGATATACTATTGCAAAAGAGGATGGATGGATGGATGGATGGATGGATGGATGGATGGATGGATGGATGGATGGATGGATGGGTGGGTGGATGGATGGGTGGATGGATGGGTGGACGGACGGACGGATGGACGGACGGATGGATGGATGGATGTTATGAGCGTCCCCTTTGGAACGGGGCGCTGGGTTGCGCCAACAAGCTCTTGCTATTATACTGCCTAATGTCCTACTTAGGTTAAAAAATAAATAAACAAGAAAACCAATATGAACTCCCACAACCAAATTTTCTGATCACCTATTGCGAACTTCACTCGGTTTTTTGTTGTTTCTCTACTTTTCTTCCAGCAATCTTCCAGTCACCTCTTACTAATCTCTATTGCGGACATGCTTACTTTTCCCCTGCTCTCGCTGAACCCAAGGGCTTCAAGGAGGCCAGTGGTGCCTAAATCCACCGCTGGGCAGATGGCTTCACATTCTAGTAGTACATGCTCCATCTTTTCCCTAGCTTTACCGCAGCAAGCACTTGCTTCTTCTTCCTTCTTATATCTCGCTTTGTAGGTGCGTGTTCTAAGGCATCCTGATCTCGCTTCGAAAAGTAATGAGCTTCATTTGAGTTATCATAAATTGTTTTTTTCCTGATTTCGTTTTTTCCTCTTAAGTAGTTACTCATGGCAGGTTTCTTTTCCATTGCCGCCACCCATGAGATTATTTCAGCCTCTCTGACTTTCCGCTTGACCTTCTTTGTTGCTGTGTTGCCCACACTACAGGCCGCATACTTGCTGGTGAGCTTCCTAGTTCTTTTCCTGCACTGTGAATCAATGTTTTTCCTGTACAGATACCTGAACACTCTCCCAGCCCATTTACTTTTCTTCCATATTCCTCAGCCGTTCTTCATACGCAATTTTACTGCAAGCTTCTATCACTTCAAAACTAGTCCAGCCCATATTACCTTACACCGCTTCATTCGCAAAGAGCCGCAACAGCTTTATCCTTTTATCGCCCTCTCATTACATGAGCGCGCATCGCTGAAAGAGGTGGCAGAGCAGTACTGCAGGCTCCTTTCCAACGGGCCACAACCTTTGCGGCAAATTGCAAGTCGTCAGCCTAGTCCACCTCGAGCTACCCTTCCTGACTTAGAATTACCATTCACCATCGAAGAGCTCACGGCAGCAATCGGCAACGTAAACAAGCGATCATCACCTGGCCATGACTGCGTGAGTTATGAAGCGCTCGCAAATCTATGCCACACATCTCGCCTACGCCTTCTGGAGTACTACAACGCCTCATGGATAACTGGGGAGGTTCCTACGGAATGGAAGCTTACGAAAGTCATTCCTATATTGGAACCAGCGAAGCAGCCAACAAATTACGCCTCCTTCAGACCCATATATCTGCTTAGCTGCGTAGGGAAGCTATTCGAAAAAAAAATGATCCACAAACGACTAAATTGGTTCCTGGAAACTGCAAAAGTTTAGCCGGAGGAAATGAATGGCTTCCGGCAAAATAGATCCGCAATTGATAATGTCATTGCCTTGGTCTCATCAATTGAAGAGGAATTGGTCTCTGGAAACATACCTACTGCATTATTTTTAGACATTAGGCAGCATATGATTCAGTCTATCATGAAGCAATACTTGACGCTTTGGAAACCCTTGGTCTTGGAGGACGGCTCTACGCATGGATTGAAGACTATCTTCAAGGACGCCAACTTTTCATGTGTACCCCGGATGGCTCCACGGCGCTTTATGCCGTCGAGAAGGGAGTGCCACAAGGAGCTGTGTTAAGCCCGGTGTTATTTACTTTAGTCCTCATCCATCTGAAAAGAAACCTGCCCCCTGGCGTCAAAATCACACTGTATGCGGACGACATCTGCATTTGGAGTGGGGCACGTTCCCGATTCGCTGATGATGTTGCCTTGCTTAGTAACTCAGGGGACCAATTGCAATGCATGCTCACTGACCTGGAGGGGCAAAGCAGAAGAGTGGGTCTAAAAATTAATCTGCAGAAAACTAAAGTAATGCTTAACAGTCTCGGAAGAGAACAGCAATTTACAATAGGCAGCGAGGCACTGGAAGTCGTAAGGGAATACATCTACTTAGGGCAGGTAGTGACGGAGGATCCGGATCATGAGACGGAAATAATCAGAAGAATGAGAATGGGCTGGGGTGCGTTTGGCAGGCATTCTCAGATCATGAACAGCAGGTTGCCATTATCCCTCAAGAGAAAAGTATATAATAGCTGTGTCTTACCAGTACTCACATACGGGGCAGAAACCTGGAGGCTTAGAAAAGGGTTCTACTCAAATTGAGGACGACGCAATGAGCTATGGAAAGAAGAATGATAGGTGTAACGTTAAGGGATAAGAAAAGAGCAGATTGGGTGAGGGAACAAACGCGAGTTAATGACATCTTAGTTGAAATCAAGAAAAAGAAATGGGCATGGGCAGGACATGTAATGAGGAGGGAAGATAACCGATGGTCATTAAGGGTTACGGACTGGATCCCAAGGGAAGGGAAGCGTAGCAGGGGGCGGCAGAAAGTTAGGTGGGCGGATGAGATTAAGAAGTTTGCAGGCAAGGCATGGCCACAATTAGTACATGACCGGGGTTGTTGGAGAAGTATGGGAGAGGCCTTTGCCCTGCAGTGGGCGTAACCAGGCTGATCATGATGATGATGATGATGATGATGATGACGTTCCCGCAGTACCACCCAACAACGCCTCCAGAGAGCGCTAGCAAATATATCGGCCTACCTAAATCCAAGCGGTCTGAAATTGTCCCCCGACAAAACCGTTGCCATGGCTTTCACGAGGAGGTGTATGGAAAAACACCCACTAGTGTTGGGTGGTCGTGGCCTTCCATACGTCAAGACTCAAAGGTTTCTTGGAGTGACGATCGATAGGAACCTCACATGGTCGCCCCAAGTGAAAAAACTGAGTGAGAAGATTTCCTCGGCGTCGCACGTATTCCGATTTTTAGCCGGATCACAGTGGGGCAGCAACTGTCGATCAATGGTGCTCCTCCATAAGGCCTACGTCGACGGAACACTACGATATTACCTCCCGATCCTGCACAAAATATCTCCCACAAGCAAGAGAAAATTCGAGGCAGCACGAAACAACTGCCTTCGCGTATGTCTTGGCCTTCCGAAAGGGTCGTCCCGCTCAGGGACTGTAGCAGAAGCTGGATGCCTGCCTCTTGAAATGCTATGTTCGCAGGAGACACTTCGGATACACCTCCGCCACGTCATTCATACGAAGACTCACTTTTTAAAGGATATTTCCAGAACTCGTGCTACATCTAGCTTTGGGCAGGCCGTCGGAAGCATATCTATTTCGATTCCTGCTCAGGCGTCTCTCCTCTCTCTCTACACAGCTTCATTTGTAGTCTTCCCGTGAGCGCCCAATTCGAGGCGACTCACTGACCTTTGTTTCCCGTCGAGTCCTGATTGTACCCCGGATTTCAAGCAAATAACCGTATTTCCAAAAGTAAGTCCTGGAACAATTACACCTTTCCACATACCCCGGAGCACCTCGTACCTATTGTATCCGAATAGCGCTCTGTGCTTCATTATGGCTGCATTGATCTTCCCCTTTACTGTTATTGTTTTTTCCTATGTTTCCGCCTTCGTTTATCCATATATACTAAGGTATTTATATTCTCTTACCCGAGATATTTCCTGGCCCTGTATTGCACAGCTCGCGCTGTCTAGTAGCGGCATGTAGAAGCACGCAGCGAGCGAAAATTCGTCGACAAGCACGCGCGGCATCAGGGAACCGAACGAGATTGCTTTTCCGTTGAAGTTTGTTTTCGAAATTTTGAGCTACTAAGTTGGGGATGCGGCCCTTACACGCGTGCTGCCCTTACACGAGTCTATACGGTAATCGCATCTTGCACCGTGTCTTTTAATCTTCATTTTTTTACGTTGTTGGTGGTGAACAGCTTCGTCTTTGTGGCGTCACGGGATTCCCGAACGGTCCACACCACTTGACCGAGAGCAGCTCCAGCTGCGAAACCAACGCTCTGTCATGATTCGGTTTCTTCATAGCCGCGCGTTTGCGTTTTGCACAGAAAACCGTAGCGCCGTCTATCAGGCGCCGTTTCACTCACCGACGGCAGTAAAGGGTGGTGATGGCGTATGCAACGTCACCACTCATCCGCTCGGGGGCGGGCGATTTGAATTGCGCTAAAGATATTCGGATCCTTCAGACCCAATTTTCTCGTAAATTAAGTCTTTTCTTGGCCCGAAACAAACGATGCCAAGTTTCTGTAATGGTGTCTTAACAGTGCACATGAACATAGTATTTGCCTTTAGTGTCCCTTTAAGAATGCGACGAGCCTATTTGTTAGCATTCATTGTACTCGTTGCTTTTAACTTCCTCGCGATCAATAATGAATGGTGGTTGCGGGCCGAATTCTGCTCGCAAGCTTTTCCTGTGGACGCTTTGGTTTGTGTACACTTTTCATATGCAAGATATTTATTTATTTATTTCAAAGTACCTTACAGGCCCCAAGGGGAGCATTGAGTAAGGGGGGCGTCATTGAACAAATGGCAAGAGAAAACAGATACATGAGCGCTAAAAAATGTGAGACATAAAAATATCATAGTGAGTGCCTAGTCACTTTGGTAATATTTGGTTAAGGCGTAAGAACTGTTTCGTGATATGAACCGGAGCCGGATTCACAAAGTTGTACATGTCTGAAGAATGGTTTAGGAACATGCGCTGGCCAATCGGAAGAACAAGCGAGACGTTAGCGAGATTTTACGAGCGAAAAGCTTCGTTATTTCGCCTCTGAAGCTTGTTTCCACGATAAAAAAAGAGAAAGTAACAAGTTCTCGAAAAAGAAAGTATCTTTCTTGTTGACCTTTACATAATTAACTCCACCATGGAAGGCAATTCTTATTAGCGAGTGGGCAAACTGTACGCTTCTGCCTTATCAGCTGGCTCTCACGAGAGCGCACTCAACCACAGCGCTGGTAAGCAATCCTTCAGGCCATTAGAAGTATGCAGATGAAGCTGGCAGCACGGGTCTGCCGCGGTGGGTGCGTTCGGGCGTATCGAGCAGCAGAGACGATGCTAGGCAGGCGGACTCAATCTGAGCCAACGCCAGGGGAAACAGCATCGGTGGACTTACGCATACCAGTGGCGGGCGCCGTTGGCCGCCACGCGGAAATAATGGTGGCGGTAAGTGATGAAGGCCGGCGTGAGCCGACGTGTCCTTCCTGCACCCGGCTTTCGTCTACACTGGCCTGCTGTCGCCAGGTCGCTAGGCTGGCCGGGAGAAATATGCGCGGCGCACATGACAAATGGAGCTAGCCGAGACGTCTCCAGAAGCCCCGTGTAATGCAAAGCCGTGGCCCCTTCTCTTGAACATTTTTGCGCCGCAAGCTCCGCTGTGAGAGCGGGACACTCCTGTACGGGCCGGTGGCACTTTGTCTTCTCCCTTGCCTCCCCACATTTTCTTTAACAAATCCGAACCTTTCGAAGACCGTGGTATACAGATACTGCTGTGAAAGAGTCATGGAAGGATAATTAGTTATAGCGTAGGTCACTGCCTTTCAGTTCGCAGTTTTCGCTTCAGCCGCATCTGAAAATGATAAGGTATAGCACCAAACTTCGGTCTACCGGTTAGTGGTTATCACTTCAAAGAAGTTCAAACGATTTCAATCATTTACTTTTTTTAATGTATATGGTAATAAGGCTTCCTCGTTGCGCTTCACTATAGCCACGCGTTTTTTAATAGCGAAGCTCAATCTGCTCGCAAATAAAAAAATAAGTTGTCACATTGAATTATAACGAGAACGCATAACCGGAGGTACGAGTCAACGAGGAGCGCTTGAGGATAAGATGCTTTTCATTCATTTTTCGTGGTGCACCGAATCACTTTTCACGGCGCACCATTTTTCAACGTTGTGCAAGCGATTCTGCTCTGTTGTGCACCTCGCGAAGCACGGGGACCATAAAGCCCATGCTGGAATATATATAGCGTGTTGTTGCTAAACCGTAACGGTGCCTGCGTATCACGAAAAAAATATACATGTTTCCATACGCATCGATTTATCACAGTGGTGTCGTAGAGACCACCACAGTGTATTTTTATCGCCTAGAGCGCGATATAATGCCGGCCTAAATCGAACCGATATGTCGAAATCGTAGCGCAGTTCGGTGCTACGACGGTACCTACACTTTCGGGAATTGGACGCGCACCATTAGTGCCAGCAGCAATACAGCTTTACGAGGGCTGCAGTGGGGCCAATATTTCTAACAGACACTGTCGCAGGGCGAGGGGTGCAATCAAAACCTGAACAGCGCATACAAAAGCTTCGCTGAAACTTATATATCTCTAAGCACGAAGTGGTTGCAGATGAACGTCAACCTCACAATTCCAGCCAAGTCGTCACATAACCTCCTTCGAATGCAGGTAATAAATTTCGTCGCATACAAAACAAACTCTTCACGCCATTGTTTGAGACGGGAAGTGGTACTCAAACGCGTTACGAAGCCGGCACTCTACCGAGTGAACGAGCAAAAAATGTGCCAGTATGTTCTCAAAGTGAATTGGAGCACGTAGCAAAGGTCATCAAGCACCGGGAGTTGCATGCCAGGAAATCAGCCAGGCTAACATTTCCAGCATATCATTAAAGTTTGCATATCTGTCTCCGTTAGAGCGCAGCTCTGAGAACGCAGAAAGAGCGTGCACATGTCGGCGATGGCAGCGAAGACTTGAATACGTGGTGCATGTTTGTTGTTGCTGTAATTTCGTGACCGTTGGAAATTTTTTGTGATTTTTGTAAATTTGTGCCTAACGATGACGACTCTTGGCAAAGATGGCAAGGAAACAAAAGAAGTGGAGGTTGACCACCTTTATGTAGAAGATGAGCATAAGAAAGTGACAAAGGTCGAATTAGGGGAGAAGGCATCTTAGATTTCTTGTATGAGGGCGTCCAAATCACATGACATCTTCGTTCGAATGACCCATAGACGAATTGCAAGTGCCAAAAGTGCAAAGGGAAAAGGGTAATCTTTCGCAGGCTACTTGATACATCGCTCCTAGTGAAAGTATTGTGACAAAAAATATTTGAGGGACAAACAAAGACATGCGTATACGCTAGACAAATATACATAAGCAAAACTAAACTGAAGAACAGAAAAGGAAATAACGACCTGTGACTTGACGGGTGGTGGAAAGTATCAGATGACCGGCTTTGTATAAAACAACGTAGAATATTTGTGCCACAAATCAAGCAAACATGATGCACTGGCCTTTTGGAGATTGTTACTGTGACCACATACCAACTTATCGCGTAGACAAAATTTCCCGTTGAGCGCAACTGATCCTATCATTAACGACAACAGCTCACATTCCCCACAGTAGAATAAAGAGCCGTCCCCACGCGAAAAATATATTCAAGAAACTTTCAAAGACGCAGCCTCGCTAGAGCGCCTTCTGTATAGTTAAAGTATGTCGTGAAAACTCGCATCTTATATCTCGCTCTCATCAGACCGAACGCATCCCTCCCTGCAACTGCCACTTTGATCAACAAGACTTTCTATCTTTTCGCCAGGTTTCTCTGCAGACCTGCTTGTCAGGGAGGTACCCCAGTGTCAACATTATGTCCGTTCGCTGCTTCCTTCCTGCCAATACTAGTTTCGCTGCCCACGCTGCATAGTTCGGGAACACCCCAAAAGAACTAACTCCACACGTTGTACTACGCCATGCTCTTCGAACCGATTCTTTCGTATAGGGCAAACAATGGGCCCACCGTGCCTCTTCTATCGTGCATAATAAAAGAAAGAAAAACGGGAGTCACATCAATGCCAAGTGCAGTACTGCACTTCTCCCCCTCTCTTATTTCTTGAGTTCGTCGCCCATCTCACAATGCGCCCTCTTAGTTTTCTTATGAAGATCAAACAGAAATGTGTCGCCTCCGTTTTCTTCGTTCAACACACACACACACACACACACACACACACACACACACACACACACACACACACACACACACACACACACACACACACACACACACACACACACACACACACACACACACACACACACACACACACACACACACACACACACACACACACACACACACACACACACACACACACACACACACACACACACAAACACACACACACACAGGCACTAGTAGCATTTACCGTAGCAACTGGAGTAGCATGCCAGGCCAACAGCCAGGCGGACATCTCGAGAGAGAGAGAGAGAGAATGGAGGAAGCAAAGGTAGCGAGGTTAACTACACTATGTCCAGTCTGCTACCTCGGAGCTTCTCATTAATATCAGCGTATTCCAGGCGATTCCGAGAAGTCCTCGAAACGAGGGAATATAGATTACTTAAGGTCTCTATAGGAACCACTAGAAAGTAGATCATATTGTAATGAGGTTTATTGCGCATGAACACGGACGAACGGGTAGCGATGCCGAAGGTTTGTCCAAGCATAGCGACTACGAGCCAGGCCAATTTTTCCTTTGCTACAATCGCTTACCGCACAAAATGGAGCCATTCTGGTGGCTCAAGGAGAAGGCACAATAAGTAGGACATAGCAGATGCGTTGGATGTGAACAAGTTCGCGACCGTGATGCCACAGGTATAGACACGGTGTGAGTGGCTGCATGGCGTACTCAAGGAAATACATCTGTTCGAGGACACAGTAAGGCATATGGAATTTATAGCGACAAATTTAGCGAAGAAGCCAGGCGTGGTGGTGGGAACCCTGAGCCAAACTAAAAGAGCCAGCGAGTAATGTGTGGTTAGCAGGCTGTGGCAGATGGAAGAGGGGCTGTTTGGCATAGCGGGCGTAGCGCAGTGGCATAGCGATACATATATATGTATATATGACAAAGAGGCTGTCTGAATTACCTGAAAAAACGATAAACGCTTTGAATGTTACGTACCAGATCAGCCATAGAGCAAGCGAAAGTATTCGCGGGGATGCTGAACGCCTTGGACGCTCCTGTCTAAAGCACCACCGGCCACCACTCATTCTGTATTGCGCGGGACATCGAACACAAAAAAAAGAAAGAAAGAAGGAAAAAAAGAAAAACGATAAAATTCTGGCGTCTTACGTGCCAGAACCACGATTGCATTACGAGACACGCTATAGTGGGGGACTCAGGGTTAATTTGACCACCTGGGTTTCTTTAACATGCAGCCAACGCACGGTACACTGATGTTTTCGCATTTCGTCCCCATCGAGATGCGGCCGCCGCGGCCGGAATTTGATCCGCCGACCTCGTGCTTAGCAGCGCAACGCCAAAGCCACTAAGCATCCATGGTGGGTGGCATTGAATATACGACGAAAGGAATTGTATATAACAAAATAAACTTGATATCTTGGCACGTCACGCCTCACAAATGATTTACGCAAGCAAAGCGAAACGGCACTCGAAGAGCGCGCCTAGAGGTACACGGTACAGTTCTCGTCGTGTGTGCGCTGTCTTAGACAATTAATGCTTCTCTCCTCGGACGACCATGCCCCGGCCACCTCCCAACGCCTACCATTCCGTGTGACATAGCTCATTTACTCATGCATGGCCGCAACGAGTACCGTCCTCCATAATCGAGTTCCAGCAAACTCAATTCTCTTCGGCCAGCACGCTCGTCCAGTGCTTTTTACAAAAGCGTGCCGCGTGACGAAAAGAGTACCCAGCGTCGCATGGTATAATATATTGGGCCGCAACCCTGGTGTAGGCACACAGCGACGAGCGCCAGACGAGTAGTGTACAAAGTGCGAGCCCGCACCCTTGGATAACAGCCGCCACCGTGGGCCCACAGGTCACACCAATAGGAGACGACAGTTCGTGAAGTTTAAAAAAACTTCAAGAAGCGGTAGCAACGGCTTCGTGCCAGTGGCAGGTCGGGGGGTCTCCAAAGGGAAGTGTTTACAGAAACGCTGTTTAGGACTGGCTTTGGCAGCGAGCCCAACGGTGGGCAGTCAGACACTGTGGAGGGGCGACGAGCCGTTTAGAATGATCTTTAGAAGGATTTTCCCGAGGTTGAAGGGAAGAAGGGCGCTACTAAAGCGCACCTGATCGAAAATGCGCGTAGCCCTTTTCACCGGTATAGAGGCGTGTCAGCGCTGCTGGAAGCGCTCCTTTATTCTAAAAGAGAGCGGGACGGCTAATCTCGTTACGTAGACAAAGCCGCCAACACATTGGGGCGTCCATGCACGCTAGACACGAGGCGAGGGGACAGAAGGCGTAGCAGAGTACGAAGGAAGAATGGCAGAGGACCACTGAAAAAGAAAATCCGCACAAAAATAATAGACAGAAAAAAACGTACGTTCCAGTAATACAAAAGAATCGGCTGGAAACGGAAGGCTGAGCAGTGCCGGTACATTTCCAAGTATGTTACGCGTATATAGATGCTTCGAAACGCAAGTAGAAGCCTGATTTCAGTCAACACATTGCGAGCAAATTAGAAAAAAGACGAAACATGATCTGTTCAGAAATGCTGCTTCAGTTGCACAATCTTTTGTTTTAGATTGTTTGCTTGTTACCCTAGTTGCACATCCTCGTTGGCTGAGACCGGTCTAGGTAATGAGTTCGCAGCGCTTTCCACTGTGGTCGAAGTCTTTGTAGGGACTTGTTCCGAAGATTTTGATGGAAGCGCTGGCCACGATGAGCCTGAGAGGCAGAAAGTCCACCTCTCTAATTTCTGAAGCACTCATTCTTTGAACGCGCGGCTTTTCCAGTCTCTGGAGCAGCACTGCCGCGACGGAAGCTTTCATCTCCTGCTGCCTTCTTTTTGGCTTTCTCTTTTAGTGCCTTTTAGTTCATTCTTCAATGAGAGACATCCTTTATCTGTTGCCAAATGTTCGCCATTACAGTTAGGGCACCGATATGCCTGACTTTCACAGGAATCTACATGGTGATTCCCACCGCATTTCGCACAGACCAGAACTCTGGTGCAAAAGCCCTGAACGTGACTAACCTTGAAACACTTATGAGATTATAAAGGCCGTGGGACGAAAGGTCGAACGGGATAGCGCACAAGTCCAAACTTTATATGAATAGGCAGTATTTTACAGGCAAAAACTATCTTCATACACTTTGACAAGCCCCGCCTTCGAACGCTAATTATTTTGTATGGTGGCGTGCAAACCATCATGCTTTTAAAAACGTCCTTTTTGAGATCCAAGTCGACATCAGATACGACACCAGCTGCTATATTTGTACCCTGTGGTATGCAGGGCCGCATGTGGACCCCACAGATTTCAGACAAACCAAGCAGAGTTTGCACCATTTTATCATCTGTTGTGTCAACGGCAATGACATTTTTGCAGATGTTCACGCGAACCTCTTGGATTAGTCCAGGGGCAAGGTTGAAGAAGAAATCATTAAGTTTTTGTCGGGAGATAGCATTCAGGCTTACCATCGCGTCGACGGGCATGAAAGCTACTATCGTAGTCTTGATGCTGCTGTATATCATAGTCGCTTCTCTTGAGGACGATGCTGGAGACGTCCATCTTGGACGCCGGTGCTTGGCAGGTACGAAAGCATCCGAATGTTCCGGTATTAGGTCACAAAGCTCAGAATCAGCAGCGTCGGATCCTACCGCGAAACTGGGCCCCTTGCGAGCCGCGGGCGGTCTGTGCTGACCGCCAGACGAGTCCAAGACCATATCTTCCACGGCAAGCTTCGCGGGGAGGATCTCCCAGCAGAGTAGGAGTGTTCAGGGTTCAGCACAAACGTCGTTGCCTGTGACTGATGCGCGAAAAGCACATAAATAGAGAAAAACTGCAGCACCAGACGAAAACAAACAACCCAGCCCAAAAAGTCTTCTTAAGAGGAAGCTTTAGCTCGGGCCCAACTCCGACGCGGCCTATTCAAATACATGTAAAACGCAAAAACGTTTTTATGAGATAACCCCTGGACCAATTTTGATGAAATTTGTTGCATTTGAAAGAGAAAGTTAAATTCTAGTGACTGTTGGAAGCGGAATATCGATTTAGGGCTTGAATTTTCTTAAAACGATTTTCAAATATTCGACCGTTTGAAAAATATAGAAGCACGAAGTTTACAAATTGATAGCTATGCATCAAGAACTGATATCGCGGTTCTGTAAACGGCATCCATTAGATCATTCAAAGCGGACAAATTCAATACGTCATCTTACATCTTACATGAATTTGTTACGTTGGTTACAACGGTCTTACAAAAGTTGTATTTCCCTATGATTAAATTTTTTTTATATTCATGTGTGACATATCAATTTTGTCCGCTATGGATGTACTTTTAGATGCAATTCCCAGAATTGTATTATCATTCTTAGTGGTTGAGTTACAGAGTTGTGAACTTGATAGTTTCGTTTTTTGAAAATTTTTGATTTTCGCCAATTTTTAATAAAAGATTGACGACCTAACTCAAAAATTCGAAACCAACAGTCACTAGATTTTAAGTTTTTCTTTTAAATGCAACAAACCTCGTCAAATTTGGTGCAGTGGTTGCCGAGAAAAACGAATTCTCCTTTTACATGAATTTAGATAGGCGCACTCGAGCTAAAGCTTCCTCTTAAGAGGAAGCTTTAGCTCGGGTGCTCCTCACTAGACGTTTTACCGGAAACAATGTTAACAGTTGTCAGCAGCCTCGCCCCTTTGTGCTGCAATGGAATGTCCGGTCGATGCGACCGCGGTACGCTGATCTAGTTCTTCGACTCATCGCTATGAAGACTCCACCAGGCATTATAGTGCTTCAGGAAACTAACGTAAGAAAAGACGAGTATCGATTGCCAGACGTCGTGAGTGTCCACAGTAACACTCGATGCGCGGAACCAACTTTTGGCTCTTTCCAGTGTGTGGACGCGGCGTATACGCACAATGCTTCAAAAGCATCAGTGTACGTACGTGCTGACTTGGATTTCGCGGTCCTTGACACAGACGGCATCTGTGACGATGAGTTTGAGAGTGCTGCTGTTACTGCGAGCCTCGGGGGTGTACCTACGACAGTGACAAGCATATACAACAGGCCTACACGTTCTTCAAATACCTCACTACTTGAGTGCGTAGCGTCTCGGTGTGGTACATCCTTTGTTTTATGCAGAGATTTTAATGCCCACGATCCGCGATAGTGTAACCGTCCCCAAGACAATCGTGGGGCATAGATTAACAATATCATTATCAAGAGCGACCTGCAAATACTGAATGACGGATCACCTACATTTATAGGTAGAAGAAAGGAGCATTCCACTATAGATCTTGTGATCTCAACGAGATTTATGTGCTTAGCCTGATCATGTGAACCTGACCCATGGGGCTCAGATCACCTACCCATTTGGTTAACACCAACAGATACTGCGGGTCTATAGGCTGCCGTGTACACAGTGACAAACTGGGACAAGTTCCCTCAGCTGATCTGAGAGGCACCATCTCAAGACAGCCTGTTCAGACTGATGAGTGAGTGTTTACGAGAAACTACAGTACAACAAAGACGGACTATCGGCCAACCCAACCCCGATCTAATGCTATTGCGGCTCCGCGTATTTCGACGGCGCGCTTATATATGCGCGCCGTCAACTTGCGCGGAGCTATGCCCGCGCGGTGACCGCCTATACTATGGGCGGGCACAGCGCTGTAAACAACCCACCGACTGGACTCTGTATAATCGCATTGATGCAGCCATACGTAGGCATACAAAACAGCTTCGTCGCAAGAGCTGGGCAACCTTGTGTAGTTCGCTGCAAACTAGAAGTGGTTTTGGAAGTGTTTGGCGCACACTGAAGGATCCCCGCACTCCTGAAATCTGAGAGAATCCTACGGCTGCATTGTGCATAGCGACTGGCCAGTCACCAATAGTTATACCGGAGGCATTTGCAGACATTTTCGTCTCTCCTGCATCCAGTGACACCACAAATGGCGACATTCCTTCTTTGACAAATCACAGTACCATAACCTCTTCATACGGTCCAGCTTGCCAGATGGACAAGGCAGATTTCACTCTTGAGGAGCTGCGACACGCGCTGAACCTCTCCAAACGCCGCACTGCTCTAGGTAAAGATGGTGTGACGTATCAAGCATTGCGACACGTTGATAAGAATTTTCATGACCGTATATTGGACGAGTATAATCAAGTATGGAGAACCAGTGTAATTCCTTCTGAATGGAAATGGTCTGTGGTGATACCAATCTTAAAGCCCAGGCGACCTGCAAGACACCTCAAGTCCTACCGGCTAATATCCCTAACTTCAAATGTCATCAAGTCAATGGAGCGAATGGTTTTGTTTCGCCTAGATGTCAGACTAGAGAAGCTGAATTTTTTGTCTGATGTCATGAGTGGCTTTCGTCGCCGCCGTTCCGCTCTGTACAGCATCTCAGACCCTTTATAATCGCTCGAATTTGCTATAGGAAACAAGCATTCCGCCTACATGCTCTTGCTAGACACACAGCAAGCTTTCGACTCAGTTCCACATAAGGCAATTATTTTCGCTCTTGCAACCGCGGGAATTTCGGGTCTCTAGTCCGCTTTGTGCACAATTTTCTATCGGAGCGCCGGATGAAAGTGCGTGCCAGAGGAATAACAAGTGAATCCCGAAATGTCAAGTGCGGTGTCCCACAGGGCAGCGTATTATCGCCGCTTTTGTTTAACACAGTACTCGCCGCGCTTCCAAGTCGTTTGCCTCGGAACAGTCACTTTCCTGTGAGCATAGCTGTCTACGCAGATGACGTTGCTCTGTGGATAAGCGGCGCATCGAACCTTGGTCGGTGGCTTCGTGCAAGCTTGCAAAGAACTCTGAACGCGACATTGGAGTATTCGGGTGAAATTGGTCTGCACATACCACCTGCTCAGTCGGCTGCAATAGCATATCACCCTAAACAACGCGCTCGTCGAACAATTGAGCCGACTGTACCTTGACAAGACGCCGATAAGCTGGGCGCGACAACACCGTTATTTGGGATCAATTGTGGATGATCGCACCTCTTGGCGTCCCGCCGTTAAATTTGTACGACGAAAATCGCGCTCCCTCTTTAAGTATTTGGCCGCCTTGACTGCTAGAGGTGCTGGTTACGACAAAACAGCGGCTCTCCATGTGCAACAGTCATCTGTACCCTCAGGCATGATGCATGCGTTACCAGTCCTGAACGTACCACCTGGTTCGATTGCCGAACTGGAGCGAGATCATCGCGTTGCCCTTCGACTAATGCTTCGATTACCTCGTGAGGTGCAATCTGTTGCATTACTCACTGAAGCGCATCAGTTACCCCTGAGTTACCCTTTAGCAGAGCAGACAGCTCTATATCATATTGAGCGTCTGCACTGCACATGGAATGGTCAATCGCTCCTTGATCGTCTCATTCCCCGTCCATTATCTCGCACGGGAAAAATGGCGGCATTATTTATGAATATCACTGACATTTCCGAACATGCTGCGTCAGTTACGCCTCCGCCTGCAAAGGATATCCCGAAACACGTATTCCACATTTACCTCACAATCCCTGACATACAGAAAAAGTCAGTCTCACATGTTCCAAAAATTTCCAGATTATCTTCAGTATTCACAGATGCATTTGTACACAGAGGTGGTCAAGACACCTCTGCAGGTTTTTTCTGCCCTTCAATTCAAGTACGATATATCTTTGAAATACCTCATCCAACTTCATCAACATTTGCGCAGCTAGCAGCGACTAATGTTGCACTGAAATACATGCAAGACGAGTTAACCTCATCGAAGATTGCCCTCTTTACGGACTCTCGTGCTGTCCTTAGCAGATTACAACGCAGTCAGATTGATTGCCCAGTTGTGCGCAGCATTACTGACTGCAAACGAAATTTCATCACGTGGGGTATTTCTCGTTGCTCACACGTAAGAATCGCCGGAAATGAAGAGGCTGATCGACTGGCTTCAACTTGCGCTCTAACAACTGTGTCTGCCCTGAAATTTTGTGCAAGCTTGATTATGCTCGTCTGCTGATTCTTCCACACCTGCTGAAGGAGCATTCAAACCAAACCAACGCGCCGTAAATGGAACGTTCCCACCCCGTGTGCGCGGTCAACGCTTGCCTCGCCGCGCTAGCCCAACTACTCAAGCCGAGGGTTGGCGGCGTCAACGTGCGCGAACGTTCATGCAGACAAGGACGTGTGGCCAGTCCATCGTGCACGTCTTGCGGCTGCTGCGAGACAGTTCAGCATCTTATATTTGAGTGTCCCGCTTTCAGTGCTCAGCGCATGTCGCTAGTGAGAGACTATCATCTCCTTGGCCTGCGGGCGGTGTACGACACTCGACGAATGTTTGTACCCCAGTGGTTGTGCGTCTCGACGTGATGAGGCTCATGGCGCTGTACTTACTTTTCTAGAGTTAACTTAGGGTCACATTTGTAGTGTCGATACTATTTCTTCTGTTTACCATTCTGTAGTTGCGTGACCTTCAGTGAGCGGTCCTACTGTGCGTGATCTGTACTGTGCGTTCTACTTTGTTCTTTTAGATTAGTCCTGTTGCTCTATCCTTCCTCTTTCCTCCCCTCCTTCCTATCTTCTATTTCTGTTTTGCTGTCACCTCCCTTCTGAAGAGTAGGCAGGCGTTGTGCCCCTTCCGGTGGCAGTTGCCAGCTTGCTCCTCGCTTTCCTTTCCCGTTAAATGTATATACGTTTACAAAACAAATAATAATAATAATAATAATAATAATAATAATAATAATAATAATAATAATAATAATAATAATAATAATAATAATAATAATAATAATAATAATAATAATAATAATAATAATCACAATTGTTGCCCTTTCTTGGGTGCACTTTTCGTTGACTCCAGTGTGACCAATACCCCTCGTGTGTATGAACCATATGCGTTGAAGCCACAGCGAACAACAAATCATCAGCTTCTTAAAACATTTCCATCGGCTTCTTTGCCTACCTCCCCATGGTCGGTATGTATGTGTCTTTGCTAGAGGTGAACAGCAGCACAACAACGCGCCCGTTGACCCTAATGCGTCAAGCTACAGAGCCTTTCAGATATACCCGATTGCATCTGACAGCACGGTTGTAGCTCAAATGGTGAGATAAATCATTGGTATTGATCACACTCCTCCTTAAGAGTAAGGGTTGCCCATGGCAGAAAGAGAGAAAAAAAAACTAGAGTTTGTCAACGTGCTTGTGCTTGTTGTAATGAAAGATGCAGTTTGCCTTTTGATGCACTGCGCCCTAAATTGTGAGCCACTTGCTACTCAACCGTTCTCGTTCATAAAAAGGAAACTAACCATCCATTAGCGCGACCTGACTAGATTTCACACTTGTGGTTTGGTTTTCTGGCGTTCCCTCTACGGCCTACAATAATGCTTACAAGTGCCGAGGGTATGACAGGGACACGAGAGCCAAGTAAAATACATGGTAGTGCCTTAATATCACGCTCCGCGCCGTCGGTATTAAGCGAAGCGACACGCTGCTGGCAGTGTGACGACCCCGTGTGATGGCGAAAGCTGTGTCAGCCTTGCACTTGGGAAATTCTCTGGGGCCTATACTTAACGTGCAACGTCGCGAGCGTATATGTCGACGTCCTGGAGGCGCGACCGTACCGCGACATTCGCCAAAAGCTTTCTTCGGCTGAATTTGGCGCCAACGGAGATGTTCCCAGATCCCCGGTCGGTATTTTACATCTGCCATTGGCGGCTCACTTCGTACGTCTAAAATGACTACGACAAAACACGCCATGGGCTTTCAAGAGCATTTAAATGAACAGAAGAGATAGATTGGCCGAGGTGCATTTCTGCCGGTTTATTTCCATATAATTTATTTAGTCGCGATATGGCAGTGGAGGCTTCAGACGCTAAATCTAGAACTTCAGAAGGTTAGTGACTCGAATACCAATATGAACGCAAGCATCTTGCAGTTCCCGGGTAAAGCTGCGATACATTATCTTGGTGCCGTGTTGTTCAGTAGTAATCGTGGCCATAAATTATTGCTAAATAGTCAGGTTGGAACAAAGAATTTAAATTTATGCGAGTTACGCGGAAACACAGGCGGTGTTACTTTGTCTCCAAGACAAAGCGTTCTACCGACGCGAAGGCAAAGCACACCTACAGCGCTTTGCACTATAAGACTGGTACGTGTTGAATTAAATTAGCATCTTTCTCTCCGTCATCTCTTGCACGCATTACTTGCAGTCTAGACAGACTAACCACATGGCAACTCGCTACGAAGCCAGACGTGGCCGCCTAATGATCTTGCTTTGAAGCATGTAGTATATTGAATTTAAATATTTCTATCTAAACAGTGAACTTTCGTGGCGTCCCTTAATTTCCATGCATCTGCTTTTTTCAAGAGCAGTTTGAAATTATTCATTAAATCAAGCTTCGGAAAATTGACGTGTGTCTCACGGCTGTAATTTCTGTTGGCTTCCACTGTGCTATAATACGTGTACGATATTTCTAGGTGTCTTCTTCGTGTTTCGCTAAAACGTTTCGCGCGTGTACACTTGGGTTTTCACGAGTGAAGTTTGCGTCATTCGTTATAATATACAGAATCAACCGAGCGCGACGAAAATCCACGTGCATACTATTAATAGAAGATTCTATTGCTCACTGGATTAGCGTGAACTTCGCCGTATTTTCTGTCATATTGACTCATCTTCCTAGAGGGACCCCTGCCGACAGGAAAACCAAATTATAGGACAACTCTACCTGTAGGGGGCCGAAACAGTATACCTCATATGGGCGCTTCGCCAGAAGCACCACAGAAATTGCCCTGTATTTCTTTATTTAATTATCAACGAGCGTTTTTCTCTGTGTTATCACAGCGTTAATAAACCCAATCGCGACGGCCAAAATGATAAATGTGCACCAGAAGGACTCTTCTGTCGCAATAGTGAAGGCTTTCAACACGTTCTCTTAAGCGGCTTAACCTCCCAAAGAAGCTAGTACAATGGAACAAGCCACAACACTTTGTCGAACGCAGAAGCCAACGCCCATCAGGGCAGTGACCTTGGTTGAGTACATGACGATAAAAAGAGATAGGGCTTAAAGGGATATGCGTATAAGAAAGGAGGAGGGTGAGGGGGCGCATAAGGTCAGCCCGTATCTGGCTGTACCGATAAAGTGAGAAACGATGTAATGCCTCTATAGCGAAAAGATGTTACGTAATCCAGAATGCACACACCGTAGGCACACGCAAGTAAACACACACGGTACATGCTTTCTACTTATGTGATCAATCAATCTACTGTGACAAAATAGATTAGGATAAGCTCTGCAAATCTTCAGTTATTCTCTTCAACCATTTTGTCATAGTCAGAAAACGTATATCGCCCAGACGGTTTTCTGAAAGAACAGTGCTCGCTGTACACAGGATCACAGGAAGAACACAGGCGCATACAAGACTGCGCTTGTGTCTTACCGTGAACCTGCGGCCAGCGCTGTTCTTTCACAATGTTGACGCTCGACCAATTAGCCCAACTTCGCACTCTTGTTCAGACATTAAACTCATTAAAGGCGTTTCTGGCAGCTGCAGTATATGAAACTAAATGTTTTTCAGCACAATTAATAATTTTTTACAGCCTGTTGCAAAAGCCGTGATTTTGTTTATTAAGTACTACCTGTCGCTTATTTTTCTAATTACAAAGATGTTTGTGATTATATTGATCGCCAGCTGCGCGTGGCGCTATTTCGTTTTTACACTGCTTGCAGATGCATCTGCAATTCATGACCAGAAGCAATTAACCCGCTCAGAGCAGTACAAAGATAAGAGAAAAGTTGCACACTGTACAGGTGCCGTAAGGTCGGCCTTAAGCCCAGTTTTTCGTCCCGACTGTAGTGCCAAAAAGGCTAAATTAAAAGGGTAATTAAAAAATCACAAGCAGTACGGATGAGCTTTAGGCGACGCCTTTTCTTTCTTCAATAGGAGCCTGCAATTCTAGTATGCAGAAGCTCTCATTTCCGCCAACTCCAAATGAATATACCTTAAAAGCGTCTGAAGCTAAGCTTGATGATGAGGCTTCATAGCGAAAAACATCCCTCGTCCCGTCTGGTTTTTCTTGTCGTGTATATCAAATTGTTTTTCGCCAATAATCAGGGGAATATTTTTTTTTCAACAGCATGTTTTGCTGACCTATGACTCTATGCACGTAAGACTAAGAAACTGCATTCACTTATTGTGCCTCGTAGTGCCGGTTACAGTAGCCGCTGACTGGGCGGCACTTTACAGTCGCCACGAGCTGTGTAAATGTCAGATGGTGACCTGCTCCGTGCTACAAGGCAGTATGTGGCTTATGGTATCTTCGACTGGTCGCCTGTATGCCCCGAAGCAGAGTCGGGTAGGTCGGTCGTTTCCCGAGCTCAAAGGTAGGGGACAAGCGCGCAAGCCGAACGTGCGACTCGCTCTCGGAGGAGGAAATTGCTGATGCGAAACCACGTGACTACTGCCAACGTCCGTTGTTTCGCCTATTTAAAGCTCCCGGCGCTGCCGGAAAAACCGGCGGACGTGCCGGCGGGACGAACGTTCGTCGAGACGCCAGCATGCAGTGGCCTAGGTCGCCAAGGTTACGGTGGGCCGCCGCCAACAGCAGCGACGCGGCGCTGCAATGACGTTTCAATCTCGATGACTGCTCCGACGACAGGGCTCGGAGCGCCTCAGAGCGCTCTAAGATAGAGGAGAGCAATCGAGAAGAACCAGCCGAACGCATGGCGCGCACCCTCTTTCAACCAGCCGAAGACAACGCCGCTCGCGAGAGCGCTCCAGAGTGCTCAGAAACGACCAGCCGAAGATAGCATTAGTGTGTGCGATATGCGGCGATTTCCGTGACTGACGTGCGCAAACAGATGTTTCACTGCGTTTCATTGAAAATAGGACCGCGTCTGGTCTTCGCGACTTTCCCACCTCCACTGCGTCCATTTGTCAGATCGACTGTGCCTACGTTATGCATTTCCGGTATATTTTTCTTTTGAAGTACCTTCGGCATTCTACATGATGATCAGTTGGGTTGAGAAGAATAAAAACAAAGCAATGAAGGTAGCGGCGCATTCTTTTTGAACTTGCCAAATAAAGGGTTAACGTATTAACCTTGATGTGACAACCGTCAGCGCACCAAACAATTCTAGTGTGCGCCTTCGCGTTTGTACGAGCTTGTCAGCTTCAACGCGAGCGGTCAACACTATGCGCATCCTTTCACGGCCCACGTAGTCGATTCTGTGGCACCGCCGTGGACGAACGTGCCGTGAGCCGTGATTTCGTCGTGGTAATCGTATATTGCCCTCGAGCAGAGCCGATACCTCGGCCCAAACATCGATAAGCGGTCGACTCCGGCCGAGACCGAAGCGCTTTACGAAGGGCTACCATCTCAGGCCAAGACCAAGTTGGTCGATATTCGCCAGCGTGTGCACAAAGTTTGTGCACACGAGCACGCAGTTGAGCCACGCACGTTGAGCTGGCGCAGCAGAACAGCGCCAGCACGTCTCGTTCAGCGATTGATTGATTGATTGATTGACTGACTGACTGACTGACTGACTAAATGAGTAAGTGAGTGAGTGAGTGTGTGAGTGAGTGAGTGAGTGAGTGAGTGAGTGAGTGAGTGAGTGAGTGAGTGAGTGAGTGAGTGAGTGAGTGAGTGAGTGAGTGAGTGAGTGAGTGAGAGTGATTTCAACGATAGTGGAAATTTGGCAACCATTGCAGCCTGGCATCCAGATATTAAAAAAGTTGTCGCAGGAATAAAGCACCAACTAGCATTGTACGATTGCCTGGTTATAACCACAATATTCTGATCAGATTACACAGTAAATTATGCGTGCAAAATGAGAACGAAGTGAAAGCAGGAGCCAACTTTTAGACAAGTGTACTTGCTCTTTAAGAGGGGATTATGTTATATCGGTCATGTCGCTTTAAAGAAGACAAGTTCCCTTGTCGAAATGTTGGCTCCTGCTTTCGCTTTGTTCTCATTTTGCTCATCGTTTTGAATTTCCATCTTCCCCACTACCCGTGTTTTCACAGTAAATTACATAGGCATTCGAAGGAAGTAGCTTTCGCTTCAGGCTGGGAAGCGCTTCCAAAGAAGTGTAAATAGCTTTATGAATTGTGCACGCGCATGTAGTATCGCGAGTAAATATTTCGGGACCATGGCCTCATAAAACAAATAAAGTTTCCTCCAGCACATTACCGGCACTGTGGAATTTCTTCAATGCATCGAACAATAAATCGAGTACATCAATACACTGAATGCATCAATACATTTAACAATACATCGTTGGTCGAACACGTGCACGTACACTGTGCCACTTGATTTCAACGTGCATGCCCAGGCTGCGAAGAAAAAAAAATTCGTAGCACCACTTATTTTTTTTAAATTTTGCTGGCGACTGTAGATGTATTTTTTTCTTCTATTCATTATCATTTTTGCTTTGTTCACGATAAAATCCCCAGCTCACTTTGTCACTCTCTTTTTCTGGCATCTAAATCAAATTTGAACGTGCAATCACGCTATAAACTGTTTATCACGGCACTCTATCCCCTAGCAAGCAGCGGAATTGCTGAATTTAACCTTATGTTCGTGTTTTGCAGTGATCGAGAAAGAAAATAGAACACGAATAACTTGCATTTCGCTCATTTCCTCTATTTCAACCGGGAAACGGTACATGCCGCGAACTTCAGACAACTTGTAATTTTATTTTTTAAAGCATGAATGCTGTAATAAAGGTATGATGTGTGGAAACTGACCCTGGCAACGTACAATACACGAGTGTTCTCGAGTTAAGCTAGCTTAGCAGGACTCTTCGAGGAACTATCATGCATTGTTTGGGATATCACTGGCCTTCGTGAAGTTATAAGAACTGGTTAGGCTTATACAGCGTTAACTAACGGCTGCGTCCTCTGCTTTAGAGCACTTCCATATCTGAACCAAAATGGGGCAGGATTCCTAATACATAAGGACATAGCGGGCAACATTGACGAATTTTACAGCATTAATGAGAGCGTAGCAGTAGTCGTAATAAAATTAAGTAGGAGGTATAGAATGAAGGTAGTACAAGCCTACGCTCCAACCTCCAATCACGATGATGATGAAATAGAACAGTTTTACGAAGATATCAGCGATGATAAAAGTGCACACTGTAGTCATGGCCGACTTCAATGCAAAAGTGGGGAAAAGCAGGCTGGTGAACAAGCAATTGGTAACTACAGCACCGATTCTACGAACACTAGAGCAGAGATGTTGGTAGAAATCGCGGAAAGGAATAAGCAGGGAATAATGAATGCTTTTCTTCAGGAAGTGTAGGAACAAAAAGTGGATGCGGAAAAGCACCAATGGTGAAACAAGAAATGAAATTGATTTCATACTTTCTACCGATCCCAGCATAGTGCAGGATGTAGACGTGTTAGGTAGGGTAAAGGTGCAGTGATCATAGGTTAGTGAGGGCTAGGATTCCCCTCAATTTGAAGAGGGAAAAAGCAAAATTGGTCAGGAAGAAACAGGCCACCCTTGACACAGTAAGGGCAAAAGCAAACCAATTCCGGCTGGTACCTGCAAACAAATATGCAGCCCTATAACAAAGGGATGAAGATGACATAGAGGTAATGAACGAAACCTAAACTAGACTGGCTTCAGAAGCAGCAATTGAAGTAGGAGGTAAAGCACCAAGGCGACCAGTAGGTAAGCTCTCCCAAGTACCGAAAGAACTCATAAAGAAACGACAAAGATTGAAAGTGTCCAACTCAACAGATGAAATAGAATTCGAGGAACTGTCGAAACCGATGAACAAGGAGAAAGTAAGGGATATTCGAAAGTATAACGTGGGAAAGACTGAGGAAGCGCTAAAAAATGGACGCAGCATGAAATCAGTGAGAAAAAAACTTGGCATAGGAGAAGTCAAGATGTATGCACTGAAAGACAAAGAGAGTAATATTATCAGCAACATCGAAGATATAGTAAAACCAGCGGAAGAATTACCAGTACAGTACCCAGAATAGGCACGACACCTCCATTCGAAGTAGTAATGAACAGGTAACAGAGGCTCCTCCTGTACCTAGCGATGCAGTTAGAAGGGCCTTGAACGACATGAAACGGGGAAAAGCGACAGGAGACGATGGAATAACAGTCGATTTAATCAACGATGGAGGAGACATCATGCTTCATAAGCTTGCAGCCCTTTATACGAAATGTCTCACGTCCTCCAGAGTCCCAGAGAACTGAAAGAAAGCCAACATTATACTAATCGACAAAAAGGGACACATACAAAAATTGAAAAATTATGGACCCATTAGCCTACTTCCAGTATTGTAGAAAATATTCGCCAAGATAATTTCCAATAGAATAAGGGCAATACTGCACTTCAGTCAACTAAGATAACAGGCCGGCTTCAGGAAGGGATACTCTACAATGGACCGCATCCATGTAATCCAATCAGGTAATCGAGAAATTGGTAGAGTACAATCAGCCTCTCTATATGGCTTTCATAGATTACGAGAAGGCACTTGATTGAGTAGAAAGACCAGCAGTCACAGAAGCACTAAGTAATCAAATAGTACAGGAGGCTTACGTAAATATGTTGGAAACTATCTACAAAGATTCCACAGCTACTCTGATTCTCCACAAGAAAAGTAGAAAGATATCTATAAAGAAAGGGGTTAGGCAAAGAGACACAATCTCTCCAATGTTATTCAGTGCATGCCTGGAAGAAGTATTCAAGCAATTAAACTGGGAAGACTTAGGAGTGAGGACCAATGGTGAATATCTCAGCAACATTCGGTTTTCAAATGACATTGTCCTGTTCAGGAACACTGGGGACGATTACAACAAATGATTGAGGACCTTAACAGAGAGAGCGTAACAGTAGGGGTGAAGATTAAGATGCACAAGACAAAGTTAATGATGAATAGCCTGGCAAGGAAACAAGATTTCAGGATCGCCAGTCAGTTTCTAGAGTCTGTGAAGGAGTTAGTTTACCTGTTCGTTTACCTAAGTCGACTACTAGCAGGGGACCCTGATCAAAGAAGGAAATTAACAGAAGAATAAAAATAGGTTGGAGTGAAAACGGCAGACACTGTCAGATCCTGACTGGAAGCTTACCACTATATGGACAAGAAAGGTGTACAATCAATGCGTTCTACCGGTGCTAACATATGGAGCAGAGACTTGGAGACTGACTAGGAAGCTCGAGAACAAGTTAAGGACCGCGCAAAGAGCGAAGGAACGAAGAGGGTTAAGGGCCACGTTAAGAGACAAGAAGAGAATGGTATGGATCAGAACGCAAACGACGATAGGCGATTTTATAATTGACATTAAGAGAAAAAAAGATGGAGCTGAGCAGGCCATGTAATGCGTAGGTTAGATAATCAGTGGACATTTAGGGTTACAGAATGAGTGCCAAGAGAAGGGAAGCGCAGTCGAGGACGACAGAAGACTATGTGAGGTGATGAAATTGCGAAATACGCAGTTAGCAAATTGGAATTGGTTGGCGCGGGACAGAAGTAATTTGAGATCGAAGGGAGAGGCCTTCGTCCTGCAGTGGGCACAAAATAGGCTGATGATCATGATGATGCTACGGTATGTTATGGTATGGTATGGTATGGCAAGTAAGCTGTGTGTAACTAAACACTGTGTGACTGCGTACTGGATTGGTATGCAGCATGGTCCCCCGTTAATAAATGTAAATATAAGCTAAAGAAGTAAAAAGAAACATAGAAGTAAAAATTATGCAGATCCAACACTCATCGGAATCCACGTTAAGCGAACCTTTTGCGGAGAGGTTAATGAAATGTTAGAAATTTGCCCATTTCATTCCTCGGTCCCTAGCTTAAAGGAAGTTGGCACGCGCGCATGCGCTCTCGCGCACCCGTGCTGCGCAATGCGACAACCCTTATATTGCCTTGTATTTCTTCATTCCTTTTTATTTATTTTAAATGTATCCCCTGATCCTTGACCCATCGCTCTTTGTGGGTATTTCACACTTTAGAAATTGCCATCATCAACAACACGCGGAATTCATCTCAAAGAGGTAGGTAGCATTGTCACCTACCTGCCTAATGGTTAAAGGGACACTAAAGTGAAAAATGAGTTCTTCTGTATCAGTAAATTACCGTTCTACAACACCAAAAACACCACTCTTGCAACGATAAGACGTTTGGTAAGCCAGAAAAAGCGCAAGAACGAAGTACGGGTGGCGAAGCCTACTCAAGTTACCGCACCTGGGGGCTGTGACGTCTTGGATTTTGATGGCATCTTCTAGGGCCTACTAATTATATATAGAGGCACAGATTGACTGCATTGTGTTCTAAAGGAACCAAATATTAAGCATGGCAAGTTTCTGGGACCTTTATGCAGCCAAAGCGGCCCAAATGCGAAAACATACTTTGGAATCCCTGACGTCACGCTGACGTACCGGCGCTGGGGTTTCGGCGCGAAATTCAAATACTGATACTGGGACCTTCATTTTCTCATCTAATAATGAACTATTTTTTGAACTGACTGTCTGCTGGGTTCTGAAGCAATGCTTCATTAGTCTAAACTGATTTATTGTTTCGATTTAGTGTCCCTTTAAGAAAGGAGGCATAAAAATGTTAGAAAGGTTTCCTTTATTGAAGGAATTGTGCTATTTCTGACGTAGATAGGGTGTCCCAGCAAACTTTAGCCAAGCTATTCAACGAAATAAAGGAATCATTAAAAAAACACGCTGCAAGACACAATTGTAGGACCTGGGCTGTTCGGTCTTCAGAGATCTGACGACCGAAGACCGTAGGGCCTATAATTGTAGCTTGCACCATGTATCATTAACTTTTTTTTTTCGTTGAACAGCTTGGGTGATGTTAGCTGGGACTTCGTGTATTTGTTGCAATCAGAACATTTAGGCATCGCTTCTTTTATCACTTAGTAAGTCCGTAGAAAACAAAGCCAGCAGCCTGGAAACCTATAAGTCTAGTAAAGCTGGTAACGCTGTCTTGTGCGCAAACTATTCGACAAGGCGGCGGCAGCCGCACCCACCCAGCCACCAGCGACGGTGCTCGCGTGCTTGCGACTCTAGTGCTCGAGTCTCTAAGCCCGATGCTCAGGCCACACCAACGTTTCCGGCCTCCTGTGTTCTGGACCTGCGAAGTTAACAGTCAACTGCGCTAGAGATATTTGCCCTCGCTCCTATAATAAAGAGGACCGGGGGGACAAAATTTCTGTGCTACGAATTCGCCAAGAAAAACACAAGGATGTTTACGTGTCGCCTTCCGGTTCATGAGCCTGTGCCAGACGTGTTTTGACAAGATGTTTCCGGCCAATAAGCGAACTTTGTAGCTATTTTTAGGCGTTCTTTATTTCGGATATTTACTTTCTTTTTGTTCTAGCGGCAGGTTGGGAAATGCACCAACGACTTCCATAACATCCACAATGTTCTGATATATATATATATATATATATATATATATATATATATATATATATATATATATATATATATATATAGAGAGAGAGAGAGAGAGAGAGAGAGAGAAGGAAACGCAGGGAGGTAAACCAGGCTGCGCCTGTTTTGCTACCCTACACCGACATACAGGACATAAAGGTAAAAGAAAGGAAAGGGAGAAGGAAAGGAAGAGCAGATGGCTCACGCGAACACACAACAGCGTTCATTTAGCACTCGAACGTAGTCAGGGAACTCAGTCGTCTTCGAAAATTGCAGCAGTGCTATTATTGGCCCCAGTCCATTGTCCCATATACTTTTCTTTCTTCTGTGAACACTCTGCCGTCCAGTCAACTTAAAACGGCACGCAGTGTTTGTCTTTCTTTGTTAAAATGGGGACAGTATATAAGGATATGCGGTATGGTCTCGTTGCAATCACAAAACGCTGTTCGAGGCACTGTCCATTATGCTGATACGGAAAGAGCAGGTGTTTGTAAAAGCGACGCCCAATAACAAGCGACACAGTAAAGTCGCATCGCACCAAGATGGACTATGGAAGGTGAGAATAGACTGTTTCTAATAAATTTGACAATTTGGGTGTGGTTAGGGAAGAACAGACAGACAGACAGACTTGTGGTTAAGATTACTGTTTATGACAGAGATGATGGTAAATTGGGTAACGCTAAAACATTACCAATAATTCCGCCTGAAAGATAGGCGTGAAGTCAGGTAGTCGAATGGAAAAAGACCAATTTAGATATGTTGATAGGATGCCAATACCTGCCTTCTCTTCACAGAAAGAAACATCAGTCGCTGTCATGGTCTTTGTGTCTAGGTGTGTAAGATTGTCTTCCAAAATATCATGCAGATATTGAAAGGGCAAATGGTTAGGATTTTCTTGAAAAATATCGTCAAATTTTAGCGATTGTAACAGATGAATTTAGTAAAACCAGCCTGGCATAAATGAACATTTAATGGGTACAAAAGTTTTTCTGCGAAAACAACTTGAGGGAAACGTGAGCGATACCATAGATGGTAAAAATGAGGCCGGCCGTTTCATTAATAAGAAGATTGTGACTTCCCTATAGAGATGCATATATCTTTCGAGCAATTTGTATTGTTAGGATATGAAATCACACGAGAAGAGAAGGTAGGCGTATTTCTTGATATAAGATATCATTCTTCATAAATTTAGGAAGCCCAAGAAAAATACGCTACGCCTCTCGTCCTAATAGAACCAGAGGCCGAATTTTATATGCCGGTCGACCAGAAAACAAAACGCGGCCGAACTCTATTATCGGGCGGATATACATGCAATAGATCTAATAAGGGCATGCCGGTGTAATCTTGATCGATTGCTGCTAAGTCTACCCAGCATTCCTACTGCACCTGCTCCCTTTGAGGTAATGTGCTCTATATGCTGACTCCAATTGAGCTTTTCAGTGTATATGACAACCAACTGTTTAAGTGAATTCATCTCCTAGATACTCTTTTGTCGATAAGGAATCGAACTTTGCACAGGAACACTTTGGGTGAAAATTAGGACAGCGCATTTTCTGATATTAGGAGAGAGATCCAAGGCTACTCGTATAGGACTGTAGCGTTTGATACAAAACATGTAAGTCCACCGATGCAGCAAAAAATGCAATGTGATCGGCGTATAAGTGCACATGCACATCATGTTGCAAAGGTACAGTACTCAGTAAAACATTAAACAGCAGTGGTGATAGGACTGATCCTTGGGGTAGACCTCCTGACTGCTTATACGACAATGAAGGCAATCCGCATAGAGAGCTGATGTTCTGTTTAAAAACTCATAAACCCACGCGACAAAATAATTTGGAAGACCTGCATTCTGAAGCACGTTTATTAGGCTTAGATACGCCTTAGTGATACCCAAAGTGACTAAGGCTGCATATTGTTGTTGATATCGAGATAGCTGAATTCGGCTTTCTATGTCGACATGGGCACACCAAATGGAGTACCCACGTCTGAAGCCGATTTGGTATGTGCTCAAAATCATGTTCTCTATCAGGCAATTATCTATGCGGTCGTGTAAGATTCTTTCCATGAGTTTTACTAGGTTAGTTGTAAAAGATATTGGCCTAATATTATCTAAGACGTAACCGGCACCTTGCTTTTTTAATAATGGGATTATTTTAGCAAGTCTACATTCCGGAGAAATCTACGAATTTTTAATAGAATGGCTTACCATTGTAATAATGCGTGCGGCAATATATTCAATAAAGTTTTTTTTTTATGGCCGTAGTGATGCCATCGGGACCTGGCACTGAATTTGTCAGCTGGCTTAGCACATTTGTTAGCTCCGAAACTGTAATTTTTTTAGTCTTTACCATGGGTAAGTGGCGTTGCGTGATAGGGCAAAACGACTTAAGGTGGCTTTCTAGACCGTTAGCGATATCTTCCAGAAATTTGGCCAATTCGCAGGGCGTTGGAACCACCGAGTCGACGTTTATTTGCGGTGGAATGACATTTTTATGCATCAGAAATTGAAAGAGTGCTCTCCTGTTGGTGACCTTTGAAAGAAAGTCGAAGTGCTTACAATTAAAGCTGTATTTCTCATTTGCAACTGTTCTTTTGAATGTTGCTGCTGCGAACTTATTGTCTCTGCAATTGCTAGGATACTGGTTATGAAGTAGCTTTTGCGACGTTGCTTTTCTTAGCATGTAAGCACGTGAGCACTCTGTGTTGCACCAAGGGTTAGAAGACCCACTTTTTGTGGAGTGCACAGTAAATTGAGACTTCATTACGGAATCTTCTAGAAGTGAAAATAAAATTATAGCCTTTTCTCCCTCATTATCCCATTGCTGGTTAGATAAAGCAATGTGTAAGACATTTTTTAATGCGCTGAAGTTAAAAAAGGTATTTGAATGTATAGTAATTTGTGAAGCGGGCATGCAAGCTAAAAGGGTATAGGAAGATGGTCATTGCTTATGGTTGCGTTTATAACAGACCATACCGAGATAGACACATTAGAGCTAGCGAAAGTAACACCTATCGCACGAAGTGACTGACAACAAACGAATGTGGGTGTTCTAACGTTAATACATGATGAATTATTGTTAGCTGCCCAATCCCACAAACACTTACGACTCCAATCGGTCTTATAAGCCCACGAAGTTTGATGGGAGTTAAACTCCCCGGCAAAACTGACTTCTTTTCTGCAGGACGTACTTCTTGAACCAAGAACAGTAGTATTGACAATGCCTGCGAGGAAATAAACTTTATCATCCGGATGCGGCCTGACATAGAAAGGTCTATAGCTATATCTTCGCTTTCTGTAGTCATAAGCTGGTAAGCCATATTTATCCCGGTGCGCGATTTTTGAAGAAATAAGTATAGCTAACCGCCACCATTAGAGGGCCGGTCTAAACTAAACGTACGGCATTTTTTTTCAGTTGAAATGACTGTTCTGTTTATAACTAAGTTTCTTGCAATACAATATCACCAGGGGTGCGTTGAATACAGCGTTAATATAAGTCAGTAGCAGTGGAATAAATGGGACGAGAATTCCGCTTTAACATTCTCAGCGTACCTATAATGAGGTAATACCAGCAGCAGTAACTGTCTTGTCACGGATGCTATCCTTCAAGAAATAATTTTTAGAAATATTTTCTTCCTGTCCACGTTTGTCGTTGGGCAGAGCATGCTGCTTCGTCGGCTTTTTTGATGCCGATAGTGCCGATAGAGAATAATGAAGATTGATGTCCATTTTTACGCTAAATATTCTGTATTTTATTATCTTTCATCCTTTGGATTTTGCGACAAATATTCCTCTTGTTTTCCTCTCAATACTAAACGCCTTCATCAAATTCCATCCAAATATTGGCCAATCCCACATAGTGGGTATATGCATGAGCCCATCTACAGTCGTTATTATTTTATATGAAAACACAAATATGCACACAGAGAGGGAAATAGGGAAGCTGCAGGCTGGCAAATGCCAGCTAGAAAAGCAGAAATCCTGCCCACTTTTTAGGAAGGAGGGGATAGAAAAGAAGGTTAAATATAAGAAGAAGGTAAGTAAAGAAGAAATAAACAGCGAGATGTCAGGCCACAAAGACGAATGTAAACAAGGCATAGAGTGAGCAATTGGAAACACACCATACACGCAGGAACAGAAAAATAAGGAATACTCGGGTCGCACTAACTACAGAAGGATGTAAAAATACAAAGACAAAGTTAGCAAAAAAAATATTTCGTCCCTTCCAAAGTCTCTTACAAACGGGAAGCCAACAATCTCTTGCAGAAAAGTAAGCAGGCTGCGATGAGCCTGTGTTGTGTCAAGAAGCACGGCCACTCAGATACAGGCAACAATCAAGGGCCGTACACTGCAGGCCACGTAGGCTATAGTCCCTTAGTAGCGATGGTGCGCTGCGAAGGAAAAGCTGGTCACTCTAATATAAAGTACTCAAGTGTCTCGCAGGAACCGCAAGAAGCAAACGACAGACTGCCTACACGTTCTTGCCGGTATGAACTTTCAGACACTAAAGCACAGTCAACCGTTAACTTGAGCAATAGAGCTCTAGACCAACGAGGCAAGGCTCGACCACGACCACGCGGAGAAAAGGAGCCTTTCGTAACACGCCGGTCTGGGTGCTGCTTCAGGCGGTATCGACGAATCAACAGACGATCATTGTCAAGCCTACACAATGTTACGGGACAGTAACATTCGTTGTAAGCATAAGAAGAAGCGAGTCGATCGGCCTCTTCATTTCCGGAGGTACCTACGTGCGAAGGTATCCACTGGCCAACGAATACTCCACGAGATGTAATTCTGCTGCCAGACTCAATATTGCTATGAACAACTGGGCTATCAGCGTCACTTTACTGTAGTCTGCTGAGGGCAGCGCCGGAGTCCGTAAGGATGACATCCTTCAATGTCCTTAACACTTCTTGCACGTACTTCAGAGCGACGTTAATCACCGCCAGCTACGCTGCAGTTGAGGAGGCTGGATGCGGTATGCGAAACACGCGTCGGATGTCAATTGAACGGCGCAAGAGAGCTGCAGAGGCGCTTTGGCCATCGCTGTGTACAGATGCGTCCGTAAATACCTTAACATATTCTCGAAATCTTCAGGACAAGTGTGACTTGGCCCATTGGAATAGCGCCGGAACAGCAGAGAGAAATTATACAAACAAACAGAAAGAAGTCGTGAGCATTTATGCAGCCGAAGCTTTTCGATTTTCTCGTACGACGCTGCTCGGAAAGCAATGCCTTGCATTTATTTCCTTGAATACAACCTCTGGACGTAATGTACTGTTGGGTTAGTTGGTTTGACATGTCAGTGCTATTTCCCAGGTCAAAGACCGGAAAGCCGACAAAGCCTAGTCTTCTCTAGCTGCCTTGTTGTCGCGCTGCATAATAGTGACTTTTGATGAAAAGGGCTAGAAGATATCTGCATAATGAATAACCTTTGCGGCATAATACAGTTTTTTTTTTCAAAGTGTACCCACGATATTTTACGCACTTTCTCCTGCAATAAACAGGGCTCCGCATACGAGTTTGGCGCTGACGAACTGGCACATGAAATTCTCCTTCTTTATTTGTGCGCACTCGTGAACCTACCCGATATTAAATTTTCTGTATTTTGACGTCGCTGTTATCGCGTTCATTTTATCTGGCCGGTTTTGAAAACGCGGCGCTCGCCACCCAGTGAAAATGCTTATATATCTACTGCTTATAATGGTGCGTAAATGCTTTGCAGGCAGCAAAAAATGCCAATGAGCGTATCTTTCTGTACATGCCATGAGTAAATTTAAACGCATTTTTTTTTCAATCACTCGCGCGTTGATGTCTGACACCCCATGAGCAGCCCGCCACATCCGCGGTCATCTGTATTCCACGGCAGCAAAATTTACATAATATTGGCGGGTATGGGAGCAATATGCACTGCCCAATCGGCAACATCCGCCTCCGCCGTGTGGGCTAGAGTAATAAAATGGGTGGCGTCACTATCGGAGCCACCCACGCAATATCACGCGAACTTTGACTTCCGGGTGCACCAGCAGTGCTTGACAGAGTGCGGAAGCGAAGCGTGCACACACAAAGGCGCACAACCGCACTATAGCGCAACACTGCAACAACCGGGCTGATCGCTTGAGCACGACGTCGCAAATGCAACTTATCAGCTGACCTTGCATGCGCGACCAAGAACAGGCGGGCAGAACTGCGAGCAAAAGGAAACATTTGCAAAACGTTTGCTGCAGCACGTCCAGGTTACGGCACATGTACTACGTATTACGGGCGCCGCAAGGAGCGGCAGCGTGCGCGACTGCGGATAGCAATTAAAATAAATTCCGGGGTTTTGCGCGTGAAAGTCACGAGCTGATTACGAGGCAAGCCGTAGTGGGGGACTCCGGATTCATTTATCATCACTTTGGGGTTTTTTGACGCGTACCTAAATCCAACTACATGAGCGTTTTCTGCATATCATCCCAACGAACTGCGGCCGCGATCGAACCCGCAACCTCAAGCTGCCCCAGTTAGCACTGCGAGTCTGCGAGCTGTTGAGAATTACGGTGGCAATGGGGATGTTGCAGGAGAGGGGATAACCGGACCAGTTAGTATAGATTCATAGTTATTTGGAAGCGCAAACACACACTGCGCTCGTTGTGTCTCGTTCTTCGCTATGCACATGTGTTTGTGCTTCCAAACAACTATGACTGGCAATGTTCTTGATCTTGGCGGCGTTGGTATTGCAGTATTCTAGTTGAAATTCGCTCGGATATTGCGACACTTCCACTGGGCCACGATTTTGTAGCGACGCCTTTTATTCCGCTCGATTCTTAGGATGGTGGTCGTTCTGACCACTTACGAAGTGTGAAAAGCGCGATCATTAATAGCAAAGCAAAAGGAATTGCTACAAAGTCAAGGCCCTGTTCACAAGACGGGCCGAATCGCGCGGACTGTAAACACGACGCGGCTGAGCTGCAACGAATCGCACAGCTATAGCGGCTCGTTTTCAGTACGCTTGGGCGCTATAACAACAAAACTATTCCATTTTCATTTTATTACAGTCTTATTACAATTACAATCGCCAATGTAAGCGTAGGCGGGGACCCGCAATGTTTTTTTTTTTTTAGAAGCCCAATCAAACGCTCTCTTGGTTTACAGACGGTCCCTATCGTTTTAAAGCAAATAGCATTGACCGCTCTGGCATCCTTTGTTTATCTCAACAGTGGAGGAGAGGCGAAGAGCACGCAAAACTGGAGATGATATAACTGGGGCCGAGCTAGAGCAACGAAAGTGGAACAGCGGAGGAGGAGAGTTGCGCCGGCGGGAATGAGTGGTTGGAGCAGCGCAAAGTCACGCCGGCTTGACGCAGGAGAGGCAGTAGTGGGCAAGTGATGCCGGGTCCTCAGATTGGGCAGTTTCCCCTTCTTTAGCTTCCGTGGCCTTTTGGGGATCGCGGCGCAATGCAACGGGGTCAAAACGCCGCCAAAACGGATCCCCACCGAAGGAGAGTAGGCAAATCGACGTCGTCTGCTTGCCGTAAAGGTTGGACAGCATTATACTTCCAAGACGGGTGCTCAACGATCGAACTAGATGATATAAAGTTCCACGCTCAAGGCCGCGGAGCGGAGCGTCAGCAACCATCCTCTGAACTGCGAAGTTCAAAACCGCGCCGCCCGTTTTCTTGTTTCAAATTATTCCCGAACAGCGAGCGTATCTGCAATGAAATGTGCACTTGGTCTTCCCGTTCTTTCTCTGCGCCGTAAATATTTTCGCTTATGTCTTTTTCACAGAATTTATTATACCAACCCTATTCTCAAAGATAAGTTACTCCTCTCTCCATCTTATATATCTTCACGCACTGACCACAACTTCAAGGTAGGAATACCGCAATGCCGAACTAGCCTTTGTATAAATTCATTTATTCCTCGAACTGGAAATGAATGGAACCACCTCCCTGCCTTCATGGCTGCCGTCACCGACGTCAACAAATTTGAGAAAACTGCCGCCGATTTTGTGTGCCCCTGCTCTCTGCAATGCCTCTGGCCCGGAGAATACTGAAATAAATAAATAAATAAATAAATAAATAAATAAATAAATAAAACTATTGCGCTAGCTATTAATTTGTGAGGCGCACTTTATTAAAAACTCTTTTGGTGTGGCGTGTGCGATCGGCCGTGGTTCTAGTCGCACACTCATTATAGAAAAGCTAGGACTAAATAAATTGACATTATTCATCGCTTCACAACTTGCCTTGTTTTCATTCGTCGAAAGCAATACGCAACAAATTTATGAATTTATGATGAAACGTAAAGCAATTCCCAAACTTTTCTATTCCAATTCTGAAGTCAGCCCTCCGCGATTGGTAAAAAAAAAAAAAAAAAAAAACTTCGAAGCAACATCTCCTTCCCCTTGCGCCTGTTTGTCGCGCAACGTTACGAAAACTACGAAAACGCTCTATCTGATATGATATGCGAAAAGTTATTATGCATTATCAGACCGACCGAAAAAAAAGTAGTTTCTGATTTGACGCCTTTTTCGCCATTATCGAAAAACACGTCGTTTGACCGATTGCTACGGTCAAACGTTTTCGAGCTGCGTCCACTTCGTCTGTCTGTCACGCGACGTCACAAAACCGCGATGACTCACCGCGTCAAAGTGACGTAATAGCATTAAATACGCATTAATATCCCGAACAAAACTGATTTTTTTTCTGAATTGCCAGAGACCGCCCCGTTCCGAAAGGAATAGAAGGTGGGTGGCCGCCGATCACTCTGGCACTGGCTACTCGGAGCTGTCGGGGAGCTTGGATTTATTTGCGCATATTTAAAAAAAAAATGCCTGGCAGTATAACGTTATCAAGGCCTTTCCGCATGTATACTATATATGTATACGTCGCTCTGCTATTTCTTCTGTGCTAAGGATCCGTTTTAGCGTCATTCTTAACCTTCCGTTGCACACTGCCGCGATTTTCGACCAGCCACGGCAAGCTAAGTATGGAAAGCGGACCGATCGCAGATGCCAGTACCACCCTTTTCATCCGGTTATCTAATTTGACTGTGCTGGCTCGGTCACAGCGAAATTCTCTCCACTTGAGCATGCTCCTCGCCTCTTCTTAGTCAATTAGATTAGAAAAACTGCTCGATGTAGGCAATGCTATTCGCTTTTAAAGCAAAAGCAAGTGATATCCTATAAAGGAGAAACGCGTTTGGGCTTTTCAAACAACGGTGAGGGTACCAACTGGGCTTGCGTCGGTGGCTACGTAAACAAGACGTCAGGAAATTGGAATGAAAACAAATTGGAATAGTTTTACGTTATAGAGCCCCTTGACGTTTACCGTCCGCTCCACTCAGACCAGTGCATATACACAGCAGCTCAGCGGGAACGCCAAAAGTGTGCTTATACAGTGTGCATGCGCACAACGATCATGCCCCCAACCGAATGCAGAACGCTGGGCTGGCTCCACCACTTAGAATATTGAGCATAGCGTTGACAGTGCGCCCACTTCGCTTAGTCGTTTTCGCAGCCAAACGCACTTCGCGCTTCTAAAGACGCTCGAACCATCCGAGCGCGAGCCGCGCATGCGCCGTCGATAGCGGGCAGCCCGACGCCGGCGCCGACGCCAAGCCTGTGGCATATGGCGTGTTTAGCGTCCATACCTTGGGGCGTCGCCACCATCGAAACGACGACAGTGCATCGCCGGCAGCGGTATATGAAGCGGCCGTTAAGCTTTTATATTATAAGCTTCATTCGTAACACTTCAAATCAATGCGTCCAGAAAAAACGTCGCTCTTTGAATCTTTAAAGATTTAGGAAGCAAATTCGGCTTGCACGCTGAAAATTTTTCTATCACGGCGCACTTGAATGGGCCACGCCGAGACAGTAGGCACTCTGGGCGGTCTGGACCAGAAGACGAACTGTCGCGACAGAATCCTCGGTTGTGAGAGTTACGTGGTTATGCCCAAATTGGGAGCTGCAGTTTGCTGAACATTGTGAACTAAGTGGTGCGACACCTTAACGTACAAAAGTGCATGAATTTCAGCACCATACCAGCCTGCTTTGCCTCTATGCGTCGGATGTAATTCTTCATCCAGGAGCGGACAGCTTGCGCTCGCGACGTGCTTCTGTTCACTGACATGTGAGGTGGGACTGTACGTCTTATGCATGTCGCGTACAGGTATACCCACTGAAACGCCATTCACGTGCCGTTTATTTCATGTATACATCGATGCTGTTACAATACAGTCGTTCATTTGCAGCAAGTTTGTGTGATTAGTGTTTTGGTATCAATCGGCCTTTGCGGAAGCGCCAACCTTCAAAGGTTGTCGCTGCTGCAACAGCAATAGCTGTTGACAAGCGATGGCAAGCTACTGAGACAAGCTAGGACAAGCTAAGTAGCTTTGACAAGCTAATTCTGAATGTGAAATAAGAAAAAATGTATAAATATTATGATATGATAAAAAATTTAGTAGATACTTGACCAAAGTCTTGCACTGTTTCTGTAGTAGGTAAGAGTAAACATTCGCAGATGCGCGTGCGCAATCTCCTCCCGAGCAGATGAAGGAAACTTTAGTTAGGAATACTTGTATAGTCTGGGTCGTCTTCGTTTATCTAGGTGGCGCTCGTCTGGTGTATGCTGGAGAATAGGGAGCCTTCATGCAAGCGCTTGCATGTCCCTAGTGGAGATGCGGAGAGACAGGATTCTTTCCTATCCCTGTCTTTCTCTTCTTGCCACTTGCTTCGTTCAAAATTTTTCACTTCAGCACTGGTTGATGGGTAAGCTGCAGGGCGTGTCTTCCGCCAATTAGCTTAACGAGCGTCTATGGAGCGATAGTACGGTAGCTAGCTGGGCGAGTCGGTACATCTGCATTATTATTACTTACAGCTCGCACTAAAAGCAAGGACGTGTTTCAGAGCTCGTGTTTCGTCTCTCTTCCTCGTCCATGCTTTTGATGCGTGTTGTAAGTAATAGTCAAGGGGGCAAGGCACATTATAGTGTTAGGCACAGTATCGTTATCTGCATCATCGGCGAAATGGCCGAGAGGCAGAATCTTCGACTCATGCTCTGTGGGTTAAGATTTCGAATCCTCGCTGCGCTCGGCGACCTTATTTTTGACAAGGTTGTGGCAAAGCTATCTTGGATTCCAGCGACGGACCCCAGTTGATATCAAAATGACTAAGGGCAGTGAGCCGTAAGCGGATATCGCAGTAAAATAGAGGACTCCAAGCTGTTTCAGTCAGGTAGAGGAAGTCTGGCTCTGCGCCTAACTCCTGCAGCATTACTATATACGGCCTAGAAACCTAAGCTTTCACAAAAGTTCTTCTGCATGCTTCATAGTTTACTAAGCCAAGCACTAAGTTAAGATAGAAACCGAAAGTGTTAATAGCAGAAAACGCTCGGTTCATACTGCTCTTTCATGCCGCATCAATTTAGAGAACGGAACGACGCGTTTCAACGGCGATGTGTCCTTTACTCTGGGTCTGAAGACGCTCAGAAAGAGAATGCAATATTAAAAATTGGGACGTTTTATGGCTCAGGCTTTGTCTCCCAGAGGTAATGAGAGAAAGCGAAAGCCTCTTTCACTACTCGTTCGTAGTGAGCGCAGCGTACCGCACATCAACCATGGCGAATTCATAGTAAAGCGACCGGGACGGGCGCCGCCACCTTTCCAGGCGCTATCGGTCTTGTACGCGCTTTATTTCTCTACTTTTCCGTATACATTGGTTAGAAGCACAGAGATCAGAAACTGCGGTTTACATTATCTAGCTGGCCGCATTTCCTTTTGGTGTGCAAAGTGAGAGCACCCATAATCGGAGTAATGTTTATTTTATTGGACTATCCGGAGAACGGAATGTATATTCAATTTAGAAGGACTTTCCGCGGCTTTCCAGTGAGTTTCGGAGAGGCGTAATTCCCTCCCTCCCCGAAACCACTCAAAATAGTGCAAAGGAGCATTTACGTGCATAATACAACGGATGTGTGATAGCGAATAAAAACAACACGAAAAAGAATTAAAAATTCATTATCTCCCAATAGGTTAAGTATTTTATTATTTAAAGTAGAACTTTCGTTTGAGTCCTCCGTGGGATTCAGGAAGCCACGTACTGCATAAATGCTGTCGTTAGGCAACTGCTGAACGAGCCTGAGTGAGGTTTGTGTCATTCAGAATTTAAAAAAAGTCAAGTTTTATTTCCTTATTGTCACAGAATTTCGGTTAATCTCCTTCAACATATCATAACTAAGAAAAATATTAAACACTTAAACTATACTCCCTGTACTCCCGCAACAGTAGAGATACTGTAGTTCTGTAAAGTGCGATTAGTAGAGCAGACATAACTAACACATTCATTAATAAAGGGAAAATCAGACATCCACCCGTTCGTAGCAATTGCTACAAAGGAAACCCAAACGGGTTCCTCGAAAGAAAAGCCTCAGAGTTGAAGAAACCTTGCGGGTTTCCGCAGAACTACTATGTCAAACACTTGCCTTTGCTTCGTGTGTTGTCGACAAATTCGACTTCGCCCTGCCATCTGCTAGCCGCCTGGTTAGCTCAGATGGTAGAGAGGCTGCCCCGGAAAGGCGGTGGTCCCGGGTTCGAGTCCCGGACCAGGACGAATTTTTTTCAACTCTGAGGCTTTTCTTTCGAGGAAACCATATGGTTTCCTTTGTAGCAATTGCTACGAACGGGTGGATGTCTGATTTTCCCTTTATTAATTACTTCTCTCCTCCTTGCGGGTTTCCGCAGAACTACTACGTCAACTAACACATTCCATTACGGTTAGCGCCCCTCTGTGACCTTTGCTACAAGATTTTTTTAAAGGCGGCCCTGCTCTTGAAGTGCAGCTTATAAAAACGCGTTATCTGTCCTTGTTTATGTAGCTTCAGAAAAGGCAACAAAAGCCATGGAAAAGACGAAGTACAGTATGACTGACAAAAAGACTGCTGCCTCAAGACTAAGAAACAATATTCACGACAGACTCACCATGGCTGTTCCACGGCTGTTTTGCTGCTGAGCTCGAGGTGCGGGTTCGAGTCCCGGTTACGAGATGGAGCAATCCGATGGGGGCACGTTGATAAGGTACACGTTAAAAAACTCTCAATTGGTCAACATTCACTCGGAATCTACCATTTCGACGTTCACCATGGGCAGCTGTGCAACTCTGACATGTCCTACAAAATCTTCCGAGTGACTCCTTGTGAAACAGCTATGAACATTGTAGTTCATCTGCGTCTCCGGCGTACTTGAAATTTGTCGTCTCCCTTCTTTATTGTTACTTTCTCCCTTTCCCGATGTAGGCTAGCCAACCGGGCTCGGGCTTATAGCTAACCTCCGCACCTTTCCTTTCTCTCTCTCTCGCTCCTCCTGTCAGGTAAAATCATTGTCATCATAGCACAGTGTTCCAGCTCAAGTTGCTTTCAACAGTGGTGTTAGAAATCAGAATCAACCGATCCGAACGCTCCCATTGCAGAACGAGGTGCGACGCATGACCATTGTCGAGCACTCAGGGTGACCTTCTCGTTTCTGAACTACCAACTGGATGAAAAGCCTATAGCCACATTGATCACTTTCCGTACTCTTCGGGGGCATTGTTGCGCCACCGCCGAAATCAGTACCCGCATGTAAGAAGCGGCAGTGCAGCACGATGCCATGGGAACAACACTGAAGACGGCCTCGCTACGGCTGTCGTCTTGCAGCGATGCTTTTTGCCGCAAACGATTCGCTGTAGTTATGCTAGTACATTAAGTAGAAGTTATTATGTTATCGACTTTTGAGCATTTCCAGATCCTTTTTCACAACTCTCGCTTCAGATCGGTGTATTCAAACAAACAGCCCACTGCGCGCCGGCTCACAGGCGTTTTTCTGACACACCTAGAAAAGCTGACGCGAACAGGCTGCGAGGATATCTCACAGCCAATACTGGCGTAACCTGAATAATGCGCCATCTGGGTCCGGTTCAGAACTAGTACGCAGTACATGGCGGGAAAAACTCCGCCATGCCCTTTGACGGTACATATACACGGTGTCCGACCTATCATGCACCAAGATTTTAAAACATGCAAATGCCGCGCAGCTGGCCAGAACCAAGGTAACGTTGTTTGCCGTCGGTTGGAGATAGATTATTGTTTGCTCTCCGCCTCTATACATAATTAGTATCAATAAATAATTAATCAACTTATCAAATAGTATAATTAGATGAAAAGTGTCAATGAGAAAATTGTAGAGCAACATGAACAACTTCCGAAAGAGCTGAATCTCCAAATACAAAATCCAAACGAATGCCCTGCTGAATCTTATTTTTTTTTGTACTTTTAAATTAATTATTATTCATTCGATATGACTTTCCTGATTTTATTTTAACAGGTAATTCTACGCTATTCAATGCTAATTACATAGATATTAGGAAACTTATGCTTCATATTAATTTGGAATAATCCACCCATTGCTTGGCGAATCCCCCATCGTGGGTAGGAGACACACACGCGTTAGGCAACAACAACAACAACAACAACAATAACTAACGTCCCTGCGTGGGCCATGGTAGGTTGCTTCCGGTGTTGGCAAAGAGTGCACGAGGTACATAACGATCTGTGGGTGCTCCCCCCGAGGCAGCCCAATACCAGCCCCTAAATCAGCGCCCGCATAGACGGCGACGAGGCCCGACACGGACTGTGACCCGCGAACAAAGCTCACCTCGATGCGACAAGAACCGCCGCGTTCCGTGGAAGCGAAATATCATGACCCTGGCAAGCTAACCGTGAAGTCCTGTTTCCAGATTGCCTCGTATTTGCTTCGAAGGTCGGACATCAGAAGCGGAGTCCAGTAAGGTGATGCGACCATGGGTGGAGTTCTGCGAAAAGTACGACCCCTTTGATTGGCCGCAACAAGGTCATCGAAGTCCCTTGTGTAGGGAACTAGGGAAGACGACTGTTTTAAATGCGAACACCTTTGGTGCAGTGGCGTGGGTGCTGACATGTGTATGTACAGACATGTAGTGAGCTCAGACGTTTAAAGCGCTCCTACATGCAGTGTGCTCCGATATCTGCAGCCAGTTGTGTAAATATATGAAATAAGCCCGTTTCTTGTTTCCTTCAACCTTCCGACCTCATATCCGCATCAACAGGCAACTCTCGACGATAGAGACTGACGACGGCGCGGTTCCGCTTAGCCAGCTTACAGCGACACCCCGGCATAGCGCAGGCTAGCTACCGCGTTTTAGGCGCCCCGGCGTCGTAGCATGCTACCCTCTTAGGGGCGCCCGAGTCTGAACCATGAACCCCAGACCCGGATCCCAACAACCGCCAGCGTCAGTGTATTAGACTGGGTGTCTTACCGTAGAAATGATAAAGGACGGGTGGGGTGGGGTAGGTCAAGGTGCGCTTGAACTCTTGAAAAGCGACTTCGCACCGATCACACCACTGCAGGGCACGGCCATAGTGGCAAAGATCTGAATGAAGCTTGGGAAGTATCAGGCGAAACCGAGATAACTATACGCACCCTCGCATTAAAAAAAAAGATAACTATACGCAGTTCTTTTGCTGGGAGGAGGCATGGAAAGTTGAGTACAGCGGAAATCCTATCTGCATCGGGCTGCGTGCCGCATTTATTAACCAAGATAACCCAGAACTTTATTTGTTGCGCTAACGAAGCGGGGCTTCTCGGCGTTTGGTTGAAGACCAGCATTTGCAAGACACGTGCGGACTTTGTCGAGGCGCTGCCAATGCTCAGGAAAAGTCGAAGAAAATACAGCAATGTAGTCGAGATAACACAGGCAGGTTTTCCACTTTAGGCCGTGAAGCATCGCGTCAACCATTCATTGAAACGTGGCGAGAGCATTGAATAAGCCCGATGGCATTACGTTGAACTCGTAAAGGTCATCAGGAGTAGCAAATGCGCGGGTATTTTCGTTTTCATCTTCCTGCATTGAAATCTGCCAATATCCCGAAGGAAGCTCTCGGCTGAAAAAGTATTGCGCCCCTTGCAAAGAATCAAAAGGGTCATCGATACGCGGCATCGGATACACATCCTTGCAGCTGATCTTATATAGCGCGCGGTAATAAATACAAAAGCGCACCGATCGATCTTTCTTTTGTACTAAAAAACGAGTGATGATCTAGAATTCGCAGAGGGAAGTATGCCGTTCAATTTGAGCATTTCGGTGACGTTCACCTCGATGATTTGGCACTCGGCTAAGGAGACGCGGTAGGGAGCACGGCACACAATGGTATGGCTATGCATCGTTGTCCATTCTATCGGATGTGACGGTAATTTGTCCGAGTAAAGACGAGTTGGCGTCAAAGGATGCCTGGTGCTTCGTGACCAAATCTAGCAATGCCGGAGGCTTTGCAGCAGTAAGTTCGGGCTTATTGTGGTAGCAAGGGCGGGTGGAGTAGCAGATTTACCCGGACACGGGAGAGATTTAGAAGCATCAAGGGGCAAAGGGCGACTGACTGACTTTCCACACAGCACGTGACAGTAGTGCCTTGAGCTGGAAGGGTCTCTGTGGTTGTATTCACTGCGGTGATGACCACATAATCATCTTTGAAGCGCACCAGGGTTGAAGCGACGACAACTCCACGAGAAAGCCAATTACCGTAAGGAGTGAGAAACACATCGCCATTGGTGTTGTCGGCGGACGAGAGGGTAATAAGTTGTTCATGGCTGGGAGGAAGCAGATAATCAGTAGCTATGAAGAAGAGCAATCATCGTTCGTCGTCACAAGCATATATAACACCATCAGCCTCGGTCATTTGTACCGCGCGCTGACGGAGCGGACGTCGACGAGAGAAAATCCCAGCATAAAATGAGTTCATGAGGCTATGGGAATAAAATTGCAAACTGAATGTAATAACAGATACTGTCAATGATGACGTGGGTAGTACATTGTGTGGATGGTTGAATAATTGTGTCATCAGCTCCATGCAGCAATGGTCCACGGGACTGCGCTCATGCGCTATTGTATTGCAACGCTCTCAATCGCGGTTCATGCGAAAGAAGCGTGCGCGCGGACCGTGGCGAAGTGAACGGCCGCGGCTTTATGCATCAGATTCACAGTGCGTCAGCATCTTTGGCGGTGACACGCGGAAAGGAAGCGCCGTCGTCCCTGATAAGCGATCGGCTCGGCGCACGGTCGAGGGCGCTGCAATACGACAGCGCACGAGCAGTCACGTGGTTTTATTTCATATTTCGCGCGCTTTCCTTAAACGAAAAAAAAAAAACATTGCCATGCATGCAGCATGTACTACGTACGTTGCCACAGCAAATTGGATTGGTCGTTTCTGAACCCCCGCTACAACACAACGAAACGCACTTGGCCCTGAAGTGAATATAAAATATTCTGCATAAGTCATCTTAGTTAATTCACAAATTAAGTGGAATGTAAAAATGTATTCCGCAGTGGGTGGTAACCGCTGCAGCACGACGCTGTGATGCAGTTCGCAGGCTTTGTTGCATAAGCGTCTGATGTCTAATACGAGTTGTTCCTGCGTGACTTAGTGCGACGCCCCAGTAGTGACTTCAAGGACTGCAGGGCCGCTCTTAAGTCGGTGAAGATGGCCCAAGACTCAGCTGTCTGGTCTATTATGCAATCAAAAGCTGCCCGCAGTGCAGCTAGTTCAGCGGCTGTAGCTGAAGTTCGGTGAAAGAGAGTGACATAGATGGTAACATTCGCAGACGGAATCCACATGCCAATGGCAGATGATAGGCGTAACGGAGCCATCAGCGTAAATATGACGGTGAACCCTGTAGCTGGTGTTGACATGCTCTAGAGCAAAATATGTCAGTGCTGGACCGGGTGTATTTCTCTTGATCTTGAACCCAGGCACGAGACTGACAATTGACCACGAAATAATTTTCCACGGTGGCTCCGTCGGCATAGATGGGCTTTGATAATGCAGCGGGAGCAAGCTCCGCACCACAGCACCGCTCTCTCAAGCAAGCGGATGACCCGGCATTCTGTTAGCAAAGCGCATGTGGACTCGGAGAAACTCCTGCTGCAGAAGCACTGGAGCCGATAGTTGTCTGCTTTCTGCAAGGGTTCCTACTTGATGTGTTTTTCGGTAGGCCTAGGCACACCATCAGGGCTTTAGCTTGCGCACAAGTGAGCGCTTTTATGTTGGTTTTGGAAATGTCCTGCAGCACAGGAAGACTATATCGTAGGGCACATTCACAGAGAGCCGCATACAAGCGTACAGAGCATTTATGGAGCAGCCATCAGTGTTGTTTTATAGCGTACGAAAGATGCGTATGACCCATTTATTGCCTTTAAGAGGAAGCTTTAGCTTGGGTGCTCCTATCTAAATACATGTAAATGGACAATTAGGTTTTCTCGGCAACCACTGCACCAAATTTGGCGAGGTTTGTTTCAAATAAAAGAAAAAAATTTAATCTAGTGACTGTTTGTTTGGAATTTTCGATTTAGGTTGTCAACGTTTTATTAAAAAGTGTCAAAAATCGTAAATTTTCAGAAAACGAAACAATCAAGTTTACATCTCTGTAACTCAGCAATGGAACATGATATTACAATTACGTGAATTGCATCTAATAGCACATCTAAAGCGGACAAAATTTATCGGTTACATATGAAACTAAAAAAAATTAGTAATATGGAAATACAGCTTTCGCAGAACCCTTGTACACAGCGTAACAATTTCACGTAAGATATAAAATGACATACCAAATTTGTCCGCTTTAAATGCTCTAGTGGATGCCGTTTACAGAACCGCGATATCTGATGTAAAGCTATTAAATTGTAAAATTCGTGCCTATATATTTTTCAAACTTTGAAATTTTTTAAAACCCTTTTAACGAAATTGAGGCCCCATATCGAAATTCCGCTTCCGACAGTCACCAGCATTCAGCTTTTAGCTCTGAAATGCAACAAATTTCCTTAAAATCGGTCCGGTGGTTACCTCAGGAAAACGTTTTTGCGTTTTACACGTTTTACATTCATTTGAATAGGCCGCGTCGGAGTTTGGCCGGAGCTAAAGCTTCCTCTTAATATTCGAATGTGGGGTGTCCACGCCATTAGTCTGCCGATTGTCAGGCCAAGAAAGCCAATAACAAAACCCACAAAACCAGTTACATGTTCGGCGGGCGCTCAGGAGGAATTATAACGGTTTGCAAACATGTAGTTTCCCCTCCCAAAACTACACTGGTTAGTTTTCCGGGCCCTGGAGAGGGAGCTGGCAAAACGGGCATAGCGAACAAACAGAGCGTTGGAATGCCGATGGCGAGCGGCGGCTCGAGGTACATGGACGTCATGCTGGAGAAGTCGGCCGGAGATGGAGATCGGTGCGACAAATGATTATCAAAATATCGCTGATATGTGCGAGGAGGAATATGCACATCGCGCTCACAGGTAGCGTAACGGCTTCGTTAGTCTTGTTGGCAGCGTCTGCAAAACGGAAGAAGGAAACATTTATTAAGGCGAAAGCCTTATATGTCTCACCGTTCAGACGACCTTCAAAGTCCTTGAGCGAAAACACGTCGACAACACGAACATGTCGCCGCATGTCGGGCACGACTGATTTTAGACAGAGAAGTATGCGAATTTGCCACTCGAATGATCAACGGGGCTAGGTGACCTTAAACCGGCACAGGCGACATGGCGGAAGGAGATACGGGTGGCGTTGCAACAATGTGGACGTATTAAGCCTGTGGCAAGCAAGGCGAAGTGGCTGGATGAATGGCGCTGTTCAAAGGGACCAACTCTCCTTTAATGATGCCGCATAGGCCGGTAGGAGCAGGATGAACGGAAGTGCTAGAGTACGAACCGTGTGCTCTTACTTCCTCAGGAATGAGAGCTCGAATGAGAGCTCGGAGCTCAACACTGTTTGTCAAGGGGTCACTTCGTGCTCGCTTTAAGAAACTTGCGACGTTTTTTTCGTTCTTTTTTTCAGTTGTATGCTCATGTATACACATTTTAGATTGCAACGTGAAAAGGAGTAGCCGTTACCGCCTGTAAGATGACTAAACTTTCTTCTAATACTACAACAAAAACTAATAAAAGGATACAGGTGCGTCAAAATAGACACCTGGAGATATTCATTGCGTATATTAACTTTATTTTGAACTGGCTTGCCAGAATGCGCTATCAAACTTTCCTTTCTTTCGTAGCATAAAAGCCAGTTGCAAAATTATGTCCCAAAGACACATCTTTCCAGCATTTCTCATGTTGCTTTTCCAGAATTGCTCTGTCATGCTTTAAAAGCAATCTGCGGAGCTCCGAACTAGGAGATGAAGCGGGTATTCTAGGTTTTCGTAGGCGTTTTTCTGCCAAAACGTCCTTGTATTTCACATAGATATACAGATTTTACTGATAAGAAAGACAGAGAGCTCGACCTGAGCTAGCGGGCTCTAGTCGGCTACTTTGCACTTTACGGCGTGCACATACAAGATGACCCCGTGTTATATATATCATATATAGGCATACTGTAGCTTATGCAGCTCAGGAAAAGTGCGTGGTACACTTCGAGCAAACTTCGTTCAGAAAGGCCCCATCTCGGTCCAGATATAACACGAAGAACGCGTATGAAATTTTTAGTTTGTAGATCCCGATAGTTTTGGAAACAAAGGGGGAGATGCCAACTATGTTACGCTCAATAAAAAAGAAGAAAACAAGAAAAAAGAACTAAAAGTTTCATCAGTTGCTTCCTTGGTTAAGTAATTTCAGAAGGTGCCCTGATTGTACGTTTTGAATATAGAAAAAATTGGAGGACGCTTAAGCTTCGCCTTCAAGAGTGGAACGTGACAGCGTTCCCGTCGACCCGCCAAGGGGTGTAAGACAATGGGCTACGGCGCAGCGACTACGCGCCCCGCATCGGACGCGGTGAGCGTCGAGCAACGCAGCGTTCGGCGCGACAACGAAATGTGCGCCTGAGCAAGCGACGCACGCCTGAGCCTTAGAAACAGCTCGTTTCTAAGGCAACACCGCGTTCACTAGAGGCACTTTTGTACCGCTTTGAAGCATCGAACTCGTGGCTCAGTGGTAACGTCTCCGTCTCACACTCCGGAGACCCTGGTTCGATTCCCACCCAGCCCATCTTGGAAGTTGCTTTTTATTTATGAAGTGCCTGCCGTGATTTATCGCTCACGGCCAACGCCGCCGACACCGACGCCGACGACACCGGCTTTTCTGCGACACGAGCTCCTTAACGCTGTCGCGTTAAAACAGACTACCCGGTGTAGCAACTTCTTTGCAATGCTGAAGGGTTGTGCTCCTGAAATTGGCAGATGAAGGCGTAGCAGAAAGTAGCTAAGACTATTAGTTGGCATGAAAACAGACAAATATACAGAAAGATATGAAAAGGAGCGGACTGGCGACGGCCGCCAGAAGGGGCACAGCTCATGCTTGCTCCTCAGGAAGGAGGGTAGTATAGACACATGGAGATGAAGTGGGAGGGGGAGGGAGATACGAAGGAGGAAAGAGGAATGAACGCAGAAGATGTCACCTCACAAAGAGTAAAGTAAATAGCCGGGCACAGCAGTAGGAAAAAAAAAGATCGCCGGTCGCGCTAAATTAGGAAGAGAAAAACAGAAAAAGAAGAAAAGAAAACCAACTCAGCAATGAAACAAAAATAATAGTCCGTAGGTCTCGCCACTAACTTCACAAACCGCATAAGTGCGAAAAAAAAAGAAACAGAAAAAATTATAAGAGCACCTTACGAACGTGAAGCTAAACGCTAGGATGATGACGCACGATTTAAACCAGGGAATGTATTTCGTAACGGCCCCATTTGATTTTCTACTCTTTCTTTCTCCTCCGTCGCGCCATGTGCCGAGTGGCCAATGCCACCGAAAACGGTGGTGCACGAGTCAGCGTACGAGCCAACGATGAAGGTCGAAGATAGCGAAAAAAAGAAACGAATCGTTACCAAATACTAATACGTAATGCGTGAGATAATACGTGAGAAATACTGCTGCACATTGAACATCGGCGAAAAAAAAAAAAGGGACCTTCAAAGTACCACGGTCTCCCCTCCCCCTTTCTTTCTTCATTTTTTGTTAATTATTCTCCCTAGAAGAACATGACTAAATGAGTCGGTGCGAAGAGCAGAGGTTGCGTGATTTGAAGCAACAACAGACCTGTATAGCACGAACTTGGCGTATTCGAAGTCGGCGCCTTGCGCTTTGACCGCGGGCGCCACAGCAAGCGCGCCCGGCCATACTGCAGCCGCATGCAACGATCCGTTCCTGTGGTCAACGTGATGCCGCGTGGCTCGTTGAGGCGATCGGTTCACGACCCCGCGGGGCAGCGCGGTGTCTCCCCGCCGCTTGGGCCACCCGTCCACTTTCGCCACTCCTGGCCCACTGCCCATCGCAGGCCGAAAACCGGCTGACCACGCGGATCACTTCGTGAGCCCATTAATTGCTCGGCTTCAGCGTCCAGTGAAGCGCGCCCGGAGCCCGGTGAAAGCTCTCGCCCGTTGTTTGTCGCCTATCGGCTGGGCTTTCCTTTCCGCTTCGCTCTCATCTTTTGTCGCTACTTTATCTGCCATTGTTGTTGTTTTTTCTGTCATTTTTAGTTCAACGAGCTTTGTGACCAGGGTTGCTGCCATTGTTTCACTACCCGTTAAGTTGTCCTCCGTCTGGATCAGCATCTTCCCGATAGCTTTGTTTTTGCTGTTGCCCTTTGTTTACGACTGTCTAGCTGTTCTTTTGCGTTCGTCGATTTCTGCTGGATCAGCTTGCTGGTACAGCATAGGGCGAAGACAATATGTTTGTCTCAGCGACAGCCCTTCCGGCGTACACCATCAGGTGGCTTGCTTTGATGAATCATGTAAGAGTGTTGACATACGGTACTTTCAACGCAGGTGTTTATTGATCCTACAGTTATGCATGCACCGTTACATGCATAGTATCACATTCCGTGAGCGAGTATGTTTTGCCTGTATTTGCTACCATTTACTAAACTAATCTTACTCACGGTGCCCAGTGTGGATAGTGGACTTTGTGACATGCGGGTAAAAAGAAAATCCAGACTAATCAGCCAAGTTTTCGGTGGACCTTTCAGAGCCACTACGCATTTCCTTTTCCTCCGCAGCATGCGCATTACATCAAGAGGCCGTTGGATGGCTGCCATATTATTTTGACTTCCTGGAGTACTTTAACGCGGATCCAAAGCAGGGTATGTACTAAGCTTTTTTTCGTTTTGCCCCCATCGGAATGCAGTCGCTGCGGCCGGAAGTCGAACCCACGTCCTCGCGCTCAGCAGCGCAACGCCATCAGTTCTGAGCTACCGCGGTGGCTGAGGGTGCGCAAATAACCTGCCCCCCCCCCCCCATCACAAGATGTATCCTATAGTAAAAAAACACACACTGTAGTATAACAGTTAAAAACAGGAATAAGGTGCCTCAGAGAGGCTGGGCTACGTTTCCATAGGTGGGCCTAACTTCGTCATAAGTGATTGAAGAACATAGGTCCACCTATCGAAACGTAGGTCAGCCTTTCTGAAGCACCTTATTGCTGCTTGTAACTTTTATACCACAGTGTGCTACTCCATCGTTGAGCCACCTTCTTGCTTTTGGCTAATCAACAAGAAGTATTTCAGGCGCCGTCACGCAAAGGATGATGTTTTAGTATTGCTTTTGTTTTTGTGTGTGATAAATATTTACAGAGAGTTCCCCTTTGTCCTGGGCGGTGACAGTTGTTGGCAAGTCCTGATCTTATCAGTAACTTTTAGCGATACCTGGCTAGAATGTCCTTTTATGTCTCCTGTCTCCTCACTTCTATGCCTTTCATCATGAAACTGCAGCGCGCACAACAAAGGAGACACAAGTTTGTGTTAATTTCCCTTGTATCTCATTTGTTGTGCGCGCTGCAGTTTCACAATGAACAGCTACCAACTCGCCCAATTTTCAGTACCTTTACAATACGCTTCTATGCCGTATCTTTGCGCCTATTAGGGGCTACGGCACCATACACTGGGCTGATTTTTCTTTACCATCGCCTTTAGTTATTCTAGTGACTTCTACTATCTACATTGCTCTATATTCTCTCTTTTACTCATTATACACATATATGTGACACTTTGCGTCCCTACTGTGAGAATATACTTTGGGGCTCGCGGCACCGGGGTCGTGCGCATCAATGCGCTACTGTGTTGATCGCTGAGCTGCGCAACAATCGATGTTGATGCAGTGCTGGCAGCTTTCTCGACGACTTAGTCGATGGGTTTTTGACATCACGCATTAGCCCTCTGAGTAATGAAGCACTTTGCTTCCTTCATTCGTATCTCTTTTCGTCGTGGTTTTTTTACTTTTATGCATCTCCCCATCATCGTGTCGCGCTGAGTGAAAGCCTGACATTCCGGATGGTACATATGAGCTCTTTGCTCCTCCTCTTTATCGCATCTCTTTCGTTTTCGGCGTTGTTCTAATTTTTCTGTTTTGATTTTTATCATGTTGTCGCAGTGAGAAAGAGAAGAAACGACAACACCTCCTTCGCGCTTTGCTCGCCTGTTGTAGCACGACCACTATCCAATCGACTTTCTCCGTTTTGCGTTTTCCCGATTCCTTACCGTTGCCCAATGTCTGGAACATGACCGACCGGCCCTCCGCGCGGCGTTAGCCGATACGAGTAGTCACGTGGCTTTAAAGACCCCCCCTTCTCCACCCCCCCCTCCCGTATCCCCCGTCGAAAACAAGAGGAAAAAGGCGCAAATTCAAGTGCCGCAGAAAACAGCTTTTGTTGCAGCGTGTGTCGCCGAAATTTCTTCTACACATATTAATAACACCTCGTACGGTTACTCGCCATGCAAGCACATGACAAGATTATGGAAGCCACAGGGGAGACGATGAAACGTGAGATAGGACAGATTGCCTCCTTCGCCACGAAATAAGCAGGCAAAAGTGATCTTAGAACAAAAGCCACTGTGGAGGAGGCGCAACACATGTCGGCGTCAAACGTTTTGTGGCAGGAGCTTGTAGTTTTCAAAGTACGACGGACACGCAATATTTGCTCACCTGCATATTATGTTTATGCCACCTGAAAGTGCCAACCTTAATTAAAGATTGTCGACGTCCCTAACCCACCTGTGACACAGGAAATTTTTATGTTGGATAAAATATGTGAGTAAAATTTTGCCTGGCGAAAATTTCGGCATTTTGTGCCGAAGTTCTTTACCGCAAAAACTTCAGCAACCTGCATCTAAGGCAGCATCCCAAAACTCAACTTCATATGCCCGATCCTTCTTAATGCTTTCTCGAAGTAACTCCTTGCTACACACGACATAAACGAATTTAACTAAGCAAATATACACAAGCTTTCCACGCAAGTTCACTTGTGTGCATTCAGCAGTCTTCTTTCTCGATCTTTTATTTTTGATCAATATTTGTGCGAACATACCAGTGTTCGTTGAGCCGACATCTATTCGATTCTGTGACAAACCACTGCAATGTGAGAAGGGGCATCAGATAGGCAAACAACGAACGGATGAATGGCAAACACTATCCTTTTAAGCTAGCCCCCCCTCAGAGAGACCTCACCGGAAATCGATTCTGACCCCGCTGTGGGCTAAACGTGAAACGGGCACTTGCACGATCCCCAAATAATAAAAATTCGCAGTTTTGCCCGAACGTCGAAGCCTCAAATGCGATAGCAAGTTGGCGAACAGCTACACAAAGTGAGGATACTAGCTTTATCGACCGTATAAACTTGTAACCATAGACATAACTAAATTAACAGGCGTGGTTTCATGCGCGCACAAGCATTAACACGTCTCACTCGATGACCCTGGAAACTCGCTGTCAGAAAGTTGGAGTGAGGAAACGCGGCAACAGCAACGAGCGAATTGACCTCCGTGCTGCCTTTCACATGAATCGCGATCTAAGCAGCGAAAAAAGAGTGCAAGGCGGCCACTGTCGCCGTCGCAGATGGCTTTCAAGTTACGGCGGAACGGGCCGCCCGGAGTAGAACGCCTCCACCCCTCCTCAGCCTCCCCCCCCCCCCTGGAGCGTTGCGCGCCACAGAAGACGGCGTGCTTCCTCCCCGCTTTCTTCTCTTGCGTGCGCGAGATTGAGCCGCGATCGCCGGCTCACACTCGCACGCTTCCACTCGCACATACAGCATAGGACGTGCGGCGATGATTTTCTTGCCATTAAACGTTGTACGGAACCTTACGTCAACACCGACGCCGACGGCAGAAATGCGCCGAGTGACCGTATAATTGATGTCGCAATAAAATAAACGCACCACGGTATAGACAAGAAGGTGAGAATGAGTTACCAGTGTTTTCCTTTAGTCTTCATGCTTAAAGCCTATACTATAACACCACCATCACTCTATTTTATGTTCAATGCAGGACGAAGGCCTCTCCCTGCGACCTGCAATTAACCCTGTCCTGCACCAACCGCTTCCAACTAGCGCCTGTGAATTTCTTAATTTAATCGCCCCGCTTTGTCTTCTGCCGTCCTCGACTGCGCTTCCCTTCTCTTGGCACCCATTCTCTAACCCTAATTGTCCACAATTTTTCAATTGATGTCAATTAATATATCGGCTATCCTCGTTTGCTCTCTGATCCACACCACTCTCTTCCTGTCTCTTAACGTGGCGCCTAACCTTCTTCGTTCCTTCGCTCTTTGCGCGGTCCTTGTTCTCGAGCTTCCTAGTCAGTCTCCAAGTTTCTGCCCCATATGTTAGCACCGGTAGAATACATTGATTGTACAACTTTCTTTATAGTGATAGTGCTAAGCTTCCAGTCAGGTTCTGACAATGTCTGCCGTATGCACTCCAACCCATTTTTATACTTCTGTAAGTTTTCCTCTCCTGATCAGAGTCCCCTGTGAGTAACTGACCTAGGTAAACGTACTCCTTCACAGACTCTTGGGGCTGACTGGCGATCCTGAACTCTTGTTCCTTTGCCAGACTATTGATCATTATCTTTGTTTTCTGCGTATGAACCTTCAACCCCACTTTTACACGCTCTCTGTTAAGGGGCTGAATCTTTGTCGTAACTCGTCACCAGTGTTGATGAACAGGACAATGTCATCTGCAAAACGAAGGTGGCTGAGATATTCGCCGTTGATCCTCATTCCTAACCTTTCCCAGTCTAATAGTTTGAATACTTCTTCCAGTCATGCAGTGAATAACATTCGAGAGATTGTGTCTCTGTGTCTGACCCCTTTCTTTATAGGCTTCGTTATACTTTTCTTGCGCAGAATTAAAGTAGCTGTGGAATCTTCGGATATATTTTCCAAGATATATACGTAAGCCGCCTGTACTACTTGATTACGCAATACCTCCACAACTGCTGGTATCTCTGCTTAATCGAATGCCTTTTCGTAATCTATGAAATCTATATAGAGAGTCTGTACTCCTGCAGATTTCTCGATTACCTGATTGATGACATGGATGTGATCCATTGTAGAGCGTTGCTTCCTGAAGGCAGCCTGTTCTCTTGGTTGTCTGAATTCCGAGATTGTCCTTATTCTATTAAAATTCTCTTGGTGAATATATTATACAATACTAGAAGTAAGCTAATGGGTCTATAATGGTTCATTTCTTTAACGCCTGCCTTTTTATGGATTAGTATAATGTTGGCATTCTTTAAGTTCTCTGGGACCCTTGTAGTAGATCGACAGTTCGTATAAAGGGCCACCAGTTTCTCAAGCATTATGTCTCCTCCATCTTTAATGAAATCGACTGTTATTCCGTCTTTTCCTGCGCTTTTCCCCATTTCATGTCTTGCAAGGCCCTTCTAACTTCCTGGTTAGTTATGGAAGGACGCTCTGTAATCTGTTCAATACTACTTCGAATAGAGGTATTGTGGCTGCTCTGGGTACTGTACAGGTCAGTATAGAATTCTTCCACTGCTTTTACTATATCTTCGATATTGCTGATGACATTACCCCGCTTATCTTTCAGTGCATATATCTTAGTTTGTCCTAAGCCATGTTTTCTTCTCACTGATTTCATGCTGCGTCCATTTTTTACTGTTTCATCACTCATTCTCACGTTATAATTTCGGACATCCCTTAGTTTCTCCTTGTTGATCGGTTTGGTAGCTCCGCGAATTCTATCTTATCCGTTGAGTTGGCCACTCTCATTCTTTGTGGTTACTTTATTAGGTCCTTTGTTACTTGGGAGAGCTTGCCTACTGTTTGCCTTGGAAACTTGCCTCCTACTTCAATTGCTGCTTCGGAAGCCAGTCTAGTTTAGGTTTCGTTCATTACCTCTATGTCATCTTCATCCCTCTGTTATAGGGCTGCATATTTGTTTGCAAGTACCAGCCTGAATTGGTTTGCTTTTACCCTTGGTGCGTCAAGGTTGGCCTGTTTCTTTCCAACCAATTTTACTCTTTCTCTGTTCAAATTGAGGTGAATCCTAGACCTCACTAACTCATGATCACTGCACTTTATGCTACCTAACACTTCTACATCCTGCACTATGCTGGGATCGGTAGAAAGTATGAAATCAATTTGAGATCTTTTTTCACCATTAGGGTTTTTCCAGGTCCACTTTCTGTTGCTATGCTTCCTGAAGAAGGTGTTCATTATTCAAAGCTTATTCCTTTCTGCCAATTCTACCAACATCTCTCCTATAGTGTTCCTAGAATCGACGCCCTAGTTGTCAATTGCTTGTTCACCAGCCTGCATCTTCCCCACTTTTGCATTGAAGTCGCCTATTTCTACAATATACTGAGTTTGCACTTTTCTCATTGCTAAATCAACATCTTCATAGAACTGATCTATTTCATCATCATAGTGGAGGTTGGTGCGTGGGCGTGTATTACCTTTAATCTGTACTAGTTATTAAGTTTTATCATGAATACTGCTACCCTTTCATTATTGCTGTAGAATTCGTCAATGTTGCCCGCTGCCCTTATGAATTAGGAATTCTACTCCGAACTGCATCTTATCTGGAAATCCTCTATAGAACAGGACGTTATACTACGTTTCAAAATAAATGATCAGGTGACGAAAAAGGGGTTAGAACCCACGTGCAGGCTAGCAAGTCGAAGGTTTGTTTCTGGTCACCCTCCCTGCATTTCCTATTTCTTTCTTATTTAATATTCGGCTGACATGTTAGTTTGCGTCATCTGGCCACGGACTAGCGTTAAAGCGGCATTTAACTCGCTATGGTGTTTCGCATGTGAAGCTTCCCCAGTCTAGAGAAAGGAAGGAAAAAGTGGACAAGGAAAGGCAGAGAGGTTAACTAGTTTAGCTTAACCGGTTTGCTACATTACACATAGGAGCGGGATGGGGGAGGATTAAAGATGGGGAGAAGAGATAGAGAGAGCACATAACACGGCACACACATCGTTAGTTACAGTCCGTCACTCTTGCGCGGTACGTGACATCACTGTCACAGCCGCTTGCCCCAAGCCCCTCTCCTTCATAAACCGAAGTAGTCCCTTCGTCGCCTCCAGCTGCGATGTCTTCTGTCGGCGATATGTGAAAATAGTTGCAACTGACAATGGTCTATTGTCAGGGTGCGCTAGAACGGACTCCAGGGACTGTATCTGAACATTATATTAAGGACAGTAGCACAGAATGTGTCCCAGCGTTGCAGAGAGCGTTGTCGGCTATTCCAATGCGAAATGAGTAAGATTTCGTGAAGGCAACCCCTAGCCATAAGCGATAAAGCGGGGTGGCCTCACCTCGGCGGAGTCCAGTTGGCATACAGAGATGCATCAAAGAGGGCAGGTCGTATTGAAGATTGCTCCGGTCGGTAGGGCTGCTTGGTGTGCATCAGAGAGAGAGCGTGATCTCCCGTGCAAGCACTGGAAGTCTGCTGGCTGCGTCGGACCGTGAAAGTGGTATGGACTCTTTCTGTGTGCCTTCAAGAGCTGACCGAGCGGCTTTATCGGCGTCTTCATTTCCCATGACGCCGCAGTGACTTGGTAGCCACTGAAGCGTCACGTGATGTCGTTTCTCATGTGATGTATGGAGTAGGCATCCAATATCGAGCACGAGCTGTTCGAATGGCCCCCGACGCAGAGCCAATAGCACAGATTGTAGGGCAGCCTTTGAGTCATTGAAGATTAACCATTGTCGAGGTGATTCCCGATTGACGAAACAAAGTGCAGTGCGAAGAGCAACTAGTTCAGCAGATGTTGATGTCGTTAGGTGGTCAGTCCTAAAGCCGATGGTAATAGCTCTTCCTGGGACGACCACAGCGCCGGACGAACGCTGCATGTTTGTGGAAGCATCAGTATAAATATGTACACTGTCAGCGTAACTCTCGTGCAGAAGAAGTAGAGACAGTTGTTTCAGCACAGGCGAAGACAGCTCAGACTTTTTCCCGACTCCTGATATGCTGAGATGGACTGTGGGGCTGACAAGACACCAAAGGGGTATCGATGGTTTAGATGCAGCGGTGAAGCCCGAGGGAAGTTTGTCGTTGTGCTTGGCGATAGTTTTAGAGAATGATGCTTGGTGCCTGTCTGAAGGTAGTGTTGCAAGGTCGTGATAGGGGGCATGTGCAAAATGTCTGATGTGCGTTCTCAGGGCTTCCACCGTAATGTTAGTTTGCATTGGATGGTCCCGAGCAATCGCAATAGTTGCCTCAGTTGACATGCATCTGGGCAAACCAAGACAAACTCTGAGTGCTTGAGCTTGTGCTGCCTGCAGAACACGAATATTTGTCTTGCAGGTGTTGTTCAGTACAGGTAGACTATATCTTAAAAAACCGAGAAAGAGAGCTCTGTAGAGTTTCAGCATTGCGTCTACTGACGTCCCCCCCGTCTTTCCTGTCAAGTCTTTAAACAAATAGGAGGATGCTGTCAGGCGCCGTTTCATGTAGGCCACGTGTGGGCTCCAACAGACGTGTCGGTCGATAATTACGCCAAGAAATCTGTGGGTTCAGACATAGGAAATGGTCCGCCCACTGATTGAAATGACATATGGTGTCATTGGTTTGCGAGTAAATGCCACTAGTGCGCATTTTTCTGGTGATGTGCTGAGACCTTGTTTACGCAAGTAGCTTGCTGTCAAAGTAGCCACTCTTTGAAGCCGTGCACGCATCTGAGGACGTGTGACTGCCGAAGTCGAGACACAGATGTCGTCTGCGTATATTGAAATTTTGGTGGTAGTTAGCAAGTATTCAGCAAGTCCAATAAGAGCGAGGTTGAATAGCGTCGGGATGAGAGGACCGCCTTGAGGAACGCCCCTGCTGGTATAGCGTCGCGTAGTTGGACCATATAGAATGATCTTGCAGATAGGTAACTTGCAATCCTCAAAAAGACTCGACCAACTAGGCCAACCGTCACAAGAGCGTCGAGAATGGCCTCATGTAATACGTTATCGTATGCCCCTTTCACATCTAAGAATAAAGCTGCAGATAAACGCTTACGGGACCTCTCGTGCGGGACATATGAAACGAAATCAACTACATTGTCGATGGAAGAGCGGTCACGTCGGAAACCAGCCATGGAATTCGGATAAATCTTGTAGTGTTCAAGGTACCATTCCAGGCGGCCAAGGATCGCTAAGTATGGACAGCTGGTCTAGTTGGTTATGATAGCATTATGAAACATCGTTCCAGCGCACAATTGAACACGGACGAGAAGAGAAAGACAACACGAACGCCGTACTTACATAAAGCCCTGTTTTCCATGAATAAAATTCAGTTGAAGTCCGGCGTTCGTGAATACTTTGTTTAGCGCAAAAAGACAGACACAAGAAAGACTTTCGTCTTTCTTGTGTCTGTCTTTTTGCGCTAAACAAAGTATTCATGGATTCGCACCAACTAGCCCGCCAACGCATTGTGCAGAACTATCCGGCGTTCGTGTTGTCTTTCTCTTCTCGTCCGTGTTCAATTGTGCGCCGGAACGATGTTTCATAAGGCCAAGGATCATCCGTTCCATCATCTTTCCTAAACAGCTGGCCAGCGCTACTGGGCGGTAAGAAGTGAGCTCTAGCAGGGATTTGCCCTGCTTCAAGAGTGGCACCAGGCGGCTTACTTTCCATTCGTCAGGAACATTTCCCTCCTGCCATGAGATGTAAAGACTCAACAATGCTATCCGTGCGGATTCTCTGAGATAGCACAAGGCTCGGTATGATATACCATCTGGACCCGGGGATGATGAGTAGCTGCAGAGAGCTAGTGCCACCTCGAGCTCCTCCATTGTAAAAGGAAGGCCCATGCGGCAATCACCGGAATGGGGGACGTCAGCTCGGGCTGGGGGATCTGGACGAGTCGCTTGGTCTGCGATCCGCGCACAAAAATCTTCTGCGACATCGATGTCTTGCCGCCCTTGGAAAAGCGCGAGCACCTTGAATGGAAAACGCTGTTCCGGAAGACAACGCAGACCTTGCACCGTTTTCCAAATGTGAGACAGTGGCTTGCGGGGGTCGAGTGTCTGGCAAAACGTTGCCCAACGTTCCGACGCTATTCTATACATTCGACGCTGAATCTTCTTTTGCATCTTCCTGGCTGCCCAAAGGTCATGGATTGATTTTGTACGCCTATATCGACGTTCCACCCGGCGATGAAGTGCTCGAAGTCGCTCTAATTCTATGTCGAAGTCGTCTCGCACGTAAGAGATCGTCAGCATGCGAGTGGCGTTTTGCATCGTATTTTTAAATGTTTGCTCTAACCCAGAGGGTAGGCCCTCGCGGCAGGCATCTGGCGAGACAGTTGGAGACGAAAGCAAGATCGAGGCAGCTGCCGTATGTCATGCCTCGAAGAAAGGTGGGGCTACCATCGTTCAGGAGAGTACAGCTATATTTGTAGGCCATGCTTGCTAATCTTCGTCCTCTTGCATTTGTCCTTGTACTTCCCCATGTTGGATGGTGTGCATTGAAATCACCTATGATTACCCATGGGGCGGGACACACTCAAGATATCCGCTAATCTATTAGTATCGAAATTGCTGGAAGGCGATATATATACGCCAATGAGAGTAAATGAGAGTTTGTTCTTTTTAACTCTGATGCATATATATTGAGTGTCGTCGTATGGCGCAATTGGTTACAAAACGTAGGTGAATTCACGACGAACAGAAACGATGATTTTGCTGCATGCACCATTTGTTGACGATATGATAAATTCGTACCCTGACAGCCTGATTGGTTTCGAGAAGTTGGGCTCACAAATGACGATGAGTGGAAACACACTGGTGTACTCAAGCTGTCGAAAATATAAAATTTGTGATTTTAGCCCTCTGGCGTTCCACTGGATGACGGACGCTGCCTTGACTTCTTTTCGGAAGGATGGGGTACGGGTAGCCATCTTTCTAGTTGAGGGATTCAAGTACTGGGCTTAAGGCGTCCAGCACTTAAAGTGCGCTTCGAGCAGACGGTGTCCCCATGTCCACTAAAATCGCTCGGATGGCCACCATGAGGGAACATAGCACCGAGATGACTTGACGATCTGTTTTAGGTGAATCATCCATGGCCGGAGAAGGCTCCGGTGGGGCCGCGACCTCCTGAGGTTCCTTAGCAAGGGAGTGGCTCGTTAGTGTAGGCCATTCCTCTAAACAAAGAGTCTTATCTGATTCCCTCGTGGAAGTGGTGGGCCCTTTCGCGGCGGGACTAAGTGGTACCGTAGTGGAGTGGGTACTATCGCTTCGCGCATGCGCCTTCTTTGAAAATGTAGGTTGGTTGCGACGTCGACACCGACGACGGACTACTTCGGCTGCCTCCCTGTGGGCCGAATTGTCTCTGGCCATTTGCGTCAGAACCGCGCGCTCCCTGTTGATGCGGGGATAATCTTTCGACGAGGCTGCGTGAGGACCGCTACAGTTGGCGCACTTCAGAACTGTGGCACCGCAAGTCTCTTCTGCATGAGGTTCAGGGCAACAGGGACACAGTAGCGTGTCGGGACACATCCCCTTGACGTGTCCTAGCCTGATGCACTGATGGCATTGAAGCGGCTTCTGGATGAATGGTCGAACCGGATGTCGAAAATGTCCGACTTTAACGTGGGATAGTATACAATCCCCCTTGAAGATTACTTTTACGTAGCGCATATTCCCAAGGCGGCGCACTTGCGTAATGATCGTGCCCTCGTTTGCCGACTTGATGAGGCTAGGTAAATCATCACTGGGAATGGCAATGTCAATGTCGTAAATTACACCGGCTATGGATGTGTCTTTGATCGGGATGAAGGGGCGCCTTTTGATTCCGCATAGCTCCGTGATTTCTTGAAGTTTTCCAAGCGCACTCGCGTTGTACGCGTCTATGGCGACTATAGCCTTACGTGGATTTATTCTGATGTCTTTAATTTGATACGGCACCGCACATTCCAGAAAAATGGATAGGGCTTGCCTGTTCAGCAACCGTAGGTTACTTGACGGTTCTTCCGGCATAAAGATGATGACGTGGGGCCAGGGCGCACGCCTTGACTTCACAGTCGTTGTACTCGCAGGAGTTGACGGTGCTGTGTTGGCGATCTTTCTCTTCGCCCTCTTACTCCGCACGGGTATGAAGCCGTCGTCGGATGAGTCGTCTTCCGACATAGAGTACAGCTCGATGTCCTCGGTGTCACTGGGGGAGCCAACTCGCTTCCTTGTGGTTGACGGCCGTGATGACTTCTGGCCAGGCGGGCCTCTGCCATGCTCCGCGTCCATGGCCGGAAGACGGGGAGGCGAGACACTCCGAATGGCGAAGATTTCTCAAAAAATTCACAGAGCACAGAAACAAGTGTTCTGTCAAGAAGACACTTCGTCGTCTTTCTTCCCTTGTTTTCCCTAGTCTAGAGGAATAGCGCACGCAAGAAAGGCGGCAAACGATGACACGAAAGGACACACGAGGCCATATAGTTTCAATAACGTTCTTTATTTTTCATGAGAGCTATACTTTACCATATTTGTCGCAGTATACGTCTGGAGCATCATAAAATACCAACGAATTCATCTTGCCACATTAGTTGAACCTATATAGAGTCATTTCCCTCACCCATTTCGCCAGAAAGGCATCGAGCCACTATTTAAAAATATTATTCACTCTCTGCCGGAGCTTAACCAAATGTGTGCGCATAAGAGCTCCAATTTGAGTGTAGACGTTGTGGCTCGGTCTTCAGGTGAGCGGTAAGCATTCTCGAATTTTGGTAGAAAAGCGGCATGCTGCTGGCTTTTTGTCCTATGCCGTGCAACACCTCGCGGCGCACGTGATTGCGCTTTCGCCCTGATTACGCTGCAGTGAGAAGCAGTATAAGGCGGTCCCTTTGCTCCAATAGCAGACTCGGCTTACAAGCAGGTGCCCTGGTTTACAGAACGGCACGAGACGGCGAAACCGACTACACCCGGATACCCGCATTGCGCAAACGGCCTGCCGCAGGACGGGGACGGAGTGATTATAGAGCTTTAGATTAGCGGACGGAAGCCGCACCCATGCTTCGGTGGACGCAAATCACGCCGCTCGTACAGAAGAACACACAGCGAGCACAACGTAGTGCGAACGACCCACAACGGAGTTTGCGCCCTCCCCCCCCCCCTTACCCCCCAACGCTTAGGTGTGGCTTGGGTCCTCTACAGGCTAAAACTCTCCATTCTTGTCGCCTTGAGCGCGTGGCGTGAAACCTCCCGGAAAAACAGTTTCGCAATTATGTTCAATTTGCTTCTTGAAAATCCTGGTGCCCTCAGCGCGTTGAGTCTTAACTTTCATGCAACAGGATAAAGGCTGTGCAACCATTCAATTTTATTATCTTGTTCCATTTGCAGTGTCCCTTTGTGAGTTTCTGAATTCATGAGTAATGCACTCTTATTTAGCCAGAAAAACGCTTGTTAGCCTCGTAAGAGTCTAGAAGAGGGAACTTTGAAATCATATAACGCTAATGTAATTACAATAAATCCAATAGAAGCAACGTCTTGCATGATTTGTTCACCGTTTATCAAGATTTGTAAGAATATGGCTAGAATCGCGTAGAACGGTTTACAACTTGCGCCTTCGGAGCGCGTGCGGGTAAAATGGTCGAACACGCCCCACGTGTGCGGGCGCCGCTGGTTTGTGTGTGGGATAAATTTTGCACGACTCGGCACATACACCAAGACCACAATTTATTTGATACAAGAGGCCGTAGATAAAGCCGGTGCTGACCAGAAACCGCAGATCGATCCCTTTGTCAAAAAAGCTAGTCTGTAGTGTTGTTCGGGAACAGGGCTTGTCAGCAGTGAACTTGCTGAGGCCTTCTATACAAGGTGTCCCAGTTAACTTTAGCCAAGCAGTTAAAAAAAAATGCTACAATATACGATTCTGAAACCTATTATGCCTAGTAATCAGTCCCCTTCTGCCGCAATGATAAATATTGCATGGTAATTATTTGGCTAATTATTGAATCTTAACAGCACAATCTTTTAATATTTAAATTCAGGGCTTGACTTCCGACAAGAAAACTGTTATTGCGTACAAAAATATCCTATTCAGTTGTTTTCACAGCACTATGTCCCGCTTAATTACCTTTCTTTCACGCTTTTCTCAGTGCGCATGAAATACAAAAACTGGCAGATGATTGCGGGCCCGCGCGCCGTCACACCAGTGGTCCCAGAAGTGATTTGAAGAAACTAACTTCGCGCACTGCCTCACAATTGACTGGTGATTGCATAGGTTGTGAGCGTGACGAGGAACCCCGAAGCTCGCCATCAGCAGGAGCCAACACTGGCCACTTCCGGAGCGTTGCCGAGTCAGGCAACGAGTCAGTTACTTCAAATAACCTGTGTCCGCTGGGGTCACGATGCACGGGTGCGCAACCACTCGCGGCTTTACGCATTACGCGCGCGACTATTAAAGCGCCGAATGAATAATCACGCAACACAAAGCGCGATGGAATCAATTGAATACGAGGTTTTAGGACACAACAGTTTTCCCATCGGTAGTCACGCCCTGAATTCATCAATTCATCAGTAAGAACTTATTTAACTCTTCTTCTTTGGTTAGCCGTGTTATTAGCCCACAGAAGTTGTCGTGGGTAGTATTCTGTAAGAGTCCACCTAGTGGACTGTCCATTTCGGCCGTTCCTGATTGGCTAGGCCCACTCGTCTCCTCCTCGCTAGTACAGCTGCATCCAATCAGCAGCGACTGAAATGGACAGTCCACTAGGTGGACGCTTACAGAATACCCCTCCTGGTGGCTGTAGAAGACAGTTGAACGAACACCATAGATTTCATAATCGCATGTTGTACCAGTTTTCTTAACAGCTTGTCTAACGTTATCTGGAACACCTTTCTGTCACATCAGTGTGCAAGCCAGTCTTCAGAAATGAACCTCATCGCAAGGCATAGCTTTTCTTGACTATTTGCCGGAGAAATGACGTGTGTAATATTGTCCGCGTTGACTTAATGGAGAAAATCATGAAAACTCGATGTGTGATGCAAGCTGTCATTTGAGCGCCAGTTCCGCACATACGTATAGGTATAAAGGACGCCGCATTTCTTTCGACAAATTTTGTCAGTTGTGAGCTCTAGCACTACAAGTCGCGTCGTTATATTCTTTGCGTCCGTCTAGTGCGGCTAATCAGGCCACTTAATATAGTTCCAATTAATAGTTGTTCAGTGTATACACCCACTCCCTCTTAAATCACAGTTCAATTAATTTTGGTATGACAGGCACGCCATTTGCGGCACTGCATCATAGGAGTCCTTTATTGAGAAGTAAGAGGCTTATAGTATAAGAGACTTAACATATAAGACTTAACAGCGCGACATAGTACGCCCGCTGGGGCGTTCCATTGAAGAGGACGAATAAACAAAGCTTTTCTTTCGTAAGTGCTCTTTGACATTGGATGGTCACTTTCGCTAATATTAAGTCCAGCATCATGTGTGGCTGGCGTTTCCTTTTAGGAACATTTCTAGCGTAAGACCGTGCTAATCTATATAGGTCCATGTTTTTGTTCAACTATCTGTGGGTGTTTCGAGACGTCGAAGGCAACAAAATGAAAGTGCTGACCAACTTATGCGTCATACGTCACAGATACTGTTGTTCGTTTTTTATTATGTTGCGTTTATCTAACAATGTCAGCGGAAAGGGAGTATATGGAAGAAGACGAGCCAGGCAACATAAAAGCTCTACCGGCATTCACTTTGAAGCGTGGGAGCTTCGGAAATTGTCCCGGTGTTCCGCCCTTTAAAGGCAGGGTGCATGAAATTCGACACAGCCCTATTTCCAGCGTATTTGGAATCCATATCCTTTCAAACCAGTTGACTTCTTTTCCTTTCCTAAAAAAACAACAACATAGAAATCAACCTCGCACAGCAGGCTCTTTGTCTGTTTTTCTTTATTGCTGTTTTCTCTCTCTCTCTCTCTCTCTCTCTCTCTCGCTCTTTCTTTCTTATTCTGATTTTGCGGGCATGCCATTTTCACAGCTTATCCTCCAGAAACGATGCTTCTCAAGAAGAGCAGAAAAATCCCAAACAAAGCTATTTTACGTCGTATAACGTCCGTGCTTTGCGGATGACGGCTGAGCGCTAGTCAAAAAGCCTGAATGGTCGGAAACACGACGCCTCCTAGCTGGGCTGGCTTTAATCGCGGCAGCACGAAGATGCAGTGCCTGTGTAAATAAACAAGTGCCCACGGGGACAGCATCATGGTCCCTTTGTGTACGTGCGTGTGTGTATAAGGGGAGCCAGTGACTTATGGCTCAGTGCCAAGGCTTGCACTCAACTCAACGAACCGACATGGAACCCGCTTCGCGTGTTATTTTGTGGCAGCGCGACCATTTGAAATACTCGCTTTATTTACTTTCCACTTTGCAAGCGCGTACATGCCATCGTTCCATCGTGGGTTGCGGTTAAGCAAGCATGGAATGCGAAGTACACAATGTCAGTTTGTCGCTGCGGATCGGCGCATAGAAAGAACTTAATTTGGACCGAGAATTCAGTGTGTAGAGCAACGTCAACGCATGCATATCTACGGGAGTCAATTTCACAAGGACAACTAAGTTAAGAGGAAGCTTTAGCTCGGGCCGAACTCCGACGCGGCCTATTCAAATACATGTAAAACGCAAAAACGTTTTTATGATATAACCCCTGGACCGATTTTGATGAAATTTGTCGCATTTGAAAGATAAAGTTAAATTCTAGTGACTGTTGGAAGCGGAATTTCGATTTAGGGCTTGAATTTTCTTAAAACGATTTTCAAATATTTGACCGTTTGAAAAAAATAGAAGCACGAAGTTTACAAATTGATAGCTATGCATCAAGAACTGATATCGCGGTTCTGTAAACGGCATCCATTAGATCATTCAAAGCGGACAAATTCAATATGTCATCTTACATCTTACATGAATTTGTTACGTTGGTTACAACGGTTTTACAAAAGTTGTATTTCCCTATGATTAAATTTTTTTTATATTCATGTGTAACATATAAATTTTGTCCGCTATGGATGTACGTTTAGATGCAATTCACAGAATTGTAATATCATTCTTAGTGGTTGAGTTACAGAGTTGTAAACTTGATAGTTTCGTTTTTTGAAAATTTTTGATTTTCGCCAATTTTTAATAAAAGATTGACGACCTAACTCAAAAATTCGAAACCAACAGTCACTAGATTTCAGGTTTTTCTTTTAAATGCAACAAACCTCGTCAAATTTGGTGCAGTGGTTGCCGAGAAAAACGAATTCTCCTTTTACATGTATTTACATAGGAGCACTCGAGCTAAAGCTTCCTCTTAAGCGTATTTTCTTAAATACTCTTTATCCGCGTTGCGGATGAGCGGCTGTAGTGGCTGCGAAGCACGAAGTCGCGGAATCAAATCCCGGCCGCGGCGGCCGCATTTCGATGGGAGCGAAATGCAAAAACAAAAAAAAAACTCCCTTGTCCCGTGCAATGTGGGCATGTTAAAAGTGGCCAAGCAGTCAAAATTAATAGGGAGTCACCCACTACGGCGCGCCTCATAATCAAGTCGTGGTATTGGCGCGTAAAACGTGAGAATTCAAATATACCTTATTGGCTGGCCGGTAGATGGCGGATTCCTTTAGTTGTTTTCAAACACCAATGAGCGTTTAAGGATCGTACTGTTTACAATGGACTGAATTCGGCAGCATTCGACATGCGCCCCCAGATTGACATGGATGGATGAAAATGCTAATAAAAGGCTGTGTGAGACGCAAAAAGATGTCACTGTTGAAGTAAGCTCCTAGGAAAGTGGACAAGACGTACGTGTTCGACTCTCATTGATAAGTGCAACAGCTATAGGCTGTCGCCTAGTTGGCGTAAGCAAAATTGCTTGCCTATCCTGCCTCCGCAGCTGCCTCACGCCATTTTCTATGCGCCAATTCAATTCCTATTGACGCTCCCGTATTCACGCTGCTTGCCATCATATCGATCGATGCTAAGCGCTCCCCTAGACTCAAAGGTTATAGGGCAGATGCCTTTAAGTATATATATATATATATATATATATATATATATATATATATATATATATATATATATATATATATATATATATATATATATATATATATATATATATATAATCCGAAGGCACAACTATTTGGCGATGCGCCCGGCGCACTTTATGATCGCATGGTGATGAAGCGAAAACGGATGCAGGCATACCATAAAAGCAGACGAATAACTGAGAAAAAGGCCAATAAGAATCCTACTTTCCGCCTTTTCGGCTATGCAAACGCACTCGAAAAATACGCGTGCTTTGTTCTTCATCATACAGCCGCTTTTCTTGTTGGGATTTTTGTTCTTTCGTGGGAAGAAAGCAACGGGCGACAGCAAAACAATTGCCAATTTTTTTCCTGTTTGCTCTTCCATCTTGCGATAAGAACAATATTGCAGGCATATACACACAAGTAAAATATGATTAGCTCGCATGCGTTCTTTGCATCCTGATAAATTTTTTTTTCAGTGGCTAGGAGTCTCTGAAAAGGACTATAAATACGAAAAATAACAAACCTTTGGGAAAGAGCAAACTATTATGATTCATGTTCTGTCCCACAGAGAAGAGACTGCCATCAGCCGAAATCGTTAATCACATTTCTTTGGGGGCATCCGTCTGTTTGATATTGGTCTGCGCTTCTGTGTTTATGACGTCACGCGCGCCGGAGGTGCCGGCGCGGCTGCAGCAGCGGTTGCGGCAGGTGCACGGGAGGTGCCGCAAGCGCTGTGTAGGCGTAATGTCGTGCCGTATGAAAAAAAATGTATATGATTTCATAATGTATGCTGCCCATGTACGCAGCCTAAGCAGCTTCGCTGGGAATCCGTCCCTATATGAATGTTGCGACCCCACTAATCTTTCGCGTGTTGCGCCACAACGTTGAAACGGGAAAAAAGTACCTTGGGAGACTGTAGTGGGTCGTAAGCAATTGAATATGATGTTTTTGAAAGCCATGCACAGTTTGACATTCGAGCTTATGGAATTTTACATATATTTGGTAATTTATGTGATTTTTTCTGACCATTCAGGTGCTCAATAATAACAGAACAAAGCTCTCTCTCTTTTCTTTTCTTCGTCACTTTTTAGTAGCTTTTCTTAGTAGCTTTTTTTTAGGACACGCTGCATATGCGCGACTCTAGGCGTGCTTCCATTCCGTGCTTATGTTCAAACCTGTATTGGCAGAACCAACATAAGGGCTTTACTCTCTCTAAGACTATTCTATGCTGTGTTATTACCATGAAATTTGACATGTCGTCATACTGACAAGGCAGAATAATAATGTGTATAATAAAACGCTGTTTTATTATTAATTGAAGCACATAAGTAACTGGAACGGCAATGAATTTCGTCGGACACATTGAAAATAAATATCACGAAACTGGTGCAATCCTGAAACTTCGTTCCAAGTGAATACGCCTTGCGATCTCACCAGCTATAATTTGTAGATTGAAATAGTGCCCGTAATGTTAATAATAAAACGGTAATTACCTTAACATGTTCATTATTTATTTGAGTATTTTGATTTCTCGAAGAAGTAACGGCAGCCTGATCGAGTAATTTAGATGAATAATTATAATTGTGCTATCTGCTACAGGCAATTTTTAAAAAAATGGTGCTGCTAAAGAAAAAGCAGCCTGCAGTACATACTTGAAGGAAGGTTGAAACTGCGCGAAAAAAACGTGGACAAGCGAGAGGAACATGCAACAGACTACGAGCGCAGACTGCCAACTCTTTATTCTTCAACATCAAAGCGTAGGCTCTTTCAAGCAAGATCCCAGGCACGTGACCACATCGTGACTCACACTTGTGCAGACAACATAAGAGAATTCTGCAGACTAACTGTAACACTGCTTGTCCCAATAAACACGAGGGAAAAAAAACTGAACCGGTCTCTTTACACGCAGACAATGAGTGGTCAAAAACGAAGACGGCACCGCCGCGCGGTTTCAACCTTCCATTCAAGTATGAACCAACTAGCCCTCAAGAAAGTCCTACTGTAGTGTATACGTATGCCTATCACTCTGCTGCGATTTCCTCCAGCTGGTAACAAAATGACGCCACGCAACTGCACGTCGCTGCATGCAACGCAAAATTTGACGCCATCCATTGAACGACTTCAATGCCCAGCCAGCCTCACGGGCATATTAAAACGGGTGTGCGGTACTTTCAGTGTGCACGAATAAAAATGGCGCTTCGTCTTCTATAACAACCTGAAATGATGTATGCGTGACGCCACTATCACATTTAGTATGATGCGCTGCCTTCCAGCCCGCTCTCTGTTTCGTTGGGTAATTAATATTTGTGAGCACCTACTAAGTTTGTCTTCTCACAGTTTCAACGCGCGGCAGCAGATGAATGATACCACTGAAAAAAAATTTGAAGTGACGCGCCACATATATAGTACATGCTGCTTTATGGATCGAAACGTGTATATTGTAAAAAAAATTATAAAGGTCCCAGCAAACGAAATTAATACATTGCAGCGTTTGTAGCACGGATGGTAAAAGGAGACACACGTAAGTGGCACTCCCTCTGGCGGCACGTTGTTGTCAATAATTACAGGAAAGCGTAGAACTATCGTGAAAACATCATAAACGGCTTGGCTGTGAGGTCTTGTGAGCTGTAAATGGAAGGATGTGCACTCCGGCGTGTAAGCATGTTTCAGTACCTTGTTCAAGCCAATATTTTCCTGGACGCTAAATAAATGTGAAACATCGAGAAAATAAAAAGAAAAAAAATCGCCTATGTACGCGGTAAACGACCAGATGACTCTACGACCCTAACGAGCAGCGAAAACGACGAAAAACACTCTACATGTAGGGCAATTATTTTGCGGTTGGCAACACTGCACAGGGGCACCAAGGGCGGCAATGAGTGGTGAAATGAGCAGCCGAATGAAGAATCCAGTACAAAGAAAAAAAAAGAAAGCACCCGATGCAACGCACCACTGCCCATTGGTGTGTGACATTATTAGCAAGGATATTAAAGGGCTCTAAAGAGAAACACAGAAATACAAGCAGATCAGGTTTGACTGATAAAATGTTCCCTCAGAACGTTATTTTCGTTAACTTCGTGGTACGAGGTTCATCGATAGACGATGAAATGAAGCCTACTCTTTCGTTTGAAACTTCCAAAGTTCAGAACTTAGCAAGCAAGTTTTAAACTTGCTAAGTTGATTGAAAGTTAAAAAGTTCAGTTTGGAATGCAATGCAGCCCATCTTTCACAATGGGCTGAACAGATGAAGCCCCGAGCAGACGCCGTCAAAAATTCATGACGTCACAGTGAGCTCATGGAACAACTTCAAGGCAGCATCACCACTCGTCTTTCTATTTTGCATTTTTTCTGACTTATGAAGGCACATCTCGCAGTAGGAGTGCCTTTTTTTTTATTGCAGAAGGTCAATTTACTGAAACAAGCGCAATGAAATTTTATTCTTAGGGCTCCCTTAAAGAATGTATCTTGCAAAATAAGCTATCGCGGGGGAAATTATTCTGAGATTCAAATGTACTAGCTTAGCACCGTGCAAGTTTGTTGAAATTGTTGTGAATCAGATCGTTTCACCACTTTTTACGTTCTACACACGGGCATTAAGTGGAAGCCTTATTGAATGGCTTTGGTTGAATTTTGACGTTCTGGAGTCCGACGCATGGGGCGGGATTCCAACCCGGGACCTTGTACTGAAAAGCAGAACCTCATACCCAAAGCCGGTTTATCGCTTGTGGAACAAATTATTTGCGAAAACCTTCGTTATCCCATTGAAACTGGGCTTGTTCAACCGTGGTACAAAATTTTCCAACGTATCCTCTCGGATACTTTGGAACTGAATGCACCAGTTGCTTCCCTTCTCTGACGTCGAGAAATAAGCAATGTTAGAGGCATTAGAGGGTGTGAAAGCAATTGAGATCCATTGGGGGTCTAATAAAGCGGCGATTGTTAAACCTGAGCGTACTGAAACGCCTCGTCTTAAGCGCGTCTCAGTAGAAACACAGCATTGAAATGTCTATACCATGGTCGCATCGCTACAAAAAAATAACGGCAAACCAGTGATACAGACATTTTTTAAAAATTTCTACGTTTACTAGGTATGGCGAGAGCACACTGTGCAGGGACGCCGTGAAAAGCTGGCAACGCGGGGTAGATTAAGTCGTCGACGAGAAAAATTGTCACTTGAGTGTCATGTGGGATTCAGCCCTGGTTGTTTCGAGAATAAAAAATAAATAAACAGAAAAAAAAGACGGTAGTGGCACTAGCGTCTCCTCCATTAGCTTCGGATGCTGTCAAAGGTAAAAAGTTGCGTGGGACAGGATCCGATCTCCCGGCAGCATGTCAGTGCGTTCCCGCGAAGCCAGTGAGGTAGACCCGGGGGGGGGGGGGGGGGTGGCGCTCCCCTCGTTTCATTTAATGTCCCGGAGCAGTTATTAAAGTTTAATCAGGTGCCGCGCTCAAAGCGCCAGGGGCTGTCACCTTAAGGCGCGAATCGATCAATCAGGAGCTACTTACGAAGCATTTCTAAGCAGCCAAAACAGAATCAAAGCTCGTGATCAAGTGCCCGAAAGTGATCCCACCAAAGCGCGTCAGCGTCAAGCACGCTCACGCGCAGCCGCTCGGTTCAACCATTTGCTGCGTGCAGCCTGTACGAGCAGGCACTTTCTTTCAATGGCGAGAAACGAATAAATTTTGCGGCAGGTTTATATAGGGATTAGACCTGGCCCTCTCATCTCTCAGTACTTACGCTGCCTTATTAATTAAGTAATTTTTTTTGCCCAGGTTGTTTCCATGCACTTGCTTCATCAGCATATTCTATTAAGTTTAATTTCCGAATTGATGTTTGCTAATCTACGCTAATTTTTGGGCTAGTCACGTATCTGTAAAATTCTGTCCCGCAAACACTTGCCAATTTGATGGCATTGACTGAAGAGGGCCTACGAATGACGAAAGAAAGTTCTCAGGTAATAATATAAATTATTTTAATGGGCCCTCGCCCGGCCTTTCGCCGTAACTTCAGCATTGCGCGCGTAAATAAATGCAAAAGGCTGTTTTTCTATTGATTCTGTTGGCCTACACGGTTTTTATTGCCTCAGATTACCGAGCACCGTTGTCTTGTCCCTTTACACAATGGTAGTTTAAATTTGTTCTAAATGTTTCGTACAACGATCGCTCATAGCAATATATGCGTACAGCGCAGAAGACATTAGTGCTCGAGAGAATGGAGCACAAACAAGGCGCTGCGCCTAGTTCCTGTTGTTGTTCAATAAGTGATGAAATCCTGGAAAATATACAAGCCGAAAGACCTGCTGCCCCATTCATTCATCAATAATAAACTCCAGCAAAAAAAGAATGCAAGAAAAAAAATACGTAACAACAAGTAAAAGATAGCAGAAAGGAAAAATAGTGGATGAATAAAACATAATTGAACTCAGGCATAGCCTGCTATACAATATGCACAGTCAAAGCGCACTGTATATAACAGCCCGCGTAACAACGCGTGTTACCAGACGATTCTCTATCTGTACAGTGATAGCAGAAAAAAGAAAAAGAGCCTGGCACACAGCGAAGAATAGAGCACATGACCACAAGTACTACGTGTCAGACACTGACAGTACATTCCAGCAAAGAAAGCAGAAGAGATTGGTGCGTGCTCCCGCGGGCGAAGTTAGGACTTTCGTTTCTCGTGTCCTTGCCCTCCGGACTGAGCCCATTTGAGGCAATAAATTACCGACTAGCCGAAGCCTCCACACATCTACGATTACTCAATTCCCAGAGCTGGATAAGTCGGCTCTCGTCCGATCTGTCTACCATTGCGAAGTGAAGATGAAATACGCAAAAATAAGAAGAGGGCGCTCATTAGCTCAACTGAGAACACTTAAGCCACAGGTGCGCGTTGTCTATGCTTTGTTTTACATTTGAGCTGACATTAAAGAATGAGCAACTTAATAGATATCACACAAAAGAGAAAAGAGAAAACGCTGCGTTTCTACGCAGCTTAGAAGTCTTACGTAGGAGACAGAAGTCTCAAGATATTGGCTATTCAAGGAAAGCTGCGAGCAGTAAAAGCTACAGTGCACACTCTGTTTGAAATGCTTGACAAAAGCCGAGGCCAAGGACTTAGGTATTCTCGTTCTTCTCAGCATAGGGTAGCAGCACTGTCACGAAACAAGACCGCTTCGACGGTAGTACAGGCGTTTCGTTAGTGAGTAAATCCCGCAGATTTCTCTTTCTTTGAATTGTCATGATGTAGCACGTAAAAATTTGCGCAACACGTAAAAACAGACAGCTTTCCTAGCAGAGTTTTAGTGCAGGCTTGTCTGTTATTAGAACTTCCAGCTAGTCGTGCATGCGTTGAGCTGCTGCCAGTTTCCCATCCGTACTTGCGCTCCGTGGCGAACATCTGAACATGCTAAAATATTTGAAACATCCCTTCGCAGAAATACCAGCTTTAATGTTTATTCGCAAAGACCGAATTGTGTGACCAAATAAACCATAGTATGCAAGGTTACATACATAGAGAAAACCCTATCACGGCTATGTATCGTATGCAGGCCTGGCGCTGCGCACGTTTACGTGGACTAGTGCTCATCCGAAAGCCCACGCTTGGCCGTGTACATGTGTTGCCTCGGGCAACATCTTGTGACGGACTTGACAGAAGTGAGCCGACGTATCTGTCGCTAAATGTTTCCCAAACGTTCGCTAATTCGCTAAACAAACAGAGGAATAGCGTACGACGCCCCGCCGACTTGTGTCAAAATTGATGAGACTTGATGGGAAATGGTTCAGGACAACATTCATTTGGGCTAGATGGTGCATACTTGAATAAGGAAGGAATAGCGCCAACTAAGACGATCACGAAACGGAGAACGACACAGGACAAGCGCCGATGGGAAATGAATGAGTATTAAGAAGCTGTTGAGACGGTCACCACCAGCTGCTCGTTCCCCCTTTTCTCGTTCCTCCAGTGCAGAGTAACCAACCGGGCTCAGTTTTGGTTAACTTGTCTTTAATCTATTCTCGTCTCTCTCTCTCTCTCTCTCTCTCTCTCTCTCTCCTTCTCTCAAAAAATTGCACATTTAGCTATTAAAGAGTTCTTGGAGGTCACTCATATTGTCGACGAATACCAGGAGAAGAAGTATTTAAAAACAGTCCGAATTTTATCGAAGTTTTGTTTCTTCCTTTACAGCTTTACTACTCCCTGTTTTTGTCAAGTCTATCTTACTGCTGCTTAATCTACAAATCCGACAAGCCTATATAGAACAGTGCATGATGCCTCATTTTTTTAGTTATCTTAAGTCATTACCGTGCAAAAGAAAATGGTTCACAATAGTTGTAACCCTAGCTAACTTATCTCTCCAAGTCTATCGCTTGTTTTTGCGGAAGCTGGAGGGATGCAACGTATATCTTTCTTCAAACCCGTTTGGACATGAACTGGTTCATAAAGCTCCAAACCGATTCGAACAGTCCTAATTTTTGTTCTGGCGCTGAAGCTGTACGGAACCAAAAAGTGAACCCGAACTCAACCCGAACAAGTTCCGGTTCCACTATGGCACGCGCGCCACGCCCGGACTTAACGTCGGTGCCGCTAGATGGCATAGCGTGTCCGGAGGGAAGTGTGACAGAGCAGACTGCATGCACACCTCATACATGGCGCGTTTTGGTGGTGGCAATAGAGTTTGTCGCTACATTGCTTCAATACTAATCGCATTAACGTCAATAGTCATGTCAGATGGGTCCTGCCTCAATTTTTTTATCCTTATTTCAGCACCGAAGGAAGGAAGGAAGGAAAAAGTGGAGATGGAAGGCAGGGAAGTTAACCAGTGTAGCCTAACCGGTTTGCTACCCTACACATGGGAGCGGGATGGGGGGGATGAAAGATGGGAGGAGAGAGAGAGAGAGAGCACATAACAAAGCAAACACATCGTCAGTTACAGTCCGTCACTCTTGCGCGGTACGCGACATCACTGTCACAGCCACTTGTCGAAGCCCGTATCCTTCATAAACCGAAGTAGTCCCTTCGTCGCCTTCAGCTGCGATGTCTTCTGTCGGCGATATGTGAAAATGGTTGCAACTTACAATGGTCTATTGTCCAGGTGCGCTAGAACGGACGCCATGGACTGTCTCGGAACATTATATTCAGGACAGTCGCACAGAATGTGTTCCAGCGTCTCCTCGCAAAGACAGGCATTGCAGAGAGCGTTGTCGGCCATTCCAATGCGAAACGAGTAGGATTTCGTGAAGGCCTGCACGTTAAAGAACCCCAGGTGGTCAAAATTTCCGGAGTCCTCCACTACGGCGTGCCTCATAATCAGAAAGTGGTTTTGGCACGTAAAACCCCAAATATTATTCGTGAAGGCCACCCCTAGCCATAAGCGATAAAGCAAGGTAGCCTCACTTCGGCGGAGTCTAGTTGACATACACTGATGCATCAATGAGGGCAGGTCGTGTTTATGATTGCTGCGGTTGGTCTGGCTGCTTGGTGTGCACCATAGAGATATTCTGCATCTCAGTAGCCTGTTATTGTGTTGAATCAAGAATTTTGCTCCATATGGGCTGACGCGTTTTTGAGATTGCGAACCTTGATATGAGTTTTTGCCTGTATGCTATTGCAATAATGGAATTCTGCGTATTGAATTCTACTAATTACTCGACTTTTCGCTCTCTATGTTTCTGTTGCTGCTTGCCTTGTATGGGGAAACAGACCGCGTCGAGCCTGATGAACGACATTTTCATTAAATCAAGCTTTCTTTCCTTCTTCTCCCAACTTTCCGGGTATTGCTGTTACTGCTGGTGTATTCTTGCTTGCGCGCGGCGCTGGGTTTCTTGCAACACCACCAGATGGCGCTCACCTTCGCGCATCGCAAATGCTTGGGCAACAGTGGGGGGACAGGTAAGGAATCACCCGTCAAGGAAAATGTTAAGGAGGCAGAGAGGGGTATGTGGAAAACAAAGATGCAAAGCGAATCAGCATTAGCGACATTAAGGAAGTTTAAGCAAGAAATAGCCAAAGAAAATATTTATGATAACTCTAAGGGAAGCTCATCGTTGTTTGAGGCCAGGACAGGTGTACTGCGGACTAAAACGTACCGAGCCAGATACCAGGAGATAGATTTGTTGTGCGGGGCGTGTGGAGAGGAGGAGGAAATGGCTGAACACCTGATACTTGCTTGTAAACAACTTCACCCTGCAGTTGAATGTAACGGGGAACTATTCAAAGCTTTGGGTTTTAAAGACAGTGAAAGTAAAATAGACTTTGAACAGGTAGAAATAACTAAACGGAGGCTATCTGATTGGTGGATAATATCAACGCAAAAGTAAAGGAGTAATGTAAAGTACAATTCATTCAGTAATGCATATAGTACCATTCAAGGCTAGGTGGCGCGCGCCGCCGCCGCCCCCTTAAAACGGTTGAGCCTTAATCATCCATCCATCCATCCATCCCGGCCGGCCGGCGCCGCCGCGGCAGCGTCTCACAGTTTGTGCGTATGGAACGTCCTGTGCTTGCTTTCCTATTCGACGAAAATACAGGTACAGGGCTGTGGAGTTCGCGTGCATGGCTGTGACAGTGTAAGCATTACAATCGTCCATAGCCTGAAGAGAGCGCTTGGAGCTAGCGTCTCAACAGCGTGCTCGCCACGTATGCAGAAGAAGCGCGTAAACACGATCCAGCAAAATGGCTCTAAAGAGTGCACTCAGCATACAGGACACCCAGGCCCGAAAGAAGCGTCGTGCGGAACAGGAGCGTCTTCGCTACGCAGTGAAACGCGGTGCACACCGCGAATGTGTGTATACAACGCAATTATAACAATTAATTGAATTACATAGAGCCCCATAATTCAAATCAAGTTTAACACTTCTGCCAGGATGCAATGTGCCATGTGAGGCAATGATAATACTTAGCCCTCTCATAGATTACGAACAATGACGGACAACAACGCCTCAAGCAAACACGTATCCCTGTGTGTTTTGTGCACTACGCAGACAAACAGCAGAGTGCACGAAATGTAACATTTAGCATCAACTCACCACTCATGTGTGGGATTCGCCGATTTGTTTGGAATTGAGGCTCGATCGGCTTTTGCTTGAGCTGCGCCAACAGATGGCGTCATCCTGCACGCTGTGGAAACGCTTACCTCCTAAAGCGAGGAGTGCAGGTGAGAGTTCACGTATAACTATCTAGGCTACGCGTGTACTCTGCGTGGCAATTTGTGGTTTCTTGCGGATGGGACCCGATGAAGCGCGACCAAAAACCTCGTGTATTGAGCAGTCTCATACAGTGCACTCGTCTTGCTCGAGTTATAAGTTGCTCGGTGATTTTCATTCACTCGTGGCCACGGCAATCGCCGTAGCTGAGTATAACATTGGACGACACCAACCGATTATACATAGTGTTTCCACGGATCAGTTTTGTCTCATATGTACCTTCGACCAATTTATAGACGCAGAACTTTCTTGCTCCAAATTCTCTAGGCACAGTTGCTTCAAAATACCACCGTAAATTTCTCACACTGCAAAGCTAAAGCAGAGGCCTCCCAATGAGTGCATTATATCAAAGAAAAGTGCCTAGTTTTGATTTTTGAGTACATAAATTTCTTTTTCTGCATATTTGTGTTACAACAAGCAAAAAACAAACTGAAAAAGTAAGCAGGGAGAGTGGGAGGAAGCAAGGAGAGGAAAGGTAGAGAGGACTAGCAGACGGGCGTCCGGTTTGCGACCCTACACTAGGAGCAAGGGAAAGGGGAATAGAAATACGAAAATAATTAACACTGCGCGCAGACTGCAAGTCCTACAGCAGGACTACAAACGGTGACTGTGTTCGGTGCACTTGAAGAACTACAGCAGCACACAAATGGGTTTTCACGCCAGGGATAGATGTAACCAGGATCCAACAAGTTTCGTTTCAGAAAAGGTTCAAGATTCTGGTCGGCTCAGTCTGGTCTATATGAAGATTCGCCATACTGTGAGGGCAAGTACAGAACAGGTGTTCGATAGTTTCCTCAGACCCACAAGAACTGTACATTGGCCTAAGAGTCATTTCACTACGGCAAAGATATGCGTTCGTAAATATCGCATCCATCCATAGGCCATATAGGGATGTCGCATCGCTGCGGGAGAGGCTAATCAGCACTTGCAGCCGTAACAGAGGTGTGGGGTAGGTAGGCGGCATTTATAGATGCCCGGATAACTCCACAAAACTTATGTTGTTGAACGCACAAGCAAACGAAGTTCTCCTGCAGTGTCGGTCCTCACCAGTGGAATCCATGCCTTCGTGGGCAAGCCTTGTGAATGAAGTCGGTACCGACAATGCAACAATGACCAGGAAGCCACTGAAAGACGACATCGTGCTCTTTCCCAGAGCATGAAGGTTATTTCTCTTACTTCAAATATATTGTGCTCGTATGCACTGTGACGCAACGCTGATTGGAGGCTCCAAAAAGCTGCTTTGGCGCCACAACACACGACCCATTTTTGTGGTGTTTGGTCAGTGACATAGTTCACAGCGCCACGGAGCGCTCCAAGTATTTTTGTACCTGGATCGTTATGTGTGACGCCTCGAATTTCATTATGACCTCTTGTGGGAACGCTCGCTGCAGGAGAACTGCGCTACTTACGAGGACATGACCTCGTATTCACTCCAGAACTGGAGGCGACCCATGCTGGGATGAAGTACTTTCCTCCAGTCACATGTCGATGGGAATGGACGGTGCTATTCTATCGGACATGCGTTCATTGAAGTTTGCTACTCCACCTTTACACATTCTTGTTTACAACACTATTATTTTACCTATGACGTAGCATGCTCTACTTATTTGGGGCCCCTATACTAACACTAACACGAAGCAGAGGGCGACGAGGGCACTGTTGCAGTTTTTAAGGGCAACAGAATTGGACGAGCGGCTGTAGCCTGAACAGATGTTTATAGTGCTGCAAGTGTTACTGTGCTGTGCGGTTACAGTATGCGGTGACAGTGACCGACTGTGATTGCGTGTCTAAGCGCCTTTCTTTCTTTATCGCTACATTGTTATCACTTTACCTCCTTCTCCCCTCTTTCCCCACGTAGAGTAGCAAACCAGATCTTCGCCTCTGGTTAACTTCCCTGCTTTCCCCTTTCCCCTATATCTCTCTATACTAACACTAACTTTAGTAAACTAGATAGAATAAAACAACAAACAGTGCGATTCGTCTACAATTCATGCGGCAGATCATCCGTCAGTACCCCAATAAGGAAAACTATATTTCCATCAGTTGGCCGCCGAAATCGTATATATGTAAGTTGCACTAAGTTCTAGCAGCTAACAAATGTATATTACAATATTGACACTTCGAAATTTTTCACTTGCCGAACTGGTTACGCTACAAGAAAACGACATTCTTGAAATATTAGAGTGCAGCTTTTAGGCGCAGGTTCCTGCGGCGAGCGTCGGCATCAGCGTAACCGAACGAACGGGCACAGCGAAAGATGAAAGCGAACAGGGAGCGTAGCGGGGGGATGAAAGACGCGAGGAGGAAGGCGGAGAGGGGGGTGCAGCGCAACCAGGAGACGGAAAGCGGAGGAGGGTATGGCGAAAATGGTGAGGAGGAAAGCGGAGTGCCGGCGCGACCAGGCTTGCGGCCAAGTAATTTGAGGCTATCCAGGGCACCAGACGGACGATGAAGTCCGCGCCGCTGGTGCATAATTCGATGCTATACTTTAATGCTCTGCAGTGATCAGTCTTGACAACGTCCCTCGATGCATTTCAATAACAGTCATCGCCAGAGATCACCTGCTTCCAAGTCTTGTAGCAGTTGACTAGCTTGGAGTGTGCAGAATCACCATCTTTCAAGGATCGTCGACCATCACTTGGCTTCCCTGCTGGCACAGCAACCTCAAAAAGAAACCAGGGATGATATGCAGGAAGGCCCGAGTTCTGTAAAGTTCAGGCTCTTCGCGAGCTCTGGCGACGCCTTTAGATGAATAAGCTCATGGGATCAAGACAAAATCCAACCTTCAGCACGCCTTCAGCTTCAATTTCTTAAATAGATATCGCTCTTGGGTTATCACATCGGCATTACCTCATGGGCGGCCAAAAAAGGAGTCCCATGGTCAAAACGTCAGTGCCTTTTTTCATTTTTTTATCTTTCCATCCAGTACATTGATTGCACAAGTAAGTTATAGAAAAAAATGTATAATTTAATGTATTCGAAAATAAAAAGATAGGGTCGGCGTGAAAATTGGCCCCGTCTGCACTGTTCGCATTCGACAGCGGATGTGCAGATAACAGACACACCCGTGACGCACCCTATAAAGGCATGGTAAGCGGTTTGTGTCGAGTGCGTAGACAAATAGCGGCACAGTCACGGTATTGTGATACTGCGTTGACAACAATAAGCGGCGTTGGCGCGTAACATTGTCCAGCCGTATGTGTTTAAAACAAGAAAGCGGTGTGCGCAGGGTGCGCTCGCGTTGACAAACATGGCTTTATCTCGACATTTTATTGTCTGCTGCTTTTACGCTTTCCACGCTATCTTTGTTCACTGACTGCCATCGAGCAAACTCAGGCGGGCGAGAAACTTCAGGCATCTTGCATAGCACCCCAGGGCCCGAATTCAAGAAGCTTTTCTTGCGTAGATGGACTTTGCCACTGGCCATCAGTCTCCACCTCCACCAATTTGTTACGTTGCAGAAGACACATACAAGGATATATTTACAATATTTACACGAGAGACAACGACGCATGAACAAGATGGCTGTCGAGAGCGATTCCACCTCTAGACGTCAAATCGTCTTCTTCTAACTGGCGTCACTCTTGGTTGCGCCGTAACGTATGTCCAACGTCAGGATTGACTAGAATTTTATCTTACGAACAAGTCTAGCATCAGATCTTTTTGTGAATGCAGACCATTATTCGCGAAGAAACGCACGCCGTTGTTCGAACCGCTTGGCGGAACGACACATGTGCAGAAGCTCCATACATGCAGCTTTTACTTCATTGCCAAGAAAAGTTGTCGCCGAGTACAGACAGCGAGAAGGATAAATGAGATGCAAAAGGCAGGGACGCTAACTGGAGGATAGATATCCAGCTTGCTACCCTGCACTGGGGAAGGGGTAGGGGGTGACAGAAAGACAAAGAAAAAATGCACTTCACATGGTTCATGAACATCTACCATGAAGATGGAGCCTATCTACCAACTCGAAGGCAGCCCTGCATTGTCTGCTATCCGCTCTAGGTCGTGGGCCACAAGAGCAACTTCTGCGGAAAATAAGGTAGCTATGTCCCCAACTATCAGAAAAAGGACATGCCGCCCCCTTTTAGTGGCTCCCAGGCCACTGCGACATCATGAGCAACGAACATGCCGATGAAGCTGCTAGGAGGGCTCACGAAGATGCCGTGAAGGAATCCATCCCGCTATCGAAAATGTACGCCTCAACAAAAGTTCGCACACTTGCACGTGATGCCACAAGATCCATGCAGAACACGCCAGGTTTCCAGCATACTCGACTGCACCGCCTGGACACATCCCTCCGATTACGCCTTCCATCTGGATTATCCCGAACAGAGACAACTGTTCTCTGCCAACTGTGGCTTGGAGTATTTTTTACTACCACTGCCCCATCAGAATGGCTGACAGTGCTGCCTGTGAGAGTTGCGGCAGCGAGGCACCAGTCAAACATATTATCTGTTATCGTGCCCGGGCCGCTAAAGCTCCCATAGACAGTCGATCGTGGCGGAGTTGGCACGCCTCGACGACCGACCGCTTTCTGAGCAGACGATTTTAGAGTGCGGCTGATGCGGTCTTCACACCAAAAGGCGACAAAGGCGCTACTTAATATCGTTTAGCCAAGGGCCCTGTGTGAACGACTGTGATGCTCCTGCGGTGCTGTGCGCGCGCGCGCGCGCGCGTGTGTGTGTGTGTGTGTGTGTGTGTGTGTGTGTGTGTGTGTGTGTGTGTGTGTGTGTGTGTGCGTGTGTGTGTGTGCGTGTGTGCGTGCGTGCGTGTGTGAGTGCGTGCGTGTGTGTGTGCTTGTGTGCGTGCTTGTGCGTGTGCGTGCGCGTGTGTGTCTGTGTGTGTTTTAATCTCTCTTTCTTCCTATGTCGCGAAGTACAGCCAAACAAATAGGCCAACCGGCTGGACAGCCGCCGCGCAGTCTGTCCAAAACGACCCGCGCGCGTGCTCGTGGTCATCGCCAAGGTGAAGCTCGGCGGCGCGCGTGAAAGTGGGGCATATGCCTGCAGGGAGCAGGGCCGTGCAAGTGTCCCAACAAGCGCCAACTCACGGCGCACCTTTGAGAGCCTGCGGGCACCTAGGTGCACAAAAGCACGTTGGCACGGCGACAAGCGCACGCGCCGCCGGCCTCTCCTTTGAATGAAGAGTAATGCCGCGGCTCGCCCAGCCTACGGGCGAGGTGTGCGTGCCATGGGAGGAGAAAACAAGAGCGCTGTAATGACCCGGCACGGCCCGCCTGCGGTGCCTACCAAAAGTGGAGGGAAGGGAGGGTGATTTTGCTTTCATGCTCAAGCCTCGCTGGTTCAGACACTCGAGAACAGCCGGCGCAGTAGCGCACTCGCCTGCTTACGCTGTCTCACTAGACCGGCGGCGAGAGGCCGTGAAGTGTCCTTCCCTGGCCTTTCACTCACGACTCTCGATCCACTCCTGCTAGGGAAGGCCGCGCTCTGGCGGTGATAGCGGAGAACACTTAGCTGCTGGGAACTTACTGAATGAATAGGGAAACAGGCATTGCAAAAGAATAGAGAAAAGTACTGTATATGCTTTGCAGTGACATGAGGAAATGGATCTCGGTAATCCTAAAACTGACCTTACCCTAACGAAGAAAGGTAACTGAAAACGAAAAGGCAGAAGCCGGCTGCCGAGCCAAAAAGAATAAATAAGAAGCGTCCCCCGCATTGCCTAAATGATTTCCCTTTTTTCTTCAACATTGCAAACATGAAGGTTTTCTGCTATCGAAACGGATGCACCGTTTCTAGCAGGTAATTGATTGTTTCGATTGAGGTTGCCAGACGTTATTCCGGCTCCATGAGGGATGCGTTTTAGTTAGTGGCTTGAAAGGCTTTGTTAGTTCATCGTTGAAGCAGCAAATCTGCCCGCCAGCACTTTTCCTTTTTTAGTTGTACGTAAAGCAACGTAGAAAGGAAATCAGCAAGAAAAACGCACAATGAATTCCAAGAAATTTTAAACAATATTTACATCAAAATTAGTGTTGAAAACGTGTTTATTCGGAGAACAAAAGATACATCTTGGTTCCTAGTTTTTTTTTTAATTTCATTTAAATCTCAGTCTAATAGGAGAGCATGTTTATGGTTATATTTTGCCTAACTTGGCCCTGGCCCCCTATACACAATTCATGTGGCATCAAAACATATTCTACAGATCATTTCATGCAGCACTACACAGAATGCGCCACAAACTACTTGGCTTAACAGATGTACCAGGTAGTTTATGAAGATGACATCAAAAATGCGCAAAATGATGCACATCAGCATACAAATACTCATAATGCAATTATATACACGAAAGTATTGTCATCTCTCTCCCAAGTACAACACTAATTAGAAATATATGCATCAAATACACTGCATAAAGTAACAATGATGGGGAATTTATTTCGCAAAGCAACAGTGGCAAAAACACGAAGATGAAGTAAAGGGTGTTGGATATGGTAAACAAACTGTGCAAATTATTTAAGCTTCAATGAAATTCTAAAGTAAAAATATTAAACGTAAAAAAAACAGGTGAATGCATCTAACAAGCAAATAATAGTAATATAGCATTTCATGTCGCAAAAGCAGCCATATTGAATTAAGCAATAAGCTATGGTAAAAAGACACAGCGATGCTTAGTCAATTTGCAACCATAGAAAACGAACGGCATTAGGCATAAGCTAGTGCTTGCATTTATTCTTCAAAACAGAAAGCTTTTATCGAAATCAATTTGCTTTTCTACAATATTAACTATTTTTATCATCTGGTATTGTAAGGTTTGTCACCCATAGTTTGTTCGTGTAGGCGGCATTCTTCGCCAAGGCTATACTGATGGGGTACGCGGTTCAACTGTGAATGGGCGTGTCATAAAGGCATTTTAGTAAGCCTACTGTACTAACTTGAAATAATAAACCTGACCGGCCCTCAGCATTTTGTATTCTGAAAAAAAAAAAGACTGGCTTTGCAGGTATTGTGCATTTAATGTAATTTTGAAACATGCGTCTTTTTAAGAAGTAGCTTTCCGCAGTTAGTTGACGCGGTTATTCCCGATATAAGGGATGCGTAGGAATAATTTCGCGTATTTTCTCGCGCTGTAGGAGTATGGTATGATGTTTTGGGAGGATGCGACTTATGTTAGGAGTTTATGGGCTGAGTACTTGAGGATAAGGTTAGTTCGTGACGCTGAAAAAGTTGGTTTGCTGTGGATGAGCGCATGACGAACAAGATTGTCTGCTTTTTGAATCGCGTCGTTGATAACACAGGGAGTATTTCACTGCCGTAGCAATTCGTCACGAAATGTTCACAATTCGATAAAGAAGTCCGCTTTCTTAGTGCACATCTGCCTGAACCGAAGAGCTTGGCTGTACTGGATTGCTGTTTTACAATATTTTAGATGGCTAATATGAAACTACAGACATTGGTGCCCATAGGTCAGTTTTCTTCAAACTGATGTTGGGACGAGCTTGTTATTGTTCGGACTTACATTAACATCCAGAAAGGTGATTGCGGAAGCCGAGTATGTATGAGAGAATGAGATGGTTGGATGGACTGCATTGAACTGTGAATTGAGAAGTGAACTTCAATGACTCTTCCTCACCTTGAGACCCGATTAGAAATACGCCCTCTATGAACATTTTGTAAAACATTGGTTTTAGCGCGCAGCTCTCAAGAAAGTCAGATTTTAGTATGCCCACGTATATGTTAGAGTGATTAGGACCTATTTTAGGGCCCATAGATGTTCCGTCGACATGCATAAAGCACTTTCCGATAAATTCAAAATTATTTGGCTCTAATACCAATTTTAGTAGCGTGTGAAGTCTGTGACAGTCGAAGGGTTTCTCAATTAATGACTCAGAAAACGCACGCACAACTGATCGGATGACATCCGCGTGTGGTATATTTGTATACAGGGATACAATTGCAGCGTCCCCAAAAGACTGCCTGTGGGGATACATAGTTCAACTATTTCTGACAGGAAGTAAGTGGGTAAGTGGGGTCTTTTATGTAAGAAGCAAATGAAGGCGGAATTCCTCTAATTAGGCCATTTGCGTAGCTCTACATTTTTTCTGTTACGGTTACAATGCGAGAGACAACGGGACAGCATGGATTAATTTCTTGATGTATCTTTACTAGGAGATAAAACCTGCCTGGGGTAGGTCTTAGAGGAAGTAGGGACATGGCAGCAGTACCAGCAATCCTGTTTTCTTTTAAAAGGTCACGGAGGATTCTCCGATCGACTTCTTTAAGTACAGAAGGGGATCTGTCTCCGCCTCTTTGTAAAACACAGTATTCTCTAGCTGGTGGTCGGCTCCTTTCAGGTGGGCCCTGGTAGTCCAGATTACAATGGAGCCTCCTTTTTCGACGGGCTTTATAACTATGTCTGAGCTAAATCTGAGGCTTTGTACCGTCTTTTCTTCTTCTTTAGGGAGGTTTCTTTTGAAGAACTCTTGCTTTCTAATGTCCGAAATTAAACTCTGCTTAACCGCCTTTATTTGTATGTCGTGGTATTTGTCGCGTTGCGGTGGGGGAGGGGAGTCCAACGCCTGACTGGCGACAGCTGCGGGCATTGGAGTGGAGGCTAATCTGTGTTATGAGAGAACTCGTGAAGTCTTCTACTACTGCGGGAAAAGTTGTCCAAATTTTGTCCAAAAGTTGTCCAAACCAGCGTTTGTAATCCTGACTATTACTGAGGAGAGCGGGGACGTTCTTGCCGTTGGAGTTTCTTTTCTTTCGAAATGGCTAGCTGGTATCGTTTCTTCAATGAGTATTTTTCCAATAAGACAATATCCCTCTCCTTCAAGGATTTTTTCTCTAATAAGTGTTCGTTCCATAATGTCAACGCAGATATACAAGACTTATCGTCCGCAATAATTATATCTAATAGCTGTAACGAGGCATTGTTCAAGACACTTTTCCATTTTCCTATGTTTTCAACTGGCATTGGATGTACAGACGGTTTTAGGCAAATGTGTAACCCTCTTCGAGCAATTTCGTAAGTACGGTAAAGCTGAAGCCTCCCCACATGATAGTAATATCTAATCCTTTGTTTTCGAGGATTTTCCTTACCACTAGGTACTTTTTGGAGATTTCATTGCTTCTAGGAGATACGGAATCCTCTGGCAGTCAATGACCAACAGGTGATCACCCTGGCTTTCGCGAATGTTCGTCTCAGGTTATAACGGAATGTTGTCATGTTTTTCTTACTTTTGTCAATGTTGCTTTTGCGCTGTTACAAAAACGTACAATATAACGGCAGCTCGTAGGGCGACCACTTTCAGCAGGATGAGATTTCCGGGTGGTCGATTGGCGATGAAGTGGCTTTGTTGACCTTTGTGTTGTTGGAGGAGGGACGCTTCGCATAAGGTTTTGGTTTAGCGGGTCGCTGTTGGCTTGCCCGAGGAGTCGTGCTAAATGTGTCGGTTTTCGCTTGGTTACAAGCTGCACTGATATGCTCCACCTTACAGAGAAAATATATAAGTTGTCAGTTTTCATAAAAAAAGCGCTAAAGTCGAAGACGAAGTCGAAGGAACACATGCGACAGGAGTGGCGCTGTTCACGTACACGTGACGCCTGAAGCAAATAGGATGTTCCACATCCACCGCCAAGGCTTGTGAGTGGTGGCGCTGGCTAACACTTTCAGGGTTAGTTCTAGTAGATAAACATAAATACCCCCAAAATTGGACGGGAAAACGGCGCCGAGGTAGATTACTTGGTAAGAGCATCGCACGCGTAAAGCGAAGACGTGGGTTCATATCCCACCTGTGGCCTGTTCTTTCATTCACTTTCATTTTCATTAATTTATCATTTCTTTAATTCAATTAGTAAGTACAAGTAACTTCCCCTCTGCTGTGGTTGGCATCTTTGTTTGTTAGCTTCTTGTGGCATGCAAGGGATTGTTGCAACAAATTTGTTCTACAATGGGCTCTATCCTCTCAGTGTTCCTTCGACTTCGTCTTCGTCTTTAGCGCTTTTCCATGAAAACTGTCAAGATTAACCAACTCGCCCTAATCAAGACATTCTTGTATAACTTGACTTTCTGTGCTTGTAATTGCACCCTTCATGAATGGCAACACACACACACACACACACACACACACACACGTAGTGCCCCTCGGTTCTCCTTCTTCTGTTGTTCATTTATAGCGAGGGTCTGGAATCTGGCAGCCCTTGTGTCAGTAGGTAGCATAAGAGGGTTTATTAGCTACGTGCGTGCTCTCCTAAGTTCACGTGCTACGTGACGCTATCGGGCAAAAAGGATGTTCCGCATCCGCCCTCCTTGACTCTGAGTGGCGCTGGCTAACACTCCCAAGCTATATAAAATTGTTTTTCCGAGCTTGAAAGAAGCCCGCGAATACGCGCAAATTCCCTCGAGCGGCCAGCGCGGCCCATTTGCAAGGATTCGCGGGCTTTTTTCAGGCTCGGAAAAACACTTTTGCGTAGCTCGTATTGAGCAACAAAAAGCTGTATCGGAAGCTTTTCGTGTTGCTCTACAATTTCCTCATTGACACTTTTCATCTAACTATAATATTTGAGAAGTTGAATAATTGATTAAGACAATTATCTAATTAGACGGAGTGCAAAAAATAAATATCTGAGTATCTCCAAGCGACAGCAAACAACATTACGTTGGTTCTGTCCAGCTACGTGGCATTTGCATATATTTAATTTTGGTGCATCATAGTTGGGACAGCCTGTTTATGTACATTAGTCATATCATAAGAAGCTAACAAACAAAGATGCCAAGCATAGCACAGGGGAAGTTACTTGCACTTACTAATTGAATAAAAGAAATGGTAAATTACTGAAAATGAAAATCAATGATAAAAAACAGGCCGCAGGTGGGATAGGAACCGACGTCTTCGCTTAACGCGTGCGATGCTCATACCAAGTAAGCTAGCTCGGCGCCGTTTTTTCCATCCAATTTTGGAGTATTTATGTTTGTCTACTAGAAATAACCATGGCAGTGTTAGCCAACGTCACCACTCACAAGCCTTGGCGGTCGATGTAGAACATCCTTTTTACTTCAGTCGTCATGTGTACGTGAGCTTTTTGAGTGAAGGCAACTGGTTAATAAACCCACACATGCTATACCTGAAGGCACGAATGCTGCCGGATTCGAGACCCACGCTATGTAATGTAATGTATGCTTGCTTCTTATGATATGACTAATAAATATCGCGCCCCTCGATTCCCTTTCTTCTCGTTCATGTGAAGAAAAAAGAGTACGACGTACGTTGGGGGGGGGGGGGGGAATAAGCACAGTATAATTGATGGATATTTCGGCTGATGGACCAGCCTTTGTCAAAGTGGATATATATATACATATATATATATATATATATATATATATATATATATATATATATATATATATATATATATATATATATATATATATATATATATATATATATATATATATGTATGTATATAGGCAATAGCTGTATTAGAAGCTAAAGTTAACGAACCTGAAGTGGTAACACACGATTGCTCTCTGTCAGTTTTAAAGCCTGTTCAGTGAACCTGACTGCTGATCTTCAGTTATAGATGTTTGACCCATGTAATGAATGATTCCACATTGTTTAGACAATATAAAAAAATGTATCTAATTTTGAAGTTTTATCAAACTTCCAGCGGTTTCCAAGGCCTCCAATGTAAGAAACAAGTGCGAAAACCGCCTAACACCTGGTATTTCTCATATAAGATGCAAAAATAGAAGTCATTGAAGGTATCTATAGGACTCTGTAAATTCCCCAGAACCGTAAATAATTTGCGCGCTTTAGCAAAGTTTCGTTTCCTCGTTGCAGTTATATAATCAAAACAAAGGCGCGGGCAACCACATGCAATCCCGCGTTTCCTGCGACGCGGAGGTGGAAGAATTTTTTTAGACTTTTCTCATGGATGTATTGTCTGTTCTTTTTTTTTTGCTAAGTGAAATGAAAGCAATTAATGGCCAAACCAGGCTCGAAGAGAATGCCAGAAGACGGTAACCAGGGTTGCCCAGTCCTTCCGAGGGTAGCGTTGAACGCTCGGCTAATGATCCGTAGTTCACCCTAGTGCTTCTCTTTTCTGTCCCGATCACGGGGTTGAGGGATGAAATATGCATAAACTTAACCCTGCTTTCAATTTTTTGCTCAAAGAGTTTCTTTCATTAAGGCGCTGCCTTTTCGAAGCGCGGAAAAGTTGAGACTACCACGCTTCTCTCTATAGGTTTTCGTATTGCGCTATTTCCAGCACATATTATAACATTTATGCTGCATAAATGTTTGTTGATATCATTTTTCTCAGTGAAATGTTCGTGCTCTCCACCAAAACAGCCCACCACTGGCGAGGAAGTTTGTAAGTATTTGGTTCTTTATTCTTTAGAAGGCAGCATGGAGGGAGGCTAATTCCCACTGTAACTTTGCTATGGCTGAGGCTGACACCCGAACGGTGGCCAGCAGAAGGGAGAGCACTATGGGAGTGAAGGATAAAAAGAGGCTATACTAAAGGAAACGGGGAAAAAAGCGATTTACTTAATATATACAAAGTTCGTGAATAAGGAGCTGTCAAAACCGTAAGACTGCATACTCGACTAAACCAAGCTTGTACAGAGTACTTTACCGCATAAATTGTTTTTCAAAGGTGAAGTGCACTTCTGCTTCGGAACAGAGACTGGTTGTTATGGGCAGTGTCGGACATAGGTCGGAATTAGCTGTGCCTGCGGGACAAAGCCTATGAGTGATACCAGAATGTTCACAAGTGAAAGTCGAAAGTCAAGTCCTTTATGACTAGCCTATTCGTTTGGACCTACAGATCAACTAATATGATTGCTAAATAAAAAAAAAGGAAAAAAAACGGCAACAGTATCTGCTGAAAGTGCAGAGCAGAAAAATGTGAACGTGTAACAGCGAAGCTGTTAACCTCTAGTCGGTCGGCATTTCTCGTGTCCGCGTGCGTTCGCAAAAATGTGGGCGGATCCCGGAGGTCGTGCAATACCGGGCCGTCTGGCGCCGGAGGTGAAGCAAGCTTCAAGCACGCTGCAAGGCGAAGCGAAAAATGCATACATTCTTTGGAATCACGCATACAACATGCAGAACAGCATTCGTTTGAATAAAAAACAAGCATCCGAACCACACATGTGATGACTAGCCCGCGAGAATTCATAAAGGCCTTCTATGACGCTTCTTGACGAATGCGTTTGGACATCACGCTTATGTACTAGAGGTCCTGTGCTCGAATCCTGCCGACGAGCATATTTAATGATGTTTATTTATTTATTGCACTGTACTTAGTTGAAAATGACGTGTTTACGAAGTAATGAAGCTGTTTTAAGCCAGAAGGTCGAAGTTTAGACAAATCCATGCACTTCCCATAATTCTCATGGTCATGCCCGCTGAACCGACCCGATTGCAGCTCGCGTTGACACTCCCGTTGCAGCGCTGCTATGGGGTAGGCAACGCAGAGTTAAGGCCCCCGAGGAACCACAGCGACCACAAGGTTACTATCGCTACCATTACTCTAAGGTAATAAAACCTTTCATACGGCCATAAGTAGGTCTAGTGGTTTTGCAAAAGTTTTGCTGGACATCCATTTTCGCAGGTCCGGAACGGCTAGTCAATATTTTCTAATTATCAGTAGCGGCATACGCTCAAAGGTGTTGGCTCCTTTACCTGGCGCGGGCAAATCCTAATCGCTCGATAAAAAATAATGAAATCGCGAAACGTGCCAGGAAAAGCGAGAAAAAATGAACATTGGTATTTCTATGAAAGGGTTCGGAACATGAACGCACCGACAAAGGTTACGTAAAATGTGGTTTATTGTTTTGATGAGTGCAATGCCCTCACGATAGCAAGACTGCAGCTTCATTAAGCTGGTATTTAAACGATTTTCCCCCGTCATGTTTGGTGGCTCGTTACCTTGAATTCAAGTATCAGTGTCAAACGTCAGAAAGCTTCTTTCAATTCTACGGGGAGCCAACCAAATTATCTACAGCAGGTAAGCCGCTGACACCACCCCTTCTTAACGAAACATTTCAGCCGTCCTCGTACAAATGTATGATAGAATTACATGCGATAGTGTGAAAAGCACCGAAATTGTGCTGTGTATTTTGCTTTCATTTATTCCGATGCCCCCACTTGCTTCTTATTCTGCATACACTGCACCACAGTCTCCGTGCGACCTTCCTTACATGGCGCCTTCAGCCGTACAGTGCTGAACACTCGGGAACTCGGTATGTTCAATGAAAGAAATTAAATAATAATTATTTTTTAGACAACAAAAGAAATACCATGTTTATTTGTGGCTTATTTGAAGGCATTCCATACAACTAATCATGGTTCAGTATGTGAAAATATTGTCTTCATACGAAACTAGTGGTATAGTATTGAATCTAATTTAAAATCATTTAACTGCGCTTTACCAGGCCTTACGTGTAACTAGGCAATTTTCGACTCCTCGTAAAATAATATATACTGGGATTCGCTCATTTCAGCGACTATGGAAATGACATTGATATCATTAATGAATCTCTGCCGGAGGGTATTTTTGCAAACGACACCAGTTAACTTTTTTTTTGTTGCTGCTGTCGTGTGACGCTGACGTCACATGACAAAGAGAATAGTGGTACGGTTCCAGGACAGCAGCATTTAGGGTTAACAGCGGGTGAAATATTCTTTGCCAGATATAGTGAATAAACTGAAGTCAGCAGTGGATTCCCTTTGTCTTTGTAAAAAAAAAGACGTGTTTGGCATTTGTAGGGTTCTGCGTTCTCGGTAAAAAAAAAGAATAATAATGTGTTCTTTTTTTCGAAATTCAGTCAGAAAAGGGTCAGCGAAAGCAAGACTACCAGCTAACTGAGACGCTGATCGGGCAATGCGCAGCTGCGATACTTGAAGCTCTTGAATGCAAGCAGCCAGGCGAAGTCAAGGTCCCCTGTCGTCAGCCTTCCACGCAAACAATTAAGGACGGATGGCGTGAAAAAGCCAATTTGGTCCTCGTTGCGTCCGTTAATGCTCACCGTTTGATTAGTTTTCCGCAATGGCTCGTAAGACCTGTGTAGACTTGCGCAAAGAAGATGTTGGAGATTCACGCAAAATAAGATAAAGAATACTTCTGAACTCTCCTGGTGCATGCCTTTATTTTTCTTCACTTTACTGTTACAATAAAAACCGAACGTGTGGCATACGGGTCTACGACTTCTGCCATTCCTAAAACATCGTGCCGAAAACCCGACTTCCAGCGATGGCTACATTACCCAAAGGGACCTCTGAAGGAGCTGCCCCCACGAAGATTCCACCGTCGAACGTCCAGACCTGGAATCTTCCACCGTTACCATCCGCCCTGGAACAGCAACTAGGCCTACGATCCGCACGCCCTGCCGATGCCGCCGCGAGCCTATGCAAGAATGCATCGCCATAAGAGGAAGCGGAGTGCCCGGCGGGCCGGCGTGACGAAAGTCATCAACGACCTCACCTCGCTGATCTCATTTGCACCAACGACTGTTGGTGAGGTGCAAGACAGCTTAAACATTCTACTAATAGACAGCACAATTTAACAATTAGTAGAGGACAAGCAATTTGAATTTGAACTCGAAAGCGTGGACAGCTACCAAATATATACATGTTTGGCGAAGTCTAATGCTATTAGACGCATAGAAGAAATGCAAAAATCAATAAGCGATACTCAAGCGTTTGGGCCAATCAGTGATGTTCATACTCTTGTTAAGATTGTTAATGCGGGAGAGGTCTAGCAAAGGAGATGCATTCTTGGTTGTCGCCTCTAATATTCTTGTTTCTTCTCCAGTTTTCTCACAGTGACAGTTCCGCTGTCAAAACAAAGCTTTCCCGCCGGCAAACTGCTTAGTTTGGAGCCTGCAAGCTCTATCTTCTCTCTCTCTTCGTCCCCTTATAACCTTTCCCCCAGTGGAGTGTAGCAAACCGGACGCGCGTCTGGTTAAATTCCCTGCCTTCCCCCCCCCCCTCTCTCTCTCTCTCTCTCTCTCTCTCTCTATATATATATATATATATATATATATATATATATATATATATATATACATATATATATATCCAAGCGATAGAGATGCTGCACAGTTGCACAGTCCGACTTTTTTTTCACCAGACTTTTTCAAGAGACGTAGACGAACGTGATAATCACAACCAGGAAATGTCTCTTCGATTACAGCCAGGTCCCGTATTTCGGCCTTATACTTTTAGGAATGACAGAAGTCGTAGACCCGTCTACTACACGTTCGCTGCTTATTGGAACAGTAAAGCGAAGAAGAATAAGAAAGGCATGCGCCAGGAGCGTTAAGAGGTATTCTTTGTCTCATTTTGAATGGTTCTTCAACAACCCGTTCATATCTACCCAGCCATTTCCACCTGCATTATTTGTCGGAACTCTGTATCCGCATAATATCACGAATCAAGTCTATTCGTGTTCGTATATAAAGTGCATTAATTCCTCATTCCTGCAGAGTCATATCGCCGTATTCATGTCGCTGTGCTTTTCCTTGGCTTTTTCCCTAAAGCTTTGTGATTATGTGCGCTGGATGAGTATACATTGTAGAAACGCAGCATGAACAGTTATATGGCACGTTATATGAAACTGAAAACACTAAACCGTACGCATCTGTAATGCAAATGGGTATGTCTTGGACCTTGTTATTCCTCAACTTCTCATTTTATTCCTTTTTCATTGTGAAATTACTCGCGAAAGGAAATGTCGATCTAACTTTGTTGGTGACACTTATGTGTTGTCATTGTGTGCATGTGTTTTCATTGGCGCTGCTCTTCCTTTGGTGTGTCTTGCACTTGACTGCGCATTGTTGTCGTCCACGTGTCTGCATCTATCATATACCGTTGTACTCTTCATTCCTGTGAAAGTTTTGTGTAGGGCTTAGAATAAATAAATAAATAAATAAATAAATAAATAAATAAATAAATAAATAAATAAATAGGTAACAAAGGTTCATCACTGAGCTGCTGGGGCTGAGGCCGTGTGCTCAGGAAACTGCGGCGAGTCAGTGCGCCCAATCTGCAGCTTCTCGCTGAACACTTGCAAAAGCTGTACTAATCCATGGCGTGTTCCTGTGATCCAAGATAACAATTATAATTAACTGCTTCTTTAACATTTCTGTCCCGCTATCTGCCGCCTTGGTGCCGTTTCCCGAAGCATGTTTTTCTGTTGGACTTGCAAAATATTTCCCTCGTTGTCTGCATATTCAGTCGCTTGAACTTTTTGTTTATGATCTCGTACCTAAGGTCGCGAGAACACCGCCATTTATCTTGGGTCTTCCTTTTCTTAGAATCATTTTTTTTCTTGCGTTTGCTGTGATTTGCGTGTTCCCTAATATATGATCAATGCCCTTTGCCGAACAAAAAATACTTACACACACACACAACCCCGCATCCACCGCAATAAAAAAAAAAGTTAGAGAAAACTGCAAATCTTCGGGCCGATCTTTCCTTTTGCAGGGTTGGGGTGAAACGGATAGACCGTGACGGTGGTCATCAGACGTAGAAATGCGGAGAGAAAAAACGTGCCAAACGAGAAGGAGAGGTTCATCAACACGGCAAGAAGGAAATGAACCGAGACGCGCGAGCGCAATACGGCAGTAACGATCTGTTGATTGATGCATCTAAACGTACGAAAACAAAACAAAAAAAGAATAAAGTTCAGGTCTGAAAGCCGTGTCTGTTATATATTGCTTCTGCACGGGCGGCATCTCGCTAGTCTGGCGACATAGTCACCATTTCCCTCAACATAATCGAGCCGGTCGCGACGACCGTTCGTCGACATAAATCCCGGCGAGCAGCACATCTAGCCAGCGTAGCAAAGAAAGCAGCTCAGCCAGCAGCACATTAGGCGCCTATGGAAGAGGACGAAGGGAAAGGGGAGCGCATCGAATCGAACGGACAAAGGTTGCATGAGGTGCTCAACCAAAGCTACGAGGAGAGAAAACATGAAGTGAACGTCCCAGTGCAAAATTGTGGCGTATTCTGCAGTGTGTTGCAAGGAAGTATCTACCTTTCGGTGTATATTCCGCGTTCGCCGGTGCAAACACCTTCATACTAGACAGTCGAGCTTGCAGGAGATGATGTCAACGTTAGTAAAGCCTGTCAAAGATTACGAGGAGTAGGCTGGGCTTAAGGTGTGACGCGGAGTATAGGAAATCACGATTTCTGGTTTTAAAAAAGAACGCATTTAGAAAATTTAGCAGTTTTGGTTGTGGTATTTCTTTCTCATTAAAGATTAAGTTAGAAAATTTTTCTACAGATTCTACGCACATGTTGGAAGTTAATATGTGAAGCGAAGCTTCAGTGCATGAAGCGGTTTATTAAATGATATACAACTAACGGCGATGCGTATACACTTGTGTTTACTTTTCTTTCATATTCAAAGCGTAATCTCATGCAACGCTTACGTCTATGCACAGCAAAGGTGAAATTGCGATTTTATGCTATCTTTATATTTATGCAGTACATCGTTCACAAGCTATACCAAAATGCAAACACCAAATTAGGCACTATTACGTTAAGAGGTCGGTTTTCTAAAGAGATGTATACCGATGAGCCGACATTATGTGTCCGAGTTCTATCTAGGAATTTTATTTTTTTATAAATCAGAAGAGAGGTGCGTTGGCTGGGACTGCTTTGTCGATCAGCATAGAGGGCAAACAGCACAAGCCAGTTCGCTTGAGCTTGCATTCGGCACACATAAGCTTCATACATAAATACATAACCGACCCAGCAGCGTCACCAACGCAAAACGCGAGGGGAAGAAGGCGGGTGGGGGAGGGGGAGCGTGGAAGCAAGTAAGGTTTTTCTTTAAGATGTCATTCGCATCGTTGCTCTTGAAAATCAGCAATCCGCTTTCGCTCACCGGCCGGTGTGGCATGAGCGGTCTCTGCAGGAGCGACTGCCATATTCAGCCTGTGATTGCTGACTCGGTAATAAATAACCCTAGCCTGACCGTTAGGATGTTGGTTTCGGAGCGTTAGAACTCGCCGAAAGACTGGTTTACCATGATAGCCACGAGAGCATGCAGTGGCTGACTGAAGAGTTTGATTTTGGATTGTTTTCTTTGTAGAACACCAGAAAATATAGATAAGCAACTCTACGGTACGTGCAGTTGGCCTTCCTGGTGCAAGCTAAATCAGAAAAATCGCAAAGGCAAAGATCGGCCTGACCATACGCGCTCTAACTTGTTACTCTGCGCTTGGGAAGAGGGAAAGCGAACGAAAGGAGGAATTGTAACCGCAGGATGATTGTGATAAGAATATGGGTGCGATGAATGCGGATCAACACAGCTGTATATTTCAATCACGATCTTGAGAGTTGAACTCAACCTGCTAGACAACAGAGCGCTTACAGAAGAAAAGATCCTTGCGCCATGGCCTATGCGGTCTTGCATGCAAAAGTCCACAAAAGCACTTATGAACGCTTGCGACAGGGGAGATTCCTCTGCGACTGACTGTGAACGACTGACAATTATTTTTCTTTTCTCCCCTTATCTGTTCTTCTCTTTCTCCCCTTCCCAAGTGTAGGGTAGTCAACTGGGTACGTCCTTCGTTAACCTCCCTACCTTTCCCTCTTCGTTTCGCTCTCTCTCACTCTTTGAGCTCAGTCCTGTGCCACCAGCACTCCCGTCCTGCTTGCCTAAAGGCAGCAGGACGGGAGTGCTGCCTTTTTAGGCCGGGAGTGCCACACGACGGACTAAGTCTGCGGGCCGATCGGTCACGTGATGCTACGTCACGGCCCGCCGCCCGCCGCGGTCCGGTCCGGCGCAGAGCACATCCACACGGCGGCTAACGAGCACATCATAATTGGATTTCTCCGCTATTTCTGCGCATGCGCGAGAAGCAATGGTTGCGAGAGAGAAATGTGGGGACTTTTGGTGCTTAAAATTTCTCTTTGCCTAGGTACTACGGGGAAGAAAGTTGTTAGCTCCATTCGTCCCTAGCCGAGCTGGCAGCACAATCGACAGAATGCGTGGCCGGCAAGGCAAAGAAGCCGTGTGCAAGGTGAGTTTATTGCTATTTTGTTGCGACGGTAGCATATTACATTTTTATAGTCGCAGGGGTATACGTTTGGAAGTGAGTTGTCTTCTCGGATAGCTTTAGTGGCAAGGCATTTAGGCTGTGGCACAGAAGTGGCCGCAAGAGCGCAGCGCGCGCGCCTCCGAACATCGGAAGTTTCTCCGGAAGTCGCCAGGTATTACATAGTGACGATGCATTGTTCATTAGTGTCGTTGAGCAAGGTCAGCATACCGCACACTTCAGGAGATTCGCGGGAACAGAAACAGTTTATGAATTCGACTGCCGTGCTGATGCGAGTTTGTTGCTTTCTCTCTCTCTCTTTTTTTTTTGCGGCGGTAGCTAATTAAATTCTGATAGTCGCAGGGGGATACGTTTTGACGTGAGGCGTTTTCTCGGATGACTTTAATAGCAAAGCCTTACGGCGTAGCGATGCATTAGTTCTTAACGTAACGGAGCATACAACACACTTGGAGATTCGTAAGAATGGAACATTTTGTACTCTGTATGTGAACGTACTAAAACTTGCGTCGCCATGCAATCTGAGCCTTAGATCGTTGTGAGAGCTGTACAGCCACACTGGCAAAACACTATACGCCCTGCGGATGAATACGGACCAAATGTATGCTAAAGAAAAATGGTCGTCATGCAATTTCATAGCAGTAGACCCTTGTGAAAGCTGTACAGTAACAGTGATATTGGCTACGTGGCGCAGATTCGTAGCGATTCTGAGGTTCTTGTGCGCAAGGGTAATTAATGAAGGAGCGCGTATTACTAATCCCGGCTGTTACGATGTCTAGCTCATATACGGGCCTGGTAACCTATGTGCTGTCACTCAAAAAACACTATTTATGCAGGTGTCCACGCTCGTGTAAAAAAATGCAATTCAGTGATGATCGACCCTCTGGAGGTGGATCCGCACCTATGTAAGCACAGCCGGCTCATAGGTCACACAGTAGGAGCTGAAGATAACCTTTTAATGCTCATTATACGTCATTGATAGCGATTACTTTGTGGTCAGCCAGTGACAAACGCATTGCACTAAACAGTGAGACTTCGTCTCAATACGCAATGCTTACGTGGCGAACAGGAGAGCAAAAGGTGAAAACAACGTTTTCATACTAGGCAAGTCATCCATGCAGTGGAAAGTTCTCTTCGGCTCTTACTTTGTGACTGATGAGCCGACTGTGCTTACATAGGCGCGGATCCATCTCCAGAGGGTCATCACTGAATTGCATTTTTTTTTCCAGGAGCGTGGACGCCTGTATAAATAGTGCTTTTTGACTGACTGCGCATAGGTTACCAGGCTTTTTAACAATTTTAAAGCACCCACACAGGCGTACGTTATCCTCTTCATTTAGTAAAGAGAGGTAAACATCGACAAAATGATGTAGCTCAAACAGCTTGAACATGTATGCGTTTTCTATCCGCAGTGACGGACAAAATGGCTCGAGCGTTGCAGAATGCCGTTCCCTAAAGTCAGCTTCGCCGTAAGGCACCATTGTCGCGTAATCAAACATGCGTAGTGTATTGCGGCGAAGTATATCAAGAGTGGAATGCGGCCGCTGTCAGAGGATATAGTGTGATATGCAAAAAAGAAGTGAGGCGTGCAGACAGGACACAAGAGTAGAGAAGTGGGCAACACTTGTGTCCTGTCTGCACGCCTCACTTCTTTTTTGCATAATGAATCCTTACCAACTAGCTCAGCTTTCTGTCGTTCTATAGTGTGATATACGTGCGCATCTGCCGTCACGTCTCCTGTCGCAGTACAAGCACGGAGACGCCGAACAAGTGTACTGGAAGGCCTTCAGAGCTATTTCGCTCGCGGTTGTAGCGATCTGAGCCCTTGTTTCGCCCACATAGAGCGCCAGACATCGTAACAGCCGGGATTGGTAATACGCGCTCCTTCATTAATTACGCTTGCGCACAAGCACTTCAGAATCGCTACGAATCTTCACCACGTAGCCAATATCAGTGTTACTGTACAGCTTTCATAACGGTCTACTGCTATGAAGCATGACGACCATTGTTCTTTAGCATGCATTTAATTGTTCCGTATTCATCAGCAGGACGCAGTGTTTTGCCAGTGTGGCTGTACAGCTCTCACAACGATCTACTGCTCAGATTGCATTGCGACGCAAGTTTTAGTACTTTCACATACAGAGTACAAAATCTTCCATTCCCACGAATCTCCAAGTGTGTTGTATGCTCAGTTACATTAAGAACTAATGCATCGGCCTGGCAGTTGAATTCATGAACTGTTTCCGTTCCCGCGATTCCCCTGAAGTGTGTGGTATGCTCAACGAAACTAATGAACAATGCATAAGCACGACGTAATGCTTCAATTGCCATTAAAGTCATCCCAGAAAACGCCTCACGTCCAAACATATCCCCCTGCGACTATCAGAATTTAATATGCTACCTCCATAAAAGAAAGAGCAACAACCTCGCATTGGCACGACAGTCGAATTCATAAACTGTTTCCGTTCCCGCAAATCTCCTGAAGTGTGCGGTATGCTGACCTTGCTCAACGACACTAATGAATAATGCATCGGCACGCTGTAATGCTTTGCCACTAAAGTGATCCGAGCAGACACCTCATTTCCAAACGTATCCCCCTGGGACTATAAAAATATAATATGCTACCGTCGCAACAAAATAGCAACAAACTCACCTCGGACACGGCTTCTTCGCCATGCCAGCCACACATTCTGTCTGCCAGCTAGATAGGGACAAACGCAGCTAACAACTTTCTTCCCCGTAGTACCTAGGCGAAGCGAATCTTACCGTCCGAAAGTCCCCACATTTCTCCCTCGCAACCACTGCTCCTCGCGCACGCGCACAAAAAGCGGAGAAGTCCAATTTTGATGTGCTCGTGCGGACCGCCATAGCAGACGGCAGAGCAGACCAACCAGCTACACGAACGCTTTTTCGCGTTATCATTGTAATCATTCCGGCTCGAGTCCCACAAAGCCGGGAACTGCTCAACGAAGGATACAAAATAAAAAACATCATCGTCATTCCAAGAGGACATGGTGTTTAAAAAATACATTTGCTGCAAGCACGTGTAGGCGGAACGGCGGAAATGAAACGACTGGCTTCTGCTGAGCCGAAAACTAGATTGGATTTGGCTGAAGACACTCTGTTGCCCAACAACATTCGTTGGCTACGCCAAAATCGCTGCGGTTTGCCTGCGGTCCGCCACCAAAACTGAAGCGGGAAAAGCCTCGACGATTTGTTGGTCCGCGAGCGCCGCGGGCCAACGGCGGTCCGCACGAACTGGTGACGCCCTGCCACGTGATGCGCTCACCCCGGTCCAAAAGAGCAATTTGGTCCGTCGTGTGGATCGGCCTTAACGGGTCTCGGGTGAGATTAAAGACCTAGCTGAAAGGCCTCTGAGAATAGTTTTGCACTGGTGGTTGCGCGTGAAAAACCTAAAGTCTGTCGCTCAAGCGTGAATGCTTGGCAGACGCGGAATATGTGCGCTAGGGCATGTGGTACGTGAGTGTGATCGTAATTTGGGCTGCTCTCAAGGCTGACAAGGTGCGCATAGAACCGTGTGAATGCCACAGCAACTCTCATTCTGTGCGCCTTGTGTCTTAGTGTTCGGGCTTCGGAGGCATGCGGAATTTCATTTCGGCTTTGAACTCATAAAGACGCCGATGGTTGTGGTCTGGTTGTGCCAAGTATATGGAGGAAAAGCTCCCTATGAGGTAAACAAGCGGAGAGTTTGTACGAGGTAATGAAAACGCCATGGGTGCAATGGTGCCATTATGCAAGGCATGCTCTTGCCTCGAGGCCCGCTCGATGCGATCGGTGCGCTTTTACATGGCTACTGGAAAACCAAATGGAGTACAGTTGGTATCAGATACGACTAATGCCGCAAATGAATGTGAAAATTCGAGCGGAAAACGTGGCGCAAGCTGTAAAACATATGAGTAACCATAATATAACTCAAAAAAATGTTTGACGTAACACGCTGCTACAAACCCGTGAACGGAAAAGTTGCTTATTATTGTTCTATTGATTGATTGCCGCGTCAAATAGACACGGTGACGCGACTTCTGTTTTTCAGGCTGATAGTTGCCGGACACCATCTTTGACAAGCATAAAAAGCATCAAACTATGTCACAACATGACATTTCTGTGAATTTATTACGCAGGCGAACGCAAGGGAGAACTGTAGGGCACTCTTCGTTTATGAGTCGTGCGCGCCGAAAGCGTTTCATGCAAAGAACGAAGTTCGTAAACCACCTGGCTTTCTTTTTAGAGTTGAGTAACAAGTAAAATTCCTTAGAAAGTATCATATATGGCTCTCCTGTAACTGTTAAAGGATACTCTAAACGCTCTCGCTTATTATCTTTTTTCCGCTACACTAAATGTTTTCAAATGGAACTAGGCATCTCCTTCAGGTTTTTTTCGAAACCCGTAATAAACTTGAAGAATGTAACCAACTGTCCCTGTTCATTTTTACGCATTGCTGTTTTCAGGACAAATTGAACAGTGGTTTGAGCTGCGGAATGCAGTCAACTTTATCATTGCTTCTCTTTCTACTCAAACTAACACGGTGTTTCTTTACATTAACAGGATATCCGCTCTACGTATAATGATGGCTACCTAGTTTCTCGAGGGAGAATAGTGGGCGCTTCAATTATTTGTTTCAGTGCAAAGCCTGCGTTCTGCGCCTATGAAGAATAAGACAAAAGAAGAAAAGAAATACTACTAAAGTGGTGCCTTCGCCAGTTGGTTAGCGGGCTTTCTCGAGGCATCCGATGTTTTCTGAGCGCACTCTCTTCGCGTGAAAGACGCCCGGCCACGTCAACCTGCAGCAGTGCGCAGCCACGAAACAAAGGCATCGACCCAAAGACATCTGCTTACACGGCGCGCCGCACTCAGGACGGCATTGTGCCGCCCGAAGATAATCAAAGGCCCGCGCACAATGAGGAACGGATCCGACGAAACAGCCAACACTGCCCTCATACTGCGGGCGCCGCTCTAATCTCGCAGCGCCGTCCGCCTGCCGCCGCCGCACATGGCTGCTGCAGCACGCTGGGCCAGCGTCTGAAGATGCCAGCGTTGTTCGGCGAGACCACATCAGTGCTTCGCACGTGCTACAGCACATGCTCGCTTTGCCGGCGAGAGCTCATTAAGATCAGCTTCTGCACACTTCGACAGTCTCTGCTCGGCTGCACTCACGCCCCGACGAGAAGGGGCTGCTGCGCAGACACCTCGCAGAAGTCGATGTCGGCGGCAGCACGCGAGGCGTGCCTCCTTTCTCCACGCTTTCCCGGCCACGGCGGCCGCATTTCGATGGGGACAAAATGCGAAAACACCCGTGTGCTTAGATTTAGGTGCACGTTAAAGAACCCCAGGTGGTCAAAATTTCCGGAGTCCTCCACTACGGCGTGCCTCATAATCAGAAAGTGGTTTTGGCACGTAAAACCCCAAATATTATTATTTCTCCACGCTTGGCATGTGGAGTGGGCAAGGGAACGCTATCCACAAAACAGCTAACGATAAGTGCGAGTAAAGCGAAAACAGGAATCTCGAACCGGAGTAACACAACGGTGGCGCGCACGCCGTCTCGCTATACCTAATCACAGCGATGTAGCAGTTGTAATGGCAGCATATAACACTGTAATGACATGCTAGAAACCAACTGTTATAACATGCCGACCCTGTATGGTTTTTTTCTTCTTCTCTGCCTACTTGCACAACACTATATTTTTTTTCTGTAAGCACAGATTGCAGCTATCGCACCGAATATCAGAATAGCGCGCTGTAACTGCGTTCAAGCTGATCTTTTATATGGACGCAGCATTACAAGAAAATGCATCGTGTACCGAGCACTGGGAGCACAAATTAAAGAACCACGTGTAGGCTGAATTAACCAGGAGACCTCCACTACCGTCTCTCAAGTGGGGCGTGTAAACCTCATTAGTTATTTATAAAAACTTAATGTATGCCTTGAACCACGTGCAAACACAGAATTATTTGTTTAGTTTATTGCCAGAAACGCCGCCCGTGTTATACATCTGCCCTCCTGCACAATTCCTGCCGTACCCGTGCTTTTTAAATTCTAGGGACTTTAGTGCTTCAGCACTGTCAGCAAATGATATTGGTAACAGCGTAGGCACCCTTACCTAAATATGCGCGTTTACCGCGCACGCTTATGGGACTCGACGCCCTCATGTTATAGAGGCCTGGTCGGATGTCTTGCATCACAACAGTTTTCATTGCCGAGACGGCATTGTGCCCACGCTGACGTCGATGTCTTCGACGACGACGCCGTGGCACGGCCGTTACTTTGTTTTTATCTCGAACAGCGACAGATTGATTTTTATCTCGAACAGCTACAAATAGGAATGCCCTTTCCCGACGTTTTATCTACAAATAATCACCATATGTTCATTGCTGATGCTGATTCTATTTTCCCAAAATAAAAATTACCCTTTCTTGCACAAATTCATCGTCTAGCGTGCGTGTTTGATGGTGTGCAGTGTATCTAACTTTCTTCAAATGTTCCATTATAGTTATTAAAGGAAATTGTCCATTGCCGATGTTTCTCCTGTTTTGTCAAGATAATTACTGTTTCTTATTCTAATTCACAATTAATCGCGTTTATGTGTTTGTTTAAACCGGTTATCTACCACTTTTCAAATGTCCCATTGGTTGTTACGTTCAATTGTCGTTGCATGATGTACCCCACCGCTCATGTAACACCCCTGATAAAGGGATCTTTAGGGCAACAAACTAACCTGACCTGACCTACTTTTCTCATTGTTTCCCGCATTTAAGGCCACCAGGCTCTTTCTTATTCCGACAGCACTAGTTGGTAAATGCACCATGGGAACCGTCGCAGTTGGCGCACCCGAGGACAGTTGCGCGACCACCTTCTCAGTAGGGCTCGGCGTGTCGTGGACGCACTGCGCAAATTGCTCTCGTCGAAATGGAGGCTTTGCACAAAATTGTTCTCCGACGTTTCCCCCTCGCGTATTCGACCCACAACGCGTCGTTTCGGACTTTCGATCCCCGTCTGTTTCCAAACCGTTCGATTTTCGCCACTTGCTTTGCGGTGTTCGGTTTTTTATGACTTCTTTTTTACATTCCGTTTCTGCGCGGTCGGCACCGCAAAAAGAAAACACCACTGCTTAGATATATGTAAATACAGGTTTAACTCACGACATTTACAATGTCCGAGCACTTTTACCACCGGTTATCGACAGTAGCACTTAACTGGCGCCGCTTCTATTGGCCGTTTCTAGCATTTCCTTCCCGTGTTCCCCGAAAAAGAAAAAAAAAAAAACGTCCGTACCGCGCTGTCGATGTTTGGATGTTACTTTAGTTGCCGTATTTTTTTCTCGTGAGCTTTGCCTTACTTGTGCAGTCTTTGTCTTCCTGGATGCCTCCTTAACCCCGTCTCTCGTATCCTATAAAGGGTGCTGAAAGGCGGCAGACACGTTGAATTTCAAGAAATCGAGTTCATTGTGCAGAAGCGAGAAACTTCAAATAAACACAAGCTTATCTCTCGCGTTCTCTTTTTTTGTTTCCCCCAATAAAGTTATTTCGTCGCCCCTCTGAGCAATTTTGACGCGTTGAGGCCAAACGTACTCCGCACCAAAATAAAAATTGTGCGCACATAAAAAGTGCTCTTTTTGACGCCTTCAAAAACTGCTCGCTTGATATTAGCAATACGCGGGTCACACCGTGAACCAACACAAGGCACTTCTCTGCCCCGGACGCCGCGGCAGAAACGAGGGCTGCTGGTGGCACGACGAGTGCCCGGAGCGCGAAGGGTGCGAAGAAGGGTGGCAAAATCTGGGCGGGCGGATGACAGCCGGACATTTGTCCGGAGGGGGGGTGCTTTGTTCGAGGCCGCTGGCGAGAGGACGTGCGCTGCGACGCTCGTTTAGTTCGTCGACAGCTGAGCGCCCGCGATTTGCAAAGCGCAGCTAACGCCGGTTGCCCTATTATACAGCGTTGTCCTTGTGGAAATATAAGTACGCGCATGCATTCACTAGGATGCAGGTCACATCAGACGGTGTTTGGTCATTCATTTATACGACGTCCACTTATTTATAGATAGGCATCCATACACATGTATAAAGCCCTGGCGTGCTACAAATGTTTCCTCGGAGACACGTTTCATGATTCTTCGAACTCACTATATTTAATTAGGTATATTTCTCCCTTTCTCCCATCGGAACGAAGGGGTGACGTGGAGATTTGTGAGAAGCTGTCGTGCAATCACATCACTTGGTGCCGAAGCATTGTTATGCCATGTACTCTATACATCTTGTAGGAGCGCCGGAATTTCGCGGGAAAGAAGCCACAGTTATATACAACGGTGACCACGAAGTCGGTTACTTGCGTTGCTGGGCAGATTATAGGTGGATTATTCTGAGAATATTTAATGGGTCTGGTGCTACAGCTGAGCAATCTTGTTACCACATCATTATACGCAAGAATGAACTTGTAGCGGAGGTGAGGAGCTAGACTTTAGGCGTTATTTGACAATCGCTCGAAGTGTTCAAGGGGCAATCCACAGGATCTCACCGGATTTAAATAGCCAGTTTTTCTACATTGCAGTGGTGCTCAGGAAAAGGCGTATTATAAAGATAAAACGAAGAGGCTGGAGAAGCACTCCTGCACAGGATAAAAGAAACACGCGAGGGGAAACGGAAGAACTGAAGGAATTCGAGTGTTCGCAAAGTAATGTGCGCGTTTAATATGTGATAACAATCGTGAAAGAAATTCATGACGACATTTTTGTACGCAAGTAGTGATTATCACGTGATTTCCACTGGAGGGAGAGCCCGGACCGCCCCGTGAAACCGGACTCTTCGGCCATTTTTGCAATAGAAAGAGAAACACAAGTACTACAAATATGTATATATATATCGGGGAATATATTGTCTCCATACCACTGGAGGCTTGGGGCCTTTTCGAAAAGAAAACCTGGCTACGTGTCTGTGACTTAACGAATATATATGCCGTTCACGTAAGAAATATCTGAAGTATGCAGCATGTTGGATAGTGTTTGTTAATATATGAATATACCGGACGATATGTTTCAAATGATTATTATTAAGAAAAGCGGCACATATCCCGTGGCAAATACACTGTGGCCCAAGTTGGTGTGAAAGCCTCGTTCATTGAAGATCGGCACACAAACAGTTGCACATACCGAGTGACCCAATTAGGCGCAAAATAGGGTCAACAAAGAATAGCACGTACCTACTGAGACGTACCCAGTAACCTAAGTTGGCGTCAAGGAAGGAAGGAAGGAAAAAGTGCAGAAGGAACGCAGGGAAGTTAACCAGTTTACCCTAACCGGTTTGCTACCCTACACATGGGAGCGGGATGGGGGGATGAAAGATGAGGAGAAGAGATAGAGAGCACATAACATAGCACACACATCGTTGCTTGCAGTCTGTCACTCTAGCGCGGTACGTGACATCACTGCCACAGCCGCTTGTCCAAGCCCGTCTCCTTCATAAACCGAAGTAGTCCCTTCGTCGCCTTCAGCTGCGATGTCTTCTGTCGGCGATATATGAGAATGGTTGCAACTGACAATGGTCTATTGTCAAGGTGCGCTAGAACGGACGCCATGAACTGTCTCTGAACATTATATTCAGGACAGTCGCACAGAATGTGTCCCAGCGTCTCCTCGCAAAGACAGGCATTGCAGAGAGCGTTGTCGGCCATTCCAATGCGAAACGAGTAAGATTTCGTGAAGGCCACCCCTAGCCATAAGCGATAAAGCAGGGTGGCCTCACTTCGGTGGAGTCCAGTTGGCATACAGAGATGCATCAAGGAGGGCAGGTCGTGTTGACGATTGCTCCGGTTGGTCTGGCTGCTTGGTGTGCACCACAGAGAGAGCGTGATCTCCCGCGCAAGCACTTGAAGTCTGCTGGCTGCGTGGGACCGTGAAAGTGGTACGGCCTCTTCCTGTGAGCTTCAAGAGCTGTCCGAGCGGCTTTATCGGCGTCTTCATTTCCTATGACGCCGCAGTGACTTGGCAGCCACTGAAAGGTCACGTGATGTCCTTTCTCATGTGATGTATGGAGTAGGCATCTAATATCGAGCACGAGCTGTTCGAATGGCCCGCGATGCAGAGCTGATAGCACAGATTGTAGGGCTGCCTTTGAGTCACTGAAAATTGACCATTGTCGAGGTGGTTCCCGACTGACGAAACAAAGTGCAGCGCGAAGAGCAGCTAGTTCCACAGATGTAGTTGTCGTTGGGTGGTCATTCCTAAAGCTGATGGTAATACCTCTTGCTGGGACGACCACAGCACCGGACGAACACTGGATGTTTGTGGAACCATCAGTATAAATATGTGCACTGTCCGCGCACCTCTCGTGCAGATGAAGCAGAGACAGTTGTTTGAGCACAGGCGACGACAGCTCAGACTTTTTCCCGATTCCTGGTACGCTGAGATGGACTGGGGGCTGACAAGGCACCAAGGGGGTATCGATGGTTTAGATGCAGCGGTGAAGCCCGAGGGAAGTTTGACGTTGTACTTGACGATAGTTTTAGAGAATGATGCTTAGTGCCTGTCTGAAGGTAGCGTAGCAAGGTGGTGATAAGGGGCACGTGCAAAATGTCTGATATGCGTTCTCAGGGCTTCCACCGTGATGTGAGTTTGCATTGGATGGCCCCGAGCAATCGCAATAGTTGCCTCAGTTGACGTGCATCTGGGCAAACCAAGAGAAACTCTGAGTGCTTGAGCTTGTGCTGCCTGCAGAACACGAATATTTGTCTTGCAGGTGTTGTTCAGTACAGGTAGGCTGCATCTTAAAAAAACCGAGAAAGAGAGCTCTGTAGAGTCTCAGCATTGCGTCTACTGACGTCCCCCACGTCTTTCCTGTCAAGTATTTAAACAACTGGGAGGTTGCTGTCAGGCGCCGTTTCATATATGCCACGTGTGGGCTCCAACAGAGGTCTCGGTCGATAATTACGCCACGAAATCTGTGGGTTCTGTCTTAGGAAATGGTCCGCCCATTGATTGAGATGACATAAGGCGTCATTGCTTTGCGAGTAAATTGCCACTTTGACAGCGAGCTACTTGTGTGAACAAGAAGTTGGCGTCAAAGAATTTCATTGAGGAGCGACACATACACTGCAGTGGCAAATACGCTGTGCCCCAAGTTGGGGCGAAAGATGGTGTTTGAAGAGATGACGCATACGCAGTGACCCAAGTTTGCGTCAAGGATGTTGGTGGAAGAACACCGCATGCCCAGTGTTACATAACCAGGGATACAAGTTGGTTCGACGGTTGGTGTCGAACCTGATTCCCTCAACACAGCCACCCGATCCTGTACCCATTTAACCACCGACGGTCCAGCGATCCAAGTTGGCGGGAAAGAGATTAGTCGCAGACATACAATACATAAATAGAGACAGACATACTGCAAACTGAGGGAAGTTCCCAAAGAATGATGATAGCATTACCTATATTATAGGAGCCTTCCCGGGAAGTTAGCCACAAGTTAGCGCTTTACAAAAATTTTCCCTATACAATTCGTGTTCAATCTGATGACATCAATTTAACCCATATAGTATAGGCAGCGTAGCACAAGTCATACGAATAAATGTTACGAGCTCCATTAAGATACAGCCCGTTCGTCGAGAAACAAAAACAGCTTAAGTACGCTCTGCTTTAATCGTAAAGCCCACTGTCGGCTGGCTTCAGTCTTAACAGAAGCAGGCAGCTTCGATGACGTTTTTGGACCACTGCCACTAAGGTCGTGCGCACGACGCCTGTGCATGCATATGCTCAAGCAATAACCGGAAAGTGCTCGTGAAGAAAATGCTTGTATGCATCAAGGAGTGAAAACTGAAAACAAGGTTTGAAAATTCATAATCCGGTTGCGTGTGCAGTGCGCATGCAAACCATGCACAGCGGACAGCATGCAAAAATAACTTATTGCCAACAGCCGACAAAAACGGTAAGACACTTGCCTCCTTCGGGGCAAATTGGTCAGTCAAGGTGCGAGGTAGGGAGAGAGAGAAAGAAACCGGGAAGAGAAAGAACACAGAATTAGTGCTGAGAATAAACATCGATACACACAGAATTCGGAGCACAAAATTCACACAAGTTAGGAGCACAAGAAACACTTTTGTTTTTCAGTATGTGATCGTGCAGGGTTATGAGAGGATATACCCAACAACAACTAAGACAACAAAAACTAAAATTTGGAGGACGCATAAGCTTCGTTTCGGCTTTAAGAGTGGAACGGGATTGCTAGACATTCGGCAAATACGGCAATACACACTGCTGCGACCATCTGACAATAATCATTTTCCCACCACTGCTGTTTGAGCTTGTGGTTGAGATTACAAAACTTTCATTTCGGCAAGATCATGCATCAATAACAACAGTTCATTCCCACATGCTAATTTCCGGAACATTTCACGCGATTCCATTCAAAGATGCCTGACTGCTTCTCACGCTTCACGGCAACTGGAGCGTATGCAACCGTAATGTTTACCGGGAAACGCTGGCCGGGAACGCTATGCACAAATACGGGCTTTGTGGTAGAAAGACGGCCTCTTGCGTGGGCCGCGATGCGGCGGAATCGAGCGCCGGCTGGAGGAATTGCAAGGAACTAGGCGCGCCGCTCCGTGGCCTCCGAGACGCCCACGCGCCGGCGTGCGCAAATGGCGGACATCATTATCAGACGCCGCGGTCGGTCTGTGAATTGTGGAAACGCTGGAGAAGTGGTTTCTTTAAGTTTTCGCGTAACGGGCTTATGTTTTGTCGTATAGGCAAATTATAATCCGACAGCTGTAATGTCTGTAGGTTGCGTGTATGTCGCTGATTACGATTTTCCAACGTATTTTCGCTCGAAAAATTCAATTAGTTCAGTAAATTCCTTGCGTCACATGGATGGCCTGGGTATGGGTGGTTCGAGAATCTTTTTTCCCGACACCGGATCGCCGGATCTTCTGTGACGCAGGCTCCTGAACGCTGTCGCGTCAAAATAGCAGGATGAATCGGCAATGGTGTCACTGCCATATGCAACGCACATATGTATGACAGGTAACGGAACCAGCTTGCATCGTATAAAAAAAGCGGTGGCATTGAGCTAGACGATGCCCATGAAGGCGGCTCGATGAATGAACGCTGACCGCAGTCGCTATAAGCGATTGCCCTGACTTGATCAGCGTGCGCAAGTAGAAACATAAAAGCCAGCTTAATAAACCACGAGAGAAAATAGTAAATTAAGACTTTTTACCGTTCCTCAGAATACCGCTAGCTTACGCGGAACCACGGATGTCTCGCAAATACTGCCTGCATGGAGAGTTTTTTGTCTATCAATCTCTTTCTTTTTTTTTTCGCTAACTTTAAGGATCGCATTAAAGAATGACCTCTCTCGTAAGAGCTTTTTCTCAGATGCCGGCCTCTGGGCGCCCACCACTCTTGATAGCAAATACTTTGATAATAAGACCACCGATCGAGTAACGGTAACGAGTAATCGCGGACTGCACTTACGTGAGAGAAGCTTTGCGGATACGGGCTGTAAATTTGGGGAAAGACAGAAGCAGACTTTGGTAAGTAATATTCAGAGCCGCATCTGGCACTTTGGAGGGGCAATGAACGAAATGTTTGCAGCGTCTATGAAGGTTTAACGATGCCGCATCGGCCGCCCGAACTTTTTTGGACAAGCACTCTCGCGGGGAGGGGGGCTTTGAGCAATTTTGCTTTATTACATGGCATGTTCTGTGATAAGTTTAATAAGAGACCTGAATGGTCGGCGGGCCAAACTCAGAAGCACCGCAAATAGTGTGAACAGAAAGGGTGAAAGGAAGACTGCAGCTGGCGATAAGTGTAGGAAGTGTTAACTAAAAATCTCCCGTTCAAGCGTGGCAGGCCCAAGTGTGCTGCAGAGAAAGTGCAAAAATGTATACATTGTTAGAAATAAAAAGAGATCTAAACAGAAAAAAAATATCTTGTGCGAAATCCCGCAATCAAGCGTCTAACAAATTCACGACATAGCACGCCACAACAAAACATCAAACCTTTGAAGCAAGCCCAAGGACATGACAGAACGGCACAATATTCTATGCGTCTCCGTCCATGAATTGATGTAATTTACGCAAAGCCATATTTTTCACCGACCTTCTTTCTTTTCTATTTTCTTTTGCCCTTCATTGTTGATTCGCACGAAGCTGCGTCCCTACTATCACCAGAATTGGCCACTCGGATGGTAGTGTGGAAAGAAAGGCATGGAAACGGTGGGAATATTTTTTTGTTACAAAATACGGCCCTAGAATTTCGCGCTTTCAGTATCTGTGCACGGGAAGCTTCATACATCTTCGTCACAACGAAATTGCAGCGACCTACAACCAGCTGATGTATTTACTTAAATGATTACACGACTGAAACGCGCATAACACACTATGATTGCGGGAAAGAATAACAAAAGCTTTTGTTTTCAAGAAACGTTCGTTATTTTCCGGCCACGTTTGCTAATAATATGTTCGTTGCAACACATGGGCCGAGTCTCTTCTTACAAACCCGTTGTAACGCAAGAAAGACTTCGTGAATATGAAGTCAGAGGCCAAAGTAACGACGCATTCGTTTTTATAACTCTTTGTCATCGGGTTCTGTGCCGCCTGTTACTCGGCGTGGCATTCACGAACTTCTATTCATTCCACATTGGAATGGCCGACATCGCTACTTGCGACACCTGCGGCTGCGAAGAGACGATTGAGCACCTCCTTTGTGACTGTCCCCGTTACAAAGTGCCAAGAAAAGTGCTCGTGACGGCGCTCGAAAAACTGGACAATCGCCCCTTTACAGAGGAAAAAGCTCTAGGACACTGGTCCAGACGGGCTTCGGCACTAAATGCCTTAAGGGCTTTGCTGAAGTTTTTAAGGACATGCGAATTGTGCGACCGCCTTTGAATGTTGTAGCGCGTAGTTTCGCGTTACTGTGTAAATTGTCTGGTTTCCATTTTTTTCCCTCTTCTTCTTCTTTCTCCTTTTATTCCCTTTACCCCTTTCCCCAGCACAGGGTAGCCAGCCGGTACTTACGCTGGCTAACCTCCCTGTCTTTCCTCCCCTTTGTGTCCTCCTCCTCTTGTCATCGGGCGACCGCCTTCGTGAAAAATATGTGTCCACTATCCTGGCTAACCCTTCAGCGAGCAAACACCGCGTTTCACTCCTATGTTCGTCTCGCATGTGTACAGGCTTTCTGGCCTTGCGCGTTATCAATGCGAAAAATTGTACAAGCACGCTTCTGGTGGTTTTCGGTCCGAGATGCTTACTGCGGCGGAGTTAATGTGCGCTCATGAGTAGACTGAGTGATTTTGTTCTCTTCTTTCCTCATTATGTCATTTTTGTTCTTTTTTTCTTTCCTCCAGTGCAGGGCAGCAATTAAACGTGGCTCATTTCTGCTGAGAAGAACCACTAGTTGACCGAGTTCACCTTGTTCCCGCGCTTGGGTGTGCAGTATATTTTTATGCGATGGATGTTCATGCTGTCAATAAGCAAGAAGCCACGTGGCTGGTGGCTGAAGCCCATCGCGTTGCAAGGAGTAAATACTGCACCCGCTAGTCTTCAGTTATGATCTCCGATAGGGGGATATATTGCCCTAATAATCATTTAACGGTGCGAGGGCATACCTAGCTGTACATACTCCTACCGACCTTATTAAATGGCTTCATGTTTTCCTCCCCATTATGTGGAATTGGCACGCAAGCGCTTTTATATTATGCCATACTTTTTAATGTAAGCACTGGTTGAAAGTGAATGCATATCCAGACATCTATTAGGTTTCTTGTTTTGTTCTTAGTTTTCTTTTTTCACGCTCTTCATTTAAGTGCGAGAAATCCTGGATAAGGTTCTTAGCTTTCTCAATTTGCTCACTTTTCCTTCCAGGCAGAGCCCCTTGGGAAAAAAATTTCACCCTATTCGAACCAGGCAGTACTTCTGGACGAAGACTTCGCGCTAGTTCTTTAGCAGATATCCTCGAGAAAAGAAGCATATATGTTCATTCTTCCCCACTCCGTCAGTACTAAACTATGGGACCAAACTTAAGCATGAAACAAAGAAGCACCACAAAATGATCAATGAGACAGAAAATAGATTGGAAATTGTACTGAAAAGAGAAACAGAAATAAAATTAGGCATTTTGTTTATTGTTTCGTTTCACTGACTTACTAATTTGTTCCTGATCATAGAATAATATAATCTTAAAGATAACACAGTGAAGTTGTGCGTCTTCGTGTGTCGTACCACCATTAAGTGCTATTGTACGTATATCGCCTGTCTCTTAGGTGATGCCTTCACTGGTGAGTAAGCACTTGTATCGCTCGCCGCATTCCGTCTCCCTGCGTTTTTTTTGTCCTGCTGCTCCTCCTGCACGCTCATCCGAGTAGAAGGCGCGAACGAGGTCACTGTGCGACCACGTGACTCCTCAAACCAAGAGCCGCGTCCCATGGCACGGGGAGTTGGAGAGCGAGTGCCTCTATCGCCGAGCAATATGTTGACAGGGCGCAGGTGTGTTTGATCAGGAGGCGGGTAGGGCGTCTCCCGAAGGGACGCCTATAGTTGACAGAGCCGTCATTCGGAACAGGGCAATGACAGGTATGCGGGAAGGCCATGAACGCCCCCGGGGTTAGATTCAACGACTCACTCTAGCGGCCGCACTTGAGTGGCCATCGCTGGGTACACCTGCCGTAATTAAACCCAGTCAACACCAGGCCAAAAGCATGTGCGAATCTTCAGGCAGGCTTGGCGTCCTTCGCGAGGTCGTCTCTACCATTCCCTTCATTACAAGGAGAGCCCGTCTCGGAGTCAGGCTGAGTACAATTAGGATAGAGCAATGAACCGCGTAAGCGTTGAAAATGCAACACTTTAGGCCGACGATGGCGTTAAATTATTGCGTTTCTTCTCTGTGTTGGCAACAGAGCCAGTTTGTGTCCATGTGCGCAACCGAGCATGTGCCCGCACATGTGAGAACGAAATATCGAATATCTCGATCTCTCGCCAGGGGGCAAAATAGCCCCTGCCAAGCACTCTAAGTGCTGTTTGGAAAAATGGTTCGAGGAATTAATTTCGAAGTTCGAAAACGGCTGTTGTCAAAGACTGATCACCGCTGCAATATTTTCTGGGCATGTTGAGATTTCGATGAATCTGAAAAAGTGCACGCCCTAACTCAAAAGTTAAGCAGTTACTACATTCACTTCAGTGAAAAAACAGTCTTATTGCTGCAAGTGTGAGCGTCATAAATGAAGCAATCACAATAGCTTGCTTATTCTGTCCGGTTACGAGGCCTAACATTGTTTTTACTTTCTTAGGCCTTCACTTTCTATTTCGTTCGTAAGTGCCTGAAGAATACCCAAACCGGCGGAGGCAACGTTTCAGCGTATTATAATACTGTGACAGTGACAAATAAATGGGCGCAACCAGTGAACCTCATTTTGAGCATCCATGATATTATCTAGCGTTTTAAATCCGTCTGAGAGAGCTACCTACCGCAATTGTGTAAGGCACAATATGTGTGTGTGATGCACAATGTAGACTAGTCTACGTACAGGAGCACATTGTTTTTATAAAATATATACATGATGACAAGTAAAAAGTAAAGGCTGGATTAAAAAGGCTCAGCACGTTCACTGAACCGTAGCTACGAATACACACATCCTGATAATTGGGCTGTTTTTGCACAGGCGAAATCTATACCCCCATACAACTTCGGCATTCTTTTTAGAGTTTCGATATCTCCTTATAGAATTTCCGATTGGATAAGTTCGAGGTGATTCGTTTAAGCCTGCGCGGAAATCAGTGATCAGTGGTATAAGATGATCTAACAATGGGAAAGTTAACACAAAACAAAAGACACGAACCACACAGGACAAACGCGAAAGCTTCTCTGCGCCTTTCACTCTCTAAGAAGCAGTCAAAGCTCTGTTATCGGATTTGCGCTGAAAGCAGACAGGCTTGCCAAACAATGCACGCGTTTCCCTTCATTAAATGATCCACTGGAGTTGTTTGTCCCAGAGGCATGACGCGTGGGAATGTTTGCACGGCCCCTGCAGAACAATGTGAGAACCATTCAGCAGAACACGCTGTGTGGCTAGTTGGTTCATAGCTTTCAAAAATAGCACCTTGTCCTGTCATTGTTCTTTCTTCATTAGTGTGCTGTCTCCGTTGGCGCTTCATCTTTTGAGAGGGAGAACTATTGACTTAGGAAGCGTGCTCTAAATGTAAAATAATAAAGAGGATTAGCACCCACATTTCGTCCCACACGTTAATTCAGGTGGATGTGAGGCACGGTTTCAGGATTCAAGAGATAGATAGATAGATAGATAGATAGAGAGATAATGATAACTGAAAGGCAAGAAAGTTAACCAGGACTGAGCCCGGTTGGCTACCCTGTACTGGGGGAATGACAGGAAATTATTAAGAGAAGTAGAGAAAGTCCATTGTTCATGTCACCAACGTAGTGAAAATTCTGAGCTCGATCTCTTTGTCGCAAACGATCGCTCAGTCCGGTTCCTTAACGAATCGCAGAAGCGCTTTTGTGACCTTCTGCAGCTGTAGTATGCAACTTAACCAGTTAGGAAGGGCTTATGTCTAGCTGGTTTAGAACGGTGTGGAGGGCAAGCATTTCATTTTCGAAGGAGGGGCAGTAGCACATAAAGTGTTCTGCAGTTTATTCGCCATCACAGGCGTTGCATTCGGCGCTATCGGTCATTTCGATCAAGAATGAGTACGTACTGGTGAACGCAACGCCGAGGGCGCAGGCCGGCGACAAAATATCGATTCTGCATATTCGCTACATTTCACGGATGCAGTCGAACCATCTTGGTTATCTGCGAGAACGACGGCGACAGACGTCATGGTCCATAGTCATCAACACACATCGTGCCTCCCTGGCATCGTACTTCACATCCTCGCCATGCTCGCCGTCATCGTTGTGCTTCTATACGACAACCTCAAGTGCGCCTCTCCATCCCACGGATACAAAAGACTAAGCTGGCTGTACTTTCGCCTTGAATTTCGTTTGCATGTTTTCTTCTTTGACCGAGCTTATGTATACACTGACCAGTTCCCCTGGTGCAGGGGTTCAGGAGAAACTTATCCTATGCAATAGCGGTTGCAACTCGGTTTGGTTGGTGTTGGGGGCATTTAATAGAACAAAAAGAAATGATTCTGTCTGCATTTGCGAGGCATCCACAAATTTCTAAGTATGTATGGTCATTGTCTGTTTGTGTTTCTTTTTTACACCCCCTCATTAGATGCAAGGTCAGCCTAACATTAAGTTGTCATTGGCTATTTGTGAGAATCCTTTTAGTAAAGTGCGCTCCTAATTGTCTCAAAATTGCCCAGCAGATAGTTGGCATTGTTAAATATTTGCCTATATTGTGCGAATCCGCTTGGCGGTGAATAACTATTCAGGTGGGGACTATTCTACACACGAAGATAATGTTTCAAAGTCGGTAAAGGAGATAATGAAATTTAAAACATGTTGCATAGATGTTAATACGCAGCTGATTGAATCACTGCTGCAAAACGTATTGATATGCTCAAATAGTACTTGAGAAAAGAGAATATAAATGTCTGGACGTTCGTCAGCAACGACAGTATGTGGTCATGTAGAGGGCAATCTCTCTTTCTTTCGGCAGTAATAATTTACATATAGCAAATTTGTGAAGTTATTGGCTGTTTTCAATTACAAAGTACGTGAATTAGTCGATTTTGTTCCCACCCCTGAAGTATTTCTGAGAGTGACGGCGTGCAGTCTTTATTTGTGACCGCAGTGTCACTCCCTAAGAAATTAAAGTTCTTAACTTCTGGCGCTAGTGCATGTTTTTAATGATGGTAACGCTGCAAAAAAATTCTTAAAGTTATATTTTCAGCAGATCGAATTAATTGGCGCCTCGATATTATTTTATGTGTGATATGCACGCGGCTTATTTAGTTCTTGTTTTTTTTTTTTCATCTCTAGGCTCTCTATAGGCTCGTCGGGCGTTGCAGATAATGGTTGCGAATAGGTATACGTTAAACAAATTCGGTAAGGTTTGTTGGGTGTAGGTTGCAAGTACCTGGTTAATATATGTAGAGTCATCCGCACAGTCAAGTTACACGAAGTTTTACACTGTCACGCCTGTGCGACGCATTAGTACACTTCAACCCGGCCCAACTGCACTGCATAACAACGCTGGACTATAGGATTCCGCGCGATGGAGATGTGCGCCGCCGGAAAATTAACGATTACTTTTGTTAGCATGTTTAGCAATGCTTGAGCGTAACCTCCATGCAGTAGTGCACCGCGACGAAATGAACGAAGCAGAAACTCTGGTGCTAAGCCGCTTATTCATTGCTCGACAATAAGCACGGTGAACACGGCGGTGGATGCCGCTGCGACAACGTTTCCGACTACAGAAACATTGCCATTGCAACGCATCTTCGCTGCAATGATTCATCGTCCTTATTAGGAATGAAAATACCAAATAATGCTTTTTGTGAGATCAGACAAGTGTAGAAGAGCAGAAAAAAAGAGAGAGCGAGATAGAGAGAGAAACACAGAGAGAGGGCAAATTCCTAGCGTACGATATGCAACCAGCGTACCTGCCAGATACACGGGTGGCGAACGGCTCTGTTTTGCAGATAATGATGATCACTGCTGCAATCTTTGGGGCTTTTGCCATATGCCATACATCTTCGTTGACTTCATATTTTAACAATGAAGAGGGGGATGCATTTCTAGTACATTTCACAAACATTATTTTGCATGCATTACGAAATGAAGGTGCACCTTCATTTCGTAATGCATTAGGAGAGACTGTACATGTATAGTCTCTCCTAATTACCTCTTTATATTTGCAGAAGCAAGCCGCCAGCCATGCTGATTCTGATTTCCAAAGGAATGATGGCAGAATCTAGAATCCCGGGGCCATATACTGCGGCACACGGTAGTTCGTGTAAAAAAAAAAATTATGGGGTTTAACGTGCCAAAACCACTTTCTGATTATGAGGCACGCCGTAGTGGAGGACTCCGGAAATTTCGACCACCTGGGGTTCTTTAACGTGCGCCTAAATCTAAGCACACGGGTGTTTTCGCCCCCATGGAAATGCGGCCGCCGCAGCTGGGATTCGATCCCGCGACCTCGTGCTCAGCAGCCCAACACCATAGCCACTGAGCAACCACGGCTGGTAGTTCGTGTAGACGAAGTAGCATTATGAAATAGATAGATAGATAGATAGATAGATAGATAGATAGATAGATAGATAGATAGATAGATAGATAGATAGATAGATAGATAGATAGATAGATAGATAGATAGATAGAAGGTAAGTTTAGTGCGTAATTTCGTGAAAAAAATCAAGAGGGAAGCACGTGTGAGCGAGATATCGAGCAAATCGACTAGTCTGTCGCATCCGTTTGCGATTGATGGCTGCAGGCGACGCGGAGAGTGGTTAACGGTTCTACTATATACGCAGTGTCGGAGTATTGAGCTTCGCCAGTTCTGATTATTAACCTTTGCCTATGGACGTACGTGCGTAATATAAGGACAAATATTGATGAAGACAAGCGCGACTCACGAAAAGAACGCTACATACCAAGAAATTATTTCATCCAAAAGGAGTAGACGACATCGAAGCAAAAGAAGCTTTCATGCTTTTCTTGTTTCGCACATTGGCTGGTCGTGGCTTTAGCTTGTATACGCCCATTCTTGCGTTGTTTGTATATATAAAGAACTACCCACAACCTGTTAATGGCCGGTTCGTAAATTCTTTTTCAGCCCACTCGTAGCTGAGCAATCTGCGAGCACCTGCTTCAACACACACGCTCTTGTAGCCATCGCTCAAGCAGATCGGCAGTCGGCAAGGCGCAGCTAAAACAGCCTGCCTTGCACGGGACATTCCACTTGCAAGTCGCACGCGGAGGAGGGGCACTGGCGTGAGGGAAACACGTACTCAGCTGCGCGGTTAAGCGCTCGAGCAACGAAGGATGACCACGCTCGAGCTCAATCGCTCGAGCGGCAAGGCTAAGGAAAGGAACTGACCGACTAATGACACGATCCGCCTCGGAACTCGTCGCCATCGCTCGGGGTATGTGGCTTACGAAACCGCTCACAACTATTTACGAGGACAGGAAGCTGAAAGCGCTGGAAGCAAGCAGCAAAAATTTGTGCTCACTGGTCTGCGTTCACGGCCGCGCACTTCCCGCCTGCTGCGCCGATTTTCGCCGAATACTAACATGCGGATAAGCTCGGCAGGTAGAGCCCGCCCTGTTCTTCAGTGCCAGGCGGTGGCCGAACTCCGCCGTATACGGCGATCATCAATACAGAGCTGGTGCTAGGGCTCAGCACATGTATACCCAAAACTGTGCCATTGCGACTATCATTTTAGAGCGCAGCTCTTAGGCACCCGTTCCTGCGTTGAGCGTTGACGTCCCTCGGCGTCCCTCGTCGTGACCGAGCGAAGGAGCACAGCAAAGGGTGAAAGAGCGAACGCGGAGCGCAGCGGCGGATGAAAGACGACGGTAGCGACTAGAGCGCGAGGAGCGAAGCGGAGGAGGAGGGTGCAACGGTACCATGAAGCGGGCAGCGGAGTAGGAATTTATGGCGAAAGCGTGAGAAGAAAACGTAGTGCCGCGCAAGACGTGTTCTGCGGCGACGATCGCTACGAGATGGCGCCATAGTAGCACGCTTCGTCTGTTCAGCGATGACGCCATCGATAAGGCAAGCGGCGAGCGCGTCCATCGATACCGTATATGGAAACAAAGCGCTGCATGAGCGGAGGTCTGTGTCAGCGCGCCCACGTGTCAGCTATGCGTCACCCACAGGCTGCCTCTCGCGATCTCCCGATTAGGGAATCAGTTCGACCACGCTTCGCTCCGTTTGCAACGTGCCACACGAGACAGATTTTCCGCGCCAGCCAACACATCACGAAATGAAAACACGTATAAAGCAGCGCTCAAATTTCGCATTAGGTTCTATGGCAATCGTCGGTGAATTTCTTGCCCGTACAATGCGTATCCTGCGTCTTGCTTTTTCGAACTCGTATAAATCCGAATACATTTAATGTATATTGCAAAAATTTCGCAGATACGCCGGGACACAGATATATGTTTTATTGGCCTTACCGTCGTGCATATCGAAGAAATAACCTGGAGCTGAATGCACGTAACATTTCGTTCATAAGTGCTGCTTGTCACGGGCCAACCGCCTGCGTTAATAATCTGTCCAACATTACGATATGCTGGCGTCTGTTTTCACGAACCACCCATTCTAGCGTAAAGATGTTTTTGTGGACTCGGACCCCGATTGTTTTGACGCTCCTCATGCAACTATGAGCACATAGGCACAGCGTATCTTAAACATAACAAGATGCTAAAATTCACAAATTACATTTAAAAAATGAAAAAGACCTATGGCACCCCTGTCATGCATCCATACCGAAAGAAAGATATATGTCGGACCGTATACCTTTAGTTGCAGGCTTCTTTCATACCAAGGAATCTGGGTCAACATCACGTGCGCCTCTGCGCAGAAAGCATTCAAGCTTCGGCAAATTATGTAGAGAAGCCTACTTTCTCCAAGCCTAGGAACGACACAGTGACAATGAAAGCATCGTTCTTGTGTAATAACAACCTCCGAGAAAAAATCATGACACCAGCGTTCACGCGGGAGGTGCAAAATTAGAACTTACGAAAATGTCTAACAGCAGATGCTAGTGAGACTGTTCCATATGAACTCAGTTCTTGAGCTGCGTAAATGTGAATAATAGCATAAAGGGTGTTACCACTAAAATTTTATGCCTGCGAAAACAGAATTTTGCTCCGTAGGAGGCTTAGAATAAACGCCCTTGAAGAGGCTTATCGGATGAAAGGGGCGTATTGCTATTATCGGCTCGATATGGTCTTTTTAGCAGTATGCGGCCAGCCTCATTATGGAGACATGGTAAAAAAAGCGCTCGATATGGTTGAATTTCTTGTTTTCCTTACAGCTGTTCGGAGGTTTCACGGCCTGTCTGCGCATTCTCGCGTTTCTTTGTACACATAGGTAAAAGCCGAATTTTCTTCAAGAGAATTTCTCAAGTGGCCCATAATGGCAAGATCGCTTTTCTTTAAGGTTCATTTGCCATATTGCGTCTCTGCACAAAGATTGTACAGTTACGAAGTGAAACGTAATCCGTCTTCAAAACGCTACTTTTTGCAATTCGATGTGGCCTACATCTGACTTGTTCAGGTGATTGCTCCTTGTGCGATTACTCGTGGTCTGCATATCTTATGCTTTCTTTTTCTTCTTTTGTTTCAGCTAGTAGTGCGAATATTTTCCAGCCGTTCCACAACCATTGGCCAATTATATCTCTGTACAAAAACGTAGTATATGTGTGACAGTTGCGAGGTTTTCCCGTTCAATGAAATTACATTTTTTGTTACTTCGGAAGCCAGCATTTAGGCATAAATTGCACAAAATATGTGTTTACAAGTACACAAACAGATATCGCCAGCGGTACGGCTGCGGTCAGAAGGCGGCAACAGCCGGCGTAAGTGCCACTCCCACACGTAGCCTCCGCAACGCCGCTTCGCCATCTCCTCCATTTCAGGCTTAAACCGCACCCAAACAACACATTGGGTGTTGCTAGGTAACATACATCGGTTAGCCCTAATGGCCACAGGTGAGTGGGGAAATGTTCACTTCCGAGAAGTCAGCGTACGTTTCCAACGCGTATTAGAAATTTCTGCTTACACATCCGACTTGAAAACTATTTTCATGTTGCCAATACCTACGTTGGCATATCATTTAGGGTTGCATACTGAAAATAATTAAAGGAAAATAGAGATACCAGTGATGCAGGTTATTCCTGCGCACGCTGTGCCTAAAAAGAAGAGCCGATTTGCTGGTTGTTCTTGGTGATTATTAACCACTGACGCCCTGGTCATACGGCCGCTTGGTAGCATCCACGTACGGTGCTTTGCTCGACCACACTGTCAGCTCTCACCGACACTAGGCGCGATGGGCCAGTGACTGTGACGTTGCGATGCTGAGCCCGAGGTCGCGGGTTCAGTCCCACCCGCGACGGTGTCATTACGATGTGGCTGAAATGCAAATAATGCCTGCGTACATATAATTAGGTGCACGTTAAGTAATGAAAGGCCGTCGAAATTCTTGCGGAGAACAACATTACCGGCGTGCGTTATAATCGGATCGCGCTTTCGACACGTAAAAAAAAAAAAAAATCGATTACAGCATGCGACCAAAGCAGTATCTAACTTATTTATTTTTCCGCGTGTGACACTCCATAAGGAAACAAGCACATTTCCAATTTGTCCACAATAAACCTTACGAACGTAGCTTCCAAAGACCTTTTTGTTCCAAGCAGAACTCAGAATTCTACACGACAGCTGCTAGGGAAACGGAACGTTTAGATATACACAAATCCTCAACCTCTGCATTGCTGGGCTTAAAGCATCAAAGAACACAAAATGTTTGATGAAAGCCGCTCGATAGTTATCCTGGCCAAATATGTCGTCGGGAACGTCTTTGAGACAACGATGTTACATGAAAACACACACACACACACACACACACATATATATATATATATATATATATATATGTGAAGAAAAGGAGAGTACAACGCACGTCAAATTAGCAGAGTAAATTTCACTGACGTTGCGGCTGGTGGATCAGCCTTTGTCCCTGTGACAAAGGCTTGTCCACCAGCCGGAACGTCAGTGAAATATAGTGTGCTAATTCAACCTGCGTCGTACTCTCTTTTTCTTCATTATATATATATATATATATATATATATATATATATATATATATATATATATATATATATATATATATATATATATATGTGTGTGTCTGTGTGTGTGTGTGTGTGTGTACGTTTTTATTTTGTGAAGGCATACGTGTTCTACAATTCTACAAGTTTTTGTTACGCTGAAAATACTAGCCATCGCATATCTCTTTCCTTTATCTGTTTCAGTTACACATTTTCGACAAGCGCGCCAAGAGTGCCATTGAGTAATGCCTTACGTTCTAATGCGATTATATTGGATTACCTAAGGCCACTCTGGGTGCGGTTGTGGCAAATGTGCAAGTAATTGAAACAGATACACGAAAAAAATTCAAACGCTATTATGGTTAACTTAACAGAATTTCGTAGAATCGCAGAACGCGTCAAGAAATTTATGTATTACGCTGCTTCATAAGTGCTTTCTTACGCCTGAGAAATATGAAAAACGAGTGGCAACGCAACCCGATACTTTGTAACAAGGTGGCAGTATTGGATTCGCTTGCCTTGTGTTTTAACTCGGACAATCTAAAATACGCTCACTCGGGTAATATAACGGGCCCTTAAAAAGCTGCCGCTACTCGACACTCAAGCGTCGGTTCTCGTTATGGGCGCCGAGAGTCTGGACGGGGGCGCATAGATCAGCTGCCTCGATAAACGCGTACGAGATGGGTGCGCGAGAAAAGAGACCCGTGCAGCGTGCATTTTCATTCTTTCTTTTGTAACTTCTGCGCTTATAATGTATACGTAGCAGTCACGGAAATCTCGCCGCTGGAAAACGTGCACCACGGTGGTTATCATGTTGAAACCGCGTGACGATGCGGTTTCGATTCCTGACAACGGCGGTTGGGTTGCTATATATATCAACGCAAACTGTCGCATTTTGCATTCCTTTCGCATTTTACATTCTGCGCATTTTGCATTCTGTGGCTATAGCGACAGAATGCAAAAGGGCTCACTCACCGAGCATCGGGTGCACATTAAGGAGTCCCGGGCCGTGAATATTAACCCACTGTATATAGTGATTCTCATAACCTTCGTGCGGCTTTAAGACATTAGACACCCATCGACTAATCACTGAGTTACTTCGCAGCCTGTATTTTTATGTATTAAGACGGCAATACCACGCCGTAAGAAGCGTAATCGCAGTACGAAAACCTCAAAAATGTTCCACTTCCCCGGATATAGCTGTTCAGTCGCCCAGTAACTTCTGTGCTTAGTGATTTCCTTTTTTAAAAATTTTCTTTCACTCTTGAACTGCCGAATGTGTGCAGACGCAGTGTACATGGCGCACACGTTACGGAGAACGCGCTGACGTCAAATGCCGCGAATACAAACGCCACTATGGTACATGGAAACTGAGAGTTTTGCGAAATTTGGCCAAGCCTTCTTTTCCTTTTTTAAGACATTTAGCCTGTTTGCTGCTTCCTCTTCTTTCAACTTGTCTTAGTTCCACCATGTGGCTCCTTCTACGACATGAGTTTTCCCCAGAGGGCTGACAGTTTGCTGCGCAGAATAGCTTATAGGTCTTCCACTCTGGCCTTTGGGCCGTCGATCCTCACTCAAGGATGTTCCCGGGTCCCTCTGAGGCTGCGACGGAGATCATTCGAGTCGAAATGTTGATGCCATTCTTGCTGCTCCCTTGCGATGCGTTGCAGCGTGGCGCAAACTTCTGCCTTCTGCATTACGCTTTCATTTATTCTTACTACAAACTGCAAGTCACCGTACACTAGTGGGTTTTCTTTCATTTCTCCTGCATTTGCGCTTCTATACAAAAAAAAAAAAAAAGCGGGGAACCTATGCTTTTTTCTTCTGCTTCCTCTGCTCTCGTATTCACCGGAAGTGTTGCTTCCCTCTGCCCTCATCTTCCAGCTTTCGTTGTTATGGCGCTACTTTCCATGACCCCTCCTCATATTTATTTTTAACATACAGCACTTCACATGGACTACGGAATATATAAGCGGTCTTTTTCTTTTTTCGAAATTTTTTTATCGCTCGATGTTGACAGTCACGCATCCTTTTCTGTTTGCTTCTATGTGTTTTTTAAGCTGTCTGCTTTTCTCGACCCATTTGTGAGCCAGTTTCCCCTCTTGCTTGTCCTAACACGCCTCAATGCGGCACAGCGAATACTGAAGTATGCTACATGGAGGAGCTGCTTTTATTATCATCGATCGCTCACTACCGCGTGGAGTGTCCCCAGAGCATCGGATTAGGCAAACGCCCTGCACGACTCTCCGTATTAGGGCTGTCTTGTGGCATTGTGTAAGATGAGCCAAAAGAAAAGACTCAAGCAGAGTTAAACGCACCTCAGTCATTGTCTTACAGGCGTCGTTGTTATTGCCAATGCTTTTTCTTGTTTTGAATTTCCGCGCTGCTTTCGTGGTGCAGCCTCCTAGTTCTCTCCTCACCAGCTCCACCGCTCGCTACCTATTGCGAATATTAAGTTCACGTAAGTTGTGCGCGACTTGAGCAGCGCGATGGGAGCAGGAAACGGAGGTGATCATATTTATGGCGATCAAAGCTTTGTTAGGCAGGAACGAGGAAATAGTTGAATTACAGCGTCTCCGTCATGCTGGGCATCGGTGACGTGCATCAGGCGAAATTGCCTCTCCATTCTTCCCGCCGCTTCCCTCGCCTCGCGGCGGCATTATTATGCCACACAGATGTGTTGCCATACACATACGCGTTGCTGGCACGGCGCCGCGCTGCATGACTGCACGGAGTGGTCAAGCTGTAGGACAAAGGGAAACAATGTTAAATATTGTTAAAAAATGTTAAATAATAAAATGTTAAATTTTTTGTTCAATCAACCGAGGCTATGTGCACCTGCCGAGGTGACGTCTTTGGTGTTGCGCTGCTATTAGCTAGAGGGCGTGGGATAAAACTCCGACCGCGGCGGCCGCATATTGATGGGGACGAAATGAAAGTACGCCCGTGTACCGTGCATTGGATGCACGTTAAAGAACCTCAGATGGTCGAAATTAGTCCGGGGACCGCCATTCGGGTGTGTCTAGTAATAATATGGTAGTTAATGCACGTAGAAGCCCAGCATTTTTTTACGTATGTATATATAGTTTTTAAAGCCTCACATGCCAGTTTTACCGCGCTCTAAGCAGTTAAGAGCTCGACATCAGTGTATGCATGTAACATCACGGCGCCGTTGAACATCACTGCTACTTGCAACATCTCGCTCATAGCCTCATCATCATCACCATGAGCCTGGTTACGCCCACTGCAGGGAAAAGGCCTCTCCCATACTTCTCCAACTACCCCGGTCATGTACTAATTGTGGCCATGTTGTCCCTGCAAACTTCTTGATCTGATCCGCCCACCTAACTTTCTGCCGCCCCCTGCTAAGCTTCCCTTCTCTTGGATTCCATTCCGTAACTCTTAATGACCATCCGTTATTTTCCCTCCTCATTACGTGTCCTGCCCATGCCCATTTCTTTTTCTCATAGCCTATCCTAACCAAAAATAAAACCATAAAATGTTTACTAATTTACGCGATCTGGAACCAAGAACCTCGCGGCTCTGAAGCGGATGCTCCACCACTACTCCACAACTACTCTCCCTTTTTTTTTCTCTTCATTTTTTTGTTTCACAGTTACACACCTTTCTCTTTATTTTTTTGTTTCATCGTTACACCGTTACACACTAACATTTCACGGAAAACACAATGCTGAAGTATGCCCACCATTCTTAGGTTGGCGGTGCATCATCGAAATTTTTTCTTATGCAGTAAGTCATAAAAAATCGGTACGCAATGGGGCGGCTCAGGTTGCGTCCAGTAAATGCGCAGTGCCCGCAGTGGATTTGAGCTCCGGTCCTACAGAACAGCAGTCGGAGACTTTACCTCTCAGCCCTTCCGCGGATGTGACCGAAGAGAATAATTTCGTTCTTGGAGAGCGCGGCCACGTCGCTAATTGCTATGATGGGCTTAGGCCATGCTCTTCAGCCTGCCTATAAACCAGCACCGAGGTGAAAGAACTTAAATTCAGCCAGCAGCAAAATGGGAAACGCCGGACAGGGAAAAAAAAGAAGTAATGGGCCTATATTGGGAAGGGTTGCGCGTACAAAAGGACGAACACGGGAAGAAAGGAAGTAGACAGAGAGAGTGCAATTGCGGAATTGTGCTCTTCCCGTCCACCTAGTTTTTTTCTTTTTTTTTCTGTATTAGTCCTTTCGTAGTCGCAACTCTTCCTAACATAGCCACGCACCAACACGCCCAGCGAGAAGTTCTTCCAAGAAATAGGCCGTGCCTCTCCACTTCACCACCGGGTAACACTACCTCCGCAAGAAAGATGGCAAGCTCTAGAGTCGACAATGAAAAAAAGCTTTCTTCTCCTCGAAAGCAGATTGATCGCGCACGTGTTTGAATGTATATTCAAACGTATACCAGACGAAACAGTGCATGACTTTCTGCATATCATATTGCGCCCGCTATCGGTTTCAGTGCTTCGCATTATCGGCGAAACAGCACGTTTTTTTAAAATTATTTTATGTTGCCTACCAACACACGGCTGGTAAATACATACAGCTTGAGCAGAAGGGCGTATTTGTATCTTGTAACACCGACTATCTCTTGTTTAAAGAACCTGAACCTGAAACTGGGGCATTTTACAACTGACACTTAAAGAACAGTTTCCCGTTGATCCGTATGGAATACGATTTCTTCCAGTAGAAAATGAAGCGAGGATACCGAATGACACGATCACGCTTCTGAGCCTCCCCAAATAAAAAATAAATAAATAAATAAATGTCTGTCAGACACCAATGTCAGTACGCTAGGCTCATGTTCAATACTTCAGAATAGCACTGCATTTGGGCTGTTGAAGGAAAGATGCGTCATGAGCTTACTCTGCGAGATAACAAAGTAGTTTTAACACGTGACACTAAAGGCGGCACCTGAAAACAGAAAATTACTTCTTTCGCTTTTTAAATTGTGCTTTAAATGTACCCAAAGGTAAATTATGTACCCATAATTGTGCCCAATTATGCCTTAAATGCACCGGAATGTGCAAAACTACTCCTCGCCGTATTCTTTCATCTCATACACAAACGAATTGCTTTATAATCTTACTGCGTTCTACAATGTGCTTTTAACGGGTCCCATTACGGGTAGCAGAAGAATATAAAGTGCCCTCATTATTTACATTATACCTTGAAATAAACAAGAGCAGAGTTTAATGAACAGCGCGTCTGGTTCTCTTCCGTAGTACAGCCATCCCTGGCCCAAGATACCGTGACTGCCAGGTGAGTGAAGCAGATTATGAAAGACACAGTACACATGAAATCGGATTCTACTCCAAATTGCTCATTGTATTTGAAGTCATACTACATCTACAAATTTAACTAAACAAAGCTAAACATTACTCTTCGTTTCTCACTTCAAACTAGCTGGATACCAACCAATATATGAACAGCTATGATTTTCCACCACAGCATTGCATTACCAAAAGAAAGGGAAAAAGAAAGGAGAATAACTGCGTTGTGGTTTCACCTTTGTTAGATAATAAAACGCGTTTAACAGACCACATTTAAGGCATGGTACGGTATGAAAAACTTTATTCAGGCCCTTCAGGTCGCGCTAACGGATCCGGAGACGGCCGAACAGGTAGCCATCGCCCTGGCACTCCTGGATGGCAAGAGAACCAAAATACGCAGTGACTCGAGGGCGGCAGTGAGAGCCTTTGCCACGGCCACCGTTTATAGACAGGCCCTGGCGATCCTCCGTGGCAAGGAAGTTAAGCCGCACGCGATCATCTGATTTTACGCACACATGGGACAAATTGATGGAACCCCGACTAATCTCAACGAGTCGGCTCACGATGCTGCGCGAGGGCTTGCAGATCGCGTGGCCCTAGGGCAGCCAGGCTTGGAGGTTACGTACTGCAGGGACCATCTTCTCTCGTACAACGAACTGACGGAATACTTTTATTTGGCTCGCACATCATATCCGCCTACGCAAATTAAGGTAAACAGACCCCATATGCATGCTCTCACCCTGAGGCTCTTGCAGACGGGAACCTATCCCAGTCCCCTATTAATAGGCAAAATATTTCGCGAAGCCTTGGCTTCACACACTTGCCCGCGATGCGGTAGCGTAGCGGACTTAGAACCAGGCACGTACCCAGGATTTTTCTTCGGGGGGGGGGGGGCAAACCAAGGTAACCTTTCTATGCAAATGAGGGAGGGGGGCGTACCTTTACTAGTGCAAATGGGAATAATACCCATCGTTCGCCATAAAGACGCGTAAACCCGCAAAACAGAAATGACAAGAATTTGGAGGACGCTTAACCTTCGCCTTTAAGAGTGGAACGCGATAGCGTTCAAAGACCCCCTCACTACTTTTCATGCTTCCCGCCAACTGCAGCTTATGTAACCGTAACGTTTACCGGGAAACGCTGGCTGCGAACGCTATGCACGAAGGCGACCTTTCTGGTATAAATTCGGCCTCTTGTGTGGGTCGACCCCCTGTTATTGTTTTGCACTTTTAATATTTCAATCTGAGAAAAGCTAACATAAAGGACATGCATGCCCTGTAGGTGTTTTTTTTTTATCATTACATTTTTTTTGTCGGCTACCGTTCTCAAAATTCCGAGCAATACCTTTGTAAAGAATGAAAGACAAGGTGTGAACAACTTTGGCGGTAGAGAAGTGCTTGCATATGCGTGGTTCAGAATTCAGACAGAAATTCGCAATGCCGAGGCGACGTCCGACGCTAGGCGCCGGACGCCGGCGCCGGATTTTGTGCGACACGGGCTCCTGAATGCTATGGCGTTAATAACGTGTATCCCAAAGGTACGCCTGTGAGATACTCGTTTTCCTTACTTGGCAAAGGAGGAACCACATAAACGGATTCGCGCAGGAAAGAAGCCCAGGATGAACACTGCTAAGAACAAGTAAACAAGCGAAAGTGTAAAATAAAGATTAATAGTAGCGTTTTTTGAATTAGCTGTGGAAGAATTATAGAGAAATATATATTTGCGGAACAATCACAGTTCTTTTGGATCCCTTGTTTACTGCTCTACCAAGTGCCAAAACCGACTCGCATTGTTATTAGGGAAGTTGCGTAACGATGCGCGGCCACCAGTCCTGTACAACAGCGTAGAGCGCAGGACGCCGCGTTTCTAGACGTACTGCGCCCACCACGGAAGGTTGCGCCCACCCACATCAGCACAGTAGAGAAGTGGCTACGTCAGGCGGCTCGACTGATAACTGTAGAAGCGTCATTCAAAACACACGGAATTATTCTCTGTTTCCGGCAGCATTTTCTCTACTTTCTTTTACAGCGAAGCTGTTTATGCGGACCCTGTGCAGTCGTTGCCGGACTTCGCTAAAACGGGGCCATGTGACCTAGCGGGAGAGGAAAAGAAGAGCTCAACAGGGGAAGAGGGGTTAGAGTGAATCCTTTCCGCCTGAGAGAATGCTACCTTAAACGCGAATCTTATGCGGTTGTCACACGGTGCATTTTCGGAGGATTGAGCCAGATCGGCATCAAATGGATCGACGATTGATTCAACTCTGCCGCGAACGAAACAATGTTAAGCTGGCGGTTTGCTGCCAACAAACAGTGCCCAGCGATTGAAACGCGATACTAGGAGCGCGTGGCTGCCAGCACTTCTTCTGCTGGCAAGAAGTGCGGGCAGCCACGTCAATCGTCAAACCAATCTAACCAATCGTCAAAACGATTGCAGCGCGCACATCTCCAGTGGTGGGCCTTGCGCCCAATGTACGGATATTTGGATTAGTGGTTCGACAGATTCCATCCCAGCTACAAGTATGGGGTGATCACGAGTAGTGCGTGCTCCTGAGGAAAACGCTGCTTACCGCAAAGGCGAAAATGAGGTAAAAGAATGGTGAACCAAAAGATTTACAATATAGACTGCTTGCGAAGTTTGACCTGCATGGTGTAACACTCGCTGTAACTAACATAGATTTGCTGTTCGATCACCTTCAAGGACTGGAAAGGGCAGCGATTCTTTAAATAAGAGGATGTTGATACATCAATATTTTCACAAACAACGGTTAAATTTGTTAACTTGCGCTTTTCCTTCCTGTTTGGCTTTTGCCTCGGCTCTCTCCCTTAGTAGATCGCTTAATTTCTCAACTCCTTGCGACTCTTGTTTCCAGTTGCCAATTTAGCACGAAAACTTCCGCACAATTAGGGAAGAACCAGACGAAGCAACGGGTTACAGTCATATTGCTTGTGGGTTTAACAGTCATTGCAGGGTTTGATGATACACGCTGTTTCGCGTCTTGGCGTCTCGGCGAGCCGTCACTCGAGAAAATAATGCAGCAAAAGGAAAAGTTAAAGCAACTGGCGTTTTCTCCGGCCGCAACTCGTTCCTCGAGCATACAGACAACAGCTGACTACGAACCGAACACCTTTCCGGGGCCTTGGGTCTGTCTGAACAAAGAAGGTTGAACTAACGAAGCAGCAGCGATGCGCATCACCTTTGCAATAATGGTGACAACTGAACGTATCTCGAGTTAATCGCGCGGGCACCGAATCAATGAGAAAACTGGTCTTCACACCCCAGGAGATGCCGATAACTACCGCCACCCAAAAGGAGTGAAATAGGCGGAAAAATGCTGAATTACGAATAGCTGTGAAGACTCGAGATTGGTTGGAATGTGTACGAGGAGTTGTGGCGTGGGGCGGGGAGCGGGGCCCGGGCTCCCTTGCCTTCACCGCCCTCCCCTCCTGGGTACGTGCCTGCTTAGAACATATGCGGTGGCGGTACCCCATGTTATGCAGGTGGCATAAAAAAAATGTGAAACTGGCTTTGCGATTGAAATTAAACCTGAAAAGTATTGCGAGAGGAGCAAATGTGCTAGGCCATTAAAAGCAGAGTGCGGAAGAGTACTAGTCAGCTTCATGGCTTCCGAGGTTTATGACACTGCGCTGTAGGTTGCCTCGAGGCTCACTTTCCGCGCATCCGCGTACCTGAAGTGTGCCCGCCCACTGTCTCCCTTCAAACCGTTCTTTTCTGTCCAGTTCAGTGACAATCTTTGCTTTGAACAAACTTAGTTGCAAGCCCCAAACAAAGATCCACGACTTTCACTGTCCCTCCTGTATGCTCCCTTGCCGAGGTGCGCATTTTTCAAGTAGTTGTTCCTGATGTATGCATGTGATGGTCCGGTGGACTACAAATTTTACCATACCACCGGTAACCCGAACCACCACTTACGATGTATTTGTCCACATGCGCGGGTAGGAAGGGACAACTGTTACGTGTCAGCGCAGAGTGGCGTTCATGTGAAGTCTAAAGAATTTTTATTTGTACATTCTTTCTGTTTTGGTTGCTAGGGCATGTGAAGGGATACGTTGCAGTGTAGTTTCTTAGCGCAGTCACCGATTAGAAGCTGCTGAGTCTGCATCGTTACGGGCTTCGCCCCCCCCTTTTTTTTCTATTTTGCCTCTCTATTTTGCCACTGACGTGGTTAAAAATCTTGATGTGTTTATAAGTATTGAAAATGTTGTTAGGTTGTCCTCCAATGCGAGCAGACAAAAATAGAGAGAGAAAAAGGAACGTGTCTTGATATGATTCTTGCCAGTGAACATTAAATGCTGTAGAAGTCCCACATTTTGGAGACATTCTCAATTGTGTCGTTTTTGATTAGAGCAAAGAAAACCACCTCGCAAATTACGGCGCGTAACAGTGTCTCCTTCTGTTACAGTAATAAGAAAAATCTGAGGACACCTAAGCACTTCTTATGAGTTGTAAATGCGAAAGCATTATCATCCAGTTGAACGTCGCTGAGCGGACCTTCGAGTTATGAACTGCTCGCGGGCAAGTGGGCGCGTTGACATGCTTGACCAACGCCTCCTAGATAGCACAAGGCCTGTGCCCTTCGATCCGTGACGTCATGCTGCGTTGCCCGACCGCCATAGCATCTAGTAAGGACGCTCCAGAGAAATCTGCGGTGATTTCGACGTCATAGCTTTCGTCACGCCAGGCTTGGCAATGGAAATTTCGGCCCAAGTAGAACGATGTCATAAAGCAGAGAGCACAGGTCTGCCACCTAGGAGGCGCTGGTTTAGCCTAGTGGATAAGACACTCGGATTCTGAGCGTGGGATCATAGGTTCGAAACTCACTACCGCGAACGTTGAGCTTGCATGATATTGTTTGAGCAGAGGAAACACTAAATCACTCCGATGAATGTTGCGCTAGGCTTTCCAGCTTCAGAGCGAAAAAGGCCGTTTGTGATGGAAGAAAACAACTGTATAAATTCACTCCGACGAAGGCCGGTCCTCCGGCCGAAGCCTCAGTAAAAACATATGTCGTAAGGTTCATATTTTTCCCCTTTTTTGAATGTTATATTTATTTTACAATACAGCAGACTATCTTGAGCTGTAGTGAGCAGATACAATGCAAAAGAGAGAGAGAGAGAGAACATTGAATATACATTCACTACAAAGATATGGAAAGAGCAAAAAACGATGCATCATTCAGACATAGCTCTCAATTTCACGAGGAACACTTCAACATTGGGGCTGTCAACAACGTCCCTCGGTAACAGACTCCAGGCTGCTATGGTGCTGGGAAAAAATGAAGACTTGAATGTATCAATATTTGCACAATACTGTTCGAGCTGTCTGCCATTATTGCAACAAGTGTTGGTGCGATACACAGGGGTTACGTAGGGAGACAAATCAATTGGTAAAAATCATGATACACGAGATACAAGAGCTTCAACTTTGATTCGGCCTGCCTAGACTGCAGGGACTCGAGGCCAAGAAAACTAGCCATTTTTGTAACACTGTAAGTTCTCCTGTGCCTATTACAAATGAACCTTGCAGCCATCCTTTGTATTTTCTCTTCCTTGCTAATATTCTATTTCGTATGTGGGTCCCACAAGATTGATGCATTCTCTAAACTGGGCCTTGCAAGTATTTTATGAGCCGTCAGCTTAACTTGGAGCGGCGCGTTGCGAAGCTTGCGTCGGATGGCTCGTAGGGCTCGGAGTGCGGTACTATATATGCTATCTGTGTGGTCGTTGCAACTTAGCGTTCGCGTGATTGTTACTCCCGAGTACTCGCTTGCTGGTACTTCCCTTATTGGTGTGTTTTCTATACAATAAGGGCGCGTCATGGATGTAGTCGTGTTACAAATACGCAGTTAACCGCATTTATAATTATTTAGACCATCCCACAGTCCTTACACCAATTAGCAACACTAGTTAAATTGTCATTAAGTCGGGTTTGCTGGGCGGGTGAACAACAAATATGTACAAGACACAGTCATCTGCGAAGAGTTTGATTTTGATATGCTGGCCGACAAGGTTCGCAATATAATTAACATAAATAAGAAACAGGATAGTTCCCAGAACGGAGCCCTAGGGCACACCTGATGTGACTGGGAAAAGTTCTGAAAAGTCGTTATCAACTTGGAGATATTGAAAACGATTGTCAAGATAAGCCTTAATAAAATTAACAAGTTGGCTGTTGATTCCTATGTTATCAAATTTTTGAAGAAGTTTACTGTAGGGTACTTATTATTATATATATATATATATATATATATATATATATATATATATATATATATATATATATATATATATATATATATATATATATATGTGCCATAATAGCACAAGAAGCCCGCAAACAAAGACACCAAGGACAACACAGGGTAAATTACTTGTTTACTACGTGAATTAAAGAAATGATGAATTAATCGAAATGAAAGCGGATGAAAACACAACTTGCGGCAGGTGGGAGCAATCTTACGAATTCGCATTACACCTGTGATGCTCTACCAATTGATATATATATGTATATATATATATATATATATATATATATATATATATATATATATATATATATATATATATATATCTGCGCCGCAATTAAAGATTACGTGCGGAGTACTTCGAGGAAGGAAAAAGATTGCTGCAATTCTCTTGGCAACAAGTAACAGTAATAATAAAAAGAATAGTTGCGACACGTGTATCTCAGGAGGTGAAACTTAGCCGGGGCTCTTACGATTCGCGAATGGAGGCTCCCACTGTAAAGAGGAGCTAAACGTGCAACACTTGGAGCATTCCTGAAATGTTCCAGCGAACTCCGCTTGCGCTGCTACTTCCTCGCTCTCACCTAGATTCGCATTTTTCGCACCTCGTCGTTCATGCCCGCTGCAGAGTTCCTTTCGCTCTTCGGTCGCCTCGTCGTCGGTTCGTGCGTTCGTGCAGAAATCGTGCTGAGCGGTAGACGCGGGTGGTAAGTCCCTCCATCGCGCAGGTTCCCGGAATGACGGCGAGCTGCTCCCTGACAGCCTCGAACTGAAGTAAATGAAATACGGTGTCCGAAAGGGCGAGGAACTCTTGAGCTGCTCCATCACGCACGGGAAACTCGGACGCACCTCCTTTCTTCCCATCACGAGTGTTGCATATTTGCCTCTTTTTCTTTCTTCCTTTTTTCTTTCAGCGGTACTAGTCCTTAAACGCAGCTTTCGAAATCGTGGAGCAACGGTGGTCTCGACAAATGCGGCAAGAAACGTAGCGAACAACGATGGGGCGATCGTTCTGAAGCGGTGCACATATACATATTTACACTCAAGAAGAACGAGTGATGCCACATTATTGCCCTAAAGGGCGTGATGGAGAAGAAAAAGAAAAAAAAGGTAGAAGAGGGGAAGCATCGACCAAGAAGCAAGCGCACATGCTGGAGAGCGTCCTTTCAGTTTTTGTGTATTTTATGTTGCTGTATTTCAGTAGAAAACGTACTTATAGATGGAGAAAGAAAATGCGAGGTGCAAGTCCGCTACAATTCAATATGCACTACTGACGCATCGAAGAGGTGGATGGCTTGGAGGTAGCGGAAGGCTCTGCTTGGCAGGCCGATCATCCCAAGAAAGGTTGGACACATTTGACACATTCAAGTAGCTGTTTCCTTCATCCTTTTTCCATCTAATCTTTTTTTTTTCATTTTTAATAATCTCTGTGTCATGCATGTTGAAGCTTCCGAAGAGCATGAGTTTCACCAGGATAAATATGAGCGAGTAGAGCACTAAAACTGTCAGGGCTCGGAGTAATCTTTAGTCGACCACCCGCAGCGAACAACAAGGGAAGTGCGCTTAAATAGCACACTATGCAAAACTGCGCGCTAAAAGACAAACACTTTTTCATTCAAACGAAAATAATGAAGGACAGTTAAGCGCTCAGAGTAGTCGTGATGGTTACTTTTCTTCGGTTCAGTGTACGGAGAGCGTGGATATTTAAAAATTAGAATACCAAAGAAAAAAGAAAAGTAAAAGAGAATCGAAAACAAGAATTCCCACGCACGAAAAAAAGCATACAAGGTAAGAAGTGACCCGAGATGGCTAGGTTATTCCAGCATAAGATGAGCAGATGCACTCGTGATACGAGCACAGGATGCTCTGATGTGCTCAGAAATCGTATGTCGACTAAAGATTACGTGATGGTGACGATAAATTTATTTAAGGCTCTGCTTAAAGGGGGGGGGGGGAGGTATGTCCGGTGCCTCCTTCCAACTTTCTTTAGAGGTACGTTAGGCGGATCCGGCAATGTTTTCGTAGCAGTACGTCCGACACACGTTTCTCGTTTGTTTTGCCGTGTTTTACGTTAGGATACGTCCGGCATAACAGCTGAATACATGTTTCCCTCGTGCCGGCGCCTATCCTGCGTGTGTTGCGTGCCTGCTTAGGCACAGCCCGCGCAGATCGGAGTGCCTCATCGTTGCTTCAAGAACTGTCGCATCTGCTTCCATAGCGTTGATGCGCGCTTTCACAGCAATAATCCATTCGATTATGTGCCCCTCGACGTGATTCTATAACAACGTGTGCCCATCGAAAACACAGCAATGATGCAATTACACTCCGCAACCGATCCATTTGAGTGACGGATTGGAATCCGTCCGTGTTGCAGTATTTCGCGATTACGCAGATGTCGAAGTCGAAACTGCAATTCACAGATTAATAGAATCGTCAACTAAACAACACAGAAAAGTGTCTCTCTTCTCCAAACAGTTAGCTCTACGGAGCGCGCTTCAAGCCGTCTTCAGTTTTCGTTCGCGAACAGGTGTGAGTGACCCTTGCCGTGCCGTTTGCTTTGTCACTCAAAGCCGCTCTTTGTTGACGCTCCTTCGGGAAATTAATTTATTCATACCGCTACGCAGACCACTAACAAGCAAACAAAAATTGGTGGTGAGAGTTAAGGCGTTGCATAAGACTTCCGGGTTAGTGGAACGTTCAAATGCATTTTCGGCCGCTTCCGCATATACACATTTCTACTTCGATGATGTTTCGTCTACTTAAAGTAGTGGAGCTACTTCATCTCGCGGAAGAGAGAGCTTGCCCCGCTGGAATAGCATCTGCAACGGGGGAAGCAGCCCGGACTCACTGTCGAAAACCAAGAGAGAAGAACCGTCAGGTGGTGCGACGGTCCTCTAGACCGGCAATCGGTCGAATCCACTGCTCGTCGCCGGCGGTCTCGTGCTGCCGAAAATGTCTTTTGCGTGCCATATTTCGGGCTGTACAGTCGCAACGATAGATGCTTCGCTGTAGATCTGACATGCTCTCCACAGTCGGGGCCGGTGCAATGGTACGGCTCTTCGAACGATCGTTCCCTTGACACTTTTGCTTATAGTGCGCTGGTGCATTCAAAAATTTCTTTAACGTAATAATACAAAAGCGCGCTTACAGTTATCAAATCTACCAACCAGTGAGGGCGTACTTAAGAAAAGTTTATAGGGGTGCGATCTTGTACGCGTTCCAAAATAGAACGGAGGCGGTCCGTTCTTTACGTCGCGAAGTAGGCGGTACGTTCCATTGTATTCGTCCGATAGCCGACGACACAGAATGATTGACAGCAGATATCATGGCACAATTGACGTCATGGCATTCGTCACGGTTCAAATTGACCAATCGTGTGTGGCTCAGTGGAACGGACCGCCTCCGTTCTATTTTGGAACGCGTACAAGATCGCACCCTAGATGTTCGTTCTGGAGATGCCACTGCTTTAAGGCTTTTCAGTTGTCTTGTGTTGGGGCGCTATAACGTAAAACTATTCCAAAATTTTGTATTCTATTTCTGCAATCAGCCCTCCTTGATTGGTCAAAGGCTTTCTTGGACCACTCCCACTTGACCTCCCTGTCACGCGACGTCACGAAAACCGCGATAGCTCCCCATCTGATATGACGTATCCACACTGATTATGCATCATTTGACCGAACAAAAGAAAAATAGTTATTTCTGATTTGACGCCTTTCCCCCATTAGACCTCGGCTATTGGTCAAACGTTTTCGGGCTGTAACCACTTCCCATGCCTGTTACGCGACGCCACAAAACCACAAGAACGCACCGCGTCACAGTGACGTGTACGCGTTAAAGATGCATTAATATGCCGAAGAAAACTGAATTTTCTTCTGAATAGCCGCAGGCTGCCCCGTTCCGAAAGGAATAAAAGCTGGCTGCCGCCGATCGCTCAGGCACTGGCTACTCGCACCTGCCGGAGAGCATGGGTTTATTTGCGCATAATAAAACTTTCTGCGTGAGCGCGCAACGTTTTCGAGCACTTTCGGTAGGTTTACGACCGCGTTCTGCCAACTCTTCTTTGCTGAGGATCCGTTCTGACGTCATTCTTAAGCTTCTGTTGCATGCCGCCGCGATTGTCGACCAGCCACCGCAAACTAAACAAGGGAAAGCGGACCAATCGCAGATGCTGGCACCACCTTTTTCATCCGGTTATCGATTTTAAATACAGTGGCTCGGCCCCATCGAATTCCTCTCCACTTGAGCGTGTTTCTTGCCTCTTGTCAGCCAATTAGATAAGGCAAACCGCTTGGTGTAGGCAATGTTATTCGTTTTTCAAGCTAACAAAAGTGACCTATGAACGAAGAGAGCGTTTGATTCGTCTGTTCCGACAACCCTGCGGGTGACCGCCCGATGCTTACGTCAGCGGTTACGCAATTTGACGTCAGGAGATTGGAATAGAAACATATTGGAATAGTTTTACGTTATATGGCCCTTGGTCTCTCTTTCTTTTTCGGACACTCATTACCGCCATACCTTCCTGTTAGCTTGCTCTTCAGTGTCTCGCAAATGACGTACCACACTGACACGTGTTGACTGCATTTACAATGACAATGTAGATGAATGTGAGCAAATGCCAGTAATATATTTATGCATACAGCGAGAAAACAAGCAAGCATCAGAGTGCACAAAAAGTTCCAATATACGCTTCCTAAATTGTCATATATTGCTGTGAAAGCGTAGGATGTCGATTTTGGAAGCATTGTATCGATATTCCGAAAGGCAGACGATGCAATTAACCCACTTTTAACCACATACTTATAGTCATTTCATGAATAAACCGAATTATTAGCATTCGTAACATTAATTTGGATCATGTTTTACCGTCAAATGCGCTAGGCAATGTATTGTTTCAACGCTTTTTTCATTCCGCACCTGGGTTGCGTTTCTGTTTGCGTACCTGTGTTTGTGAAATTGAATAATCGCATAACCAATTATTTGTTTATGGAAGACATAAGTCATTCATTCAGGATGCCGTAGGCTAAAAGAAGCATGGCACTGCATTTATAATGAGCTGTCAACTGCAACGAAGACCAGTAAACTATGAATCATTATACTAATCATTGTCTAGTCCATACTTGTAAGAAAAAAAATTACGCTGAGCTCCACCTTCGTTCACCTTTAGCCCGGAAAATCCCCTGGTTTTGCTTTTAACGCAAAGTGATTTGGCATAACCAGTGTTATTTTCGTATTGCTAGCCTGACCTACACGTGTGCCTACTTTTCACCGGACGCGGGGGCTTAGCGGCTATGGAGTAACGCTGCTAAGCACGAGGTCGCGGGATCATATCCCGGCCGCGGCGGCCACATTTAGATGGGTGTGAAATGCATTGCCGTGCATTGGGTGCACGTTGAAGATCCACTGATAGTCAAAGTTAACCCGGAGTCCCCCACTACGGCGAGCTTCCTAATCAAATCGTTGTTTTGGCACGAAAAACCTCAGAATTGAATTGCATTCAAACTTATTATTATTATTATTATTATTATTTGCTTTGAAAACATATACACACTTGAGGCAGAAAGGGAATGCGTGGAGGAGGCTGGCAACTGCCACCTGGAAGGAGAACAACGCCTGCCAACTTTTCAGAAAGGAGGAGGAGACAGAAACACACTAGTGTAAGATAGAATGCAGGCAAGGGAAGAGAAAAGGAAAGACGGAGATGACAGATTTCGAAGAATAAAGCAGAACAATCACAACAAACTGGGTACGGCCGGTCACCGCATGTCAGGCGACAAAAAGAATGTTAAAAATGCAAGAAATAACGACTGAGGCCGTGTAATCTGAAAACAAAACGAAATTACTTACAAACAACAGGAACCTAAGTTCCTTCTATAAAAGCAAGACGAGCTTGATATCGTCGAGTTTCGCGCGCCCCAGGCCAATGAGATGATTGTTCCTCACTAGCGACGGGTGCTGCGCAAAGAAAGTGGGACAGTCCAGTATCAGGTGTTGAACTGTCTACCAGTAACAGCAGCACGTACACGACGGACTGTCCGCACGCACTGGCCTGTGCAAACGTTCAAACACGTTCACAAAGTCAACCCTTAACTTGATTATCTGTGTTCTAGCGCGACGAAAAAAGCCTCGACTGTGAACACGGGGCGGAAACGTTCCGTTTGCTACACGCTGATCTGGATGCTGCTTGAGAAGATGGGGACGAATCAGCGGACAAACAGCATCAAGCTTGCACAATCTTTCAGGGCAGTCACAGACCATGGTAGAGTGTATAAGAGCTACTGTACGAGGACGTAGAAAGAAACAGATACACAGACACGGCCCTTCTACATAGAAAGAAACAGATACACAGACACCACGCGGTTTCTTTCTACGTCCTCGTACAGTCGCGCTTATACACTCTACCATGGATTCTAACCAACTAGCCCGCCAACGGGTTTTAACCAGTCACTGTCGTTATGAGCGAAATTAGAAGCCAACCGATCGGCCTCTTCATTTCCGGCGATCCCTATGTGCGAAGGTATCCACTGGGCAACCAGTGACACCCCACGAGAGTCACTTTTCTTGACAGAATCAGTAATTCTGTGCACGTCTAGTATTTCTTTCATTTCATGCAGAGTGAAGAAAAAAGAAAAAAAAATTGAAAGCTATCTATGTTTGCCGAGAAAGCCTATCGTAAGCGTGTATACAATGTCCAATGAGTCATCACGTGGGCAACCGTGATAGCAGTACATCCACAGTGGTGAGCTAGAACGGGCTTCCTCGACTACTTTCTAATGCGTTTACCATTCCATCTTTACATTTGCTCCTTGAAACCTTCTGGGTGGCGGGAATAAATTTGTTTTACGAGGATGGCCGTCTTGCCTAGGGAAAGAGAAGGAGAAGGCATGGGAAAATTAGTAATCGTCTTGTATTCTGGCCTCGCGCGTGCTGAGTCCCCAAATAAAAGCAAGGGGCGCCATGCGTTAGCCTGAGGGCCCAGCTTGATACTATTTTCCGGAAAATGGAACGTAGGCTCCCTCTGTATTCTTAAATAGCATCTTTTACGCGTGGGGTCGTCTTTTACCAGCACTCGTATTAATGTGGTAGAGACATTGCCTCCGAAGTTGGCACAGGCTTTGGCGTACTAGGGAACCATCATACAGCAGTAATATTTGGCTTTTTCCTCCTGAGCTCGAGCCCAGTGTTCTAGAAAAAAGTCTTGCATATGACTCTACGGCCCCGGGGCGATCAATCAAAACATAGTTGCCTGTAAGCGCGGACCCTATCTGCTTCCTGTCAGTGCTCTTAGTCTGTACCCACGTTTGCACTACCGCTTGGCTGTTTTCGCTGTTTTGTGCTGTATGCGTCGTATACTTGTTATTTGATTGCAATGGCAATTATATGGGCACTCCAGGCGAATTTCTGCCGTGCGATAGCATATGAGCATATGCTTCCCAAGTACGGTAAGATCGCGGGCGCATGCCGTTTGCAGTAAGTGCGCGGGAAAGCTTGCGAGGGTGAGCCAAAAAGGATTGTGGCTTGGGGCGCTACCGTGTAAAGATATGTCAATAGGTTTCTATTCCGATTCTGGCACTATCCCTCCACGACTGATCAAACATTTTTCAGGTCACCCCTATATTGCCTGTCTCTCAGGCAACGTCACGAAGACCGTGCAAACTCCCGGTCTCCTATGACGTGCACACATTAATTATGCATGATTAGACCGAGCAAAAGCGCAAAAAAATTATTCCCGATTCTACGGCTTTTTTTTTTTACATTAGCCCTCCACTATTGATCAAAACATTTCGGGCTGTGCCAGCGCCTCCTAGATAGCACAAGGCCTGTGAACTTCGGCCTATGACGGCATGCTACCTTGCCTGATTGCCATAAAATCTAATGGGGATGCTCCCGAGTAATCCGCAGTAATTTTGACGTCCTCGCTTTCGTCACGCCGGGCTTTACAGCGGAAATTTCGGACCAAGTAGCACGACGTCATAAAGCAGAGTGTACAGGCCTGCCATCTAGGAGGCGTTGGCTGCGCCCACTTCGCCTGTCTGTCAGGCTACGTCACAATACTTCGAAAACTCACCACGTCAAAGTGACGTGTAGGCACTAAAGATGCATTAATATGCCGAATAAAAGTGACATTTTTTTTCCGCAATACCCGGTGACTTCCCCGTTCTGAACGGAATAAGGTTAGTTGCTGACCAATCATTCTGGCCCTGGCTACTCGGTGCTGCCAAGGAGAATAGATTTTCCCGCATAATGACATGTGCACTTATTTTTCTTTCTCCAGTGGCCGCGTTTCACCAGCTAACAAATGTTAAACGCTATCGTCTAGTTCGAGACGCGCCTTCCTGTATCTGAAGTTTCTGGAATGTTATCGCTGGTTCTATCCGCTGTCTGTTGTCACCGAACCTTGCGTAATATGACTGTATGCCGGACGCGAATTGTGTAGTACTTTCTGAAAGGCACGCGGGCACCAGGGATTGCGCGGGAACCTTCGACGAGTCATGCATACAAGCTGACGCGCTTGACCAACCGCCCCTATTTCGACGATCGCCGACTGTGCTCGTCGCTATCGTTGTACTTCGGAGTGTCACTTGCTTTTGTGGGCACAGGTTCGCCAAATAGAGTTATTTTCGTGATTCACAATTTTACTACTGCTTTCTTCACCGTCGCTACAACGTAACAGCATAATAAAAAATGTTATGCGGCAATATAACGTTTTCAAGTTTTCATGACAGGTATGCGACATCGCTCTGTCAACTCTTCTTCGCTGAGTATCTGTTTTAGCGGCATTTTTAACCTTGCTTAGCACGCCGCTGCGATTTTCGACCAGCCACCGCAAGCTCAGTAAGGGCAAGCGGACCAATCGCAGACGCCGCTACTACCCTCCTCCTCCGGTCATCTACTTTCACTGTGCTGACTCGGCCCCATCGAAATTGTATCCACTTGAGCGTGCTCCTCGCCTCTGGTCAGCCAATTAGATAAGAATGTCCTGTCAAGGTAGGCAATGCTATTTGCTTTCAAAGCAAACCAAAGTTGCCTCCTATAAGCAAGAAGAGCACTTGATTGAGCTCTTGAAACAACGCTGCAGCTCACCACCCGATGCTTTCGTCGGTGGTTAAGTAGGAACTTGGAATAAAGTCACAATGGAATAGTGTTACGTCATGCGGCCCTTGATACGCAGGTCGTCTCGAGCGCACAATGGATAGGAGGGGAAGGATGCACGCCGTCTTCTCGCGCAAGCAAGGAGTAGATGAGCCCGCGCAAATATGGGGAGCGGGCATGGTGGGCAGGTTAGCACGCCTCTGCTATTCTACTCTAATTGCAAGTGCGCATGGCTGGGCTCAGCGACGCCGCGCGCTTCCTCTCTGGAGGTAGTATGCGGTGGGTGCAAAAATTATAGCCACCCGAGATGGCAGATGGCTTTGTGTGCGCTATGTTTTTGTGCGCCTAGTTGGCGTTTAAGCAAGAGGCCGCACGAAGGGGAATTCGCCAGCCTTGTGACAACGAGGGTTCGTGCTCATCGAGTAAGATTTGTTCATGTTTTCCAGTACGCGTGTGACACCATGCTTGTTAATTTAATTAGTACCTGAACGTTAACAGAAATTTATACGGCCGATAGAACTACAGACCTTACTTTGTGAAGTTGTCTAATACTTACCTATCGCTATCAATGTTTTGCCTTTGATGCGAAACTGCGATTTTTTAGTGTTTGTTTATGCATATCGCACCACCGAAATGCGACAAGTATTTCACATACCGCATCCAGCCTCATCAACCACTGCGGAGAAAGCAATTTATCTATTTATTTATGGTACCCTCAAGACGCGAAAGTATTGCAGAGGGGAGTGGGAAAACGGGAAGCATAACAATGAAATACGAAAAATAAACAACGTAACATATTATTCATTCCTAATTATACATTGTTAGCTAATGCCTTACAAAAGAGTTTGTTGTCGACAATAGATACAATTTCACAAGGAAGGTGGTTCCACTGGCGTGATGATCTGGGAAAAAAAGATTGACTGAAAGTGTTAGTGTTGCCTGTTTGAAGTCCGACCTTATGGCAATGATCGATGCAGCTCGACAAAATTAAAATTAAATTATGGGGTTTTACGTGCCAAAACCACTTCCTGATTATGAGGCACGCCGTAGTGGAGGACTCCGGAAATTTTGACCACCTGGGGTTCTTCAACGTGCACCTAAATCTAAGTACACGGGTGTTTTCGCATTTCGCCCCCATCGAAATGAGGCCGCCGTGGCCGGGATTCGATCCCGCGACCTTGTGCTCAGCAGCCTAACACCATAGCCACTCAGCAACCACGGCGGGTATGGAGCTCGACAGGTAATGAGGTTGAGAAATGAAGTTACTGTGAAGGGAGCAATGGTAATAAAATTTTTGAAACAGTGTCAAACGGGCTATTGTTCTACGAGATGCAAGTGATGGAAGACGTAGATTGTCCTTCGTTGATGTTACGCTAGCAGTACGGTTATATAATGTGAAAATATGAATCGGACGGAATTGTTTCGGACAAGCTCGAGTGAAGAAATAAGGTTTTCATGGTACCGGTCCCACACAGCTGCATCGTATTCTAATTTAAGACGCACTAATGACTGGTAAAGTAATAATTTTAAGGATGGTGGTGCTTTGGAACACTGGTGGCGTCAGTAATCGAGCGTGCTATTAGCTTTACTTATGTACTTAGTGTGAAGGTTCCTGGTTAGCTTTGCTGTTACATGAACTGCGAAGTATTTGTACGAGCTAACGGGTTCTAGAGGAATTTTATTTAGATAGTAAGTAGGGGAAGAGTACTGGTATTCCTCTGCAAGCGCATAACTGTACATTTATTAATATGAAGTTCCATTAGCCAAGTGTTACACCAATCAATCACATAGTCCAAGTCGGACTGAAGAGCATTAGTGTCGTCGTTAGTAATTATTTTACGATATATCACGCAATCGTCAGCAAAGAAGTGAATGTGAGATCTCAATGAAGGAGGTAGGTCATTAATATAAATCAGGAAAAGTAGGGGCCCTAGTACTAATCCCTGAGGCACACCAGTACGAACCTCAGTCAATGATCAATCATAATTCTTCACAGTAACAAATTGATAACGGTTTGTAAGAAAACACTCAATCCATTTCAGCAGGTTACAGTCAAGGTTTAAAAGACTCAGCTTGAAGAGCAGCAGTTTGTGGCAAACCTTGTCGAACACTTTGCTAAAGCCTAAAATTACACAGTCGGCATAGGAAGCACAATCTAAAATACAGTGAGCGAAAGATATTATTTGGGTTTCACATGAGAATGTTGTGCGAAAACCACGTTGAGCTGATGTCAAAAATGAGTTCGAGTCAAGAACGTTAACGAGATTAGTAAATATCACATGCTTAAGAAGTTTCCAACAGGTGCTGGTAATCGGGCGGTAATTCAGGGGTGAGTTTTTGATACCAGACTTACGCAATGGAAGCACCTTCACTATTTTCCATTGAGCAGGCAGAGTACAAGTGTTTATTGATTGTTGGAAAATATTAGCAAGTATTACAGAACTGAATGCGTTAGTGCTTTTCAAAAATTTATTATTAATAGTATCATAACCGGGAGCTGAGTTTAAAGGCAAATTATCAATCAGCCTGGCAATACCAGAGAAGTCAAGAGCTGATGATTGATGTAGCACTGAAATACATATAAGAAGAGTTGACCGCATGGATGGTTGCGATCCTTAAGGACTGCCGCGCTTTCTTTAGAAGACCACAGAGAAGTGACACTGATCGTCCAGTTGTACCTAGCATTATTGACTCCCCCAAGAAAATTACATCTCGAGGAGTATCCCTCGTTGACCAGTAGACATATTCGCACGTAGGAATCACCCTAAACGAAGACGTTGATCGACGTACTGGCTTCAACTTGTGTTTCCAATGACGAGCACCCAAATATCTTGTTGATGTTTGATGACACTCAACTCCTAATTAGCTGCTACCAACTCGAGCAGCATCCAAATCGGCGTGTCAGAAATGGATCGTTTCCACCCCGCGTTCGCGGTCGAGGCATGCCTCGTCGCGATAGAGCACTGCTACTCCAGATAAGGATTGAAGAAGAGATAAAAAAAACAATCATCAAAAACAAACATTGCGTACAATACGGGTAACATATTTTTGATAATAAAATTTTAAATATACCACATTGAGCACCCCTGGCAGCGTAACCTTGGGAACACGCGCCACGGGACTATAGGTTTGATGTCGGTAAATGTAAAGCTGGATTACTAGTCGGAAGTATAAGGAACATGCTACGGAGGGAGGAGAAGCGGTGGCAAGATATGTAGTGCTCCCAGATTCACTGAGTCTTGCTTTTGTTATCGATCACAAGTTTTGCTCCTGGATGCCCAAAAGAGGTTTTTCTCAAAATAACAACAGAACAACCATTCCGAACACCTAAATACACCTAAAATCAACATAACGAACGATGCTTGTAAAAATGCTTGATGAAACTCGGAGAATTGAACGAAGTGAATAAGCACAGCTAAGCGCTTTCCTATCACCGTCCTAATCTTGGCCAGTGCACCGCAGTGGATGTGCGCCATCAGCAAAAAAGAAAGAAAAGAAGAAAACAGCTCAGTAGTCTCCCTTTAAACGCCACTGAGTCTTGGTAACGTAAGCCATGAAATAACATCGTAGAAATGGTCGCATATAAATTGTGGGAAGCATTGCGGAGCAGCTTTCTTTCTTTTTTCTCCTATTCAGTACATTTTCATTGTAAAGTAAAATTAGCAGTGCCACGTGCAAGGTGTTCGTCACTGACAATGTACTCAAGTGAAATCTTCGCTGTCAATGCTACTTATGATTTTTTCTTTTATTTTTCGAGAAACAGGAGCATTATTTGCCACACTCCACTCCTATTCCTGGTAATCGCATTACAACGATCCAAGCTTCGAGTTAAAAGCATAATTTCTCCTACCGCTTTAGTTGCATAAACGTGGAGCCACCTTTTCTGCATAGGAGTCACTTGACGCGACTAGAGCCGAAGGGGTTAAACAGGGAAGAAGTTACCAATTGTCTCGTCAAAATTTTTCATCCATGTGGTCGAAACTTTCGTGGAGGTTACACAAACCAGTCATTTCAGCTGCAGAACTCGACATTACTGGCTGCCTCTATTCAGATGCTGATTCAATTACGTTCTACTTCTCAAGTCACGAAATGCCCTCCGACAACACCTTGAAAACGAATTTTGGGCAGATCTTAACCTCCTGGTGTTTGCCAAGTGTGGGACGGTCGCGTCTTGGTGCTGAAAAACTGTACTGATAGAGGTGCGGTATAGCTGTTAGAATCCCTGATGGTCATTCAAGGTCGTTGAAGATGCGATCATCATCATCATCATCATCATCATGATCATCATTATTATCATGCGTTGCAGCTGGCCCGATGCAAAAAGCCTCGGCCTCGTTCTGAAGAGAGGAGAGTGAGTGAGTGAGTGAGTGAAACAACTTTATTTGGTCCACTATAGACGTAAGCAAACTCAACGTCACCTGGCTAGGCCCACTCGGGGACCATAAGGTGAAACCTGACGGCCCTCTCGCGAGCCCTCGGGACTGCCAGGATTTGAGAGGTCTGTTCCTGGGCCCTAATTAGCCATATCATTTCTTCTTGGGTGAAAGGGGGACCGGCAGAGGAGCAGCCCCACAGGACATGTTCGAAGTCCGCATAATCATCACACAAAGGGCAGTCCGGGCTTGGAAACCGTTCGCGGTACATTGTGTGCAGCGCCGCGGGGCTCGGGTAAGCGCTTGTTTGCAGAAGTCTGAGAGTGACTGCCTGGGCCCTGCACAGCGAGGAGTGTGGTAAAGGCAGGAATCTTCTTGACAGATAATTATGTTTGCAAATTTCGTTGTACGAGCAGAGAGGCTCGGATCGCCCAGGAGAGGACGCGTTACCCAGCGCACGGTCAGTCAAACTTCGTGCAGCCGAGTGTGCCTCCTCGTTGGGGTTGATCGAGGCACCCTCAATAGTTCCAAGGTGCGCAGGGAACCAGGCCAAAGAGTGGTGTTTCATGTCCTTAGCACTTTGGATGATACGTAGGACCTGGGGAGCCACCATTCCCATCTGAAAGGCCCTAACAGCGGCCTTGAAATCTGAATAAATCGTGTCATGCACACTGTCCGTCAATGCAAGAGCAATAGCAACCTGATCTGCAACGCTGGAATTAGAAGTGCGGATGGTAGCGCAGCTAAGGATTTTAGAATCACAATTGATGACCACTGAGGAGAAGGCCTATTCTTGAACTTACGAAGCAGCGTCTACGAAGCATGTTCGGTCCTTGTTCAAGCGGGCACTGGCGAGCAGAGCTTTACCCCTGGCTCGTCTTCGTCCTTCGTTGTAGGTGGGATGCACATTGCGTGGCATCCAGTATATGTAAATCTTGGATCTTACGTCGTTGGGCAGCTTCACAGTGTCGAGACCGCCGACCGTGGGGTTACGTCCCAGCTTGCCAAGTATGGCTCGGCCCGTTGGGGTACCGGAGAGTCTGACAAACTGGGAAAATTCTTGGGCTTCAACGATTACTTCGAACGTGTTGTGAATTCCCAAATTGAGGAGGTCTTTTGTGTGCGTTCGGATGGGAAGGCCGAGGGCAAGCTTGAAGACCCTTCTGATTAGGGCATTCATCTTGTTGCGCTCCGATACGAGCCAGTTGTGCATAGCCCCTGAATAAGCGAGGTGGCATAGCATGAAGGCGTGGATAATCCGGATCAGATTGCCCTCCCTGATTCCGCGGTACCTGTTGGCGATTCTTCGGATCAGGCCGACGGCGCTTTCGGTCTTGGAACAAATGCGTTTGAGGGCTGCTCCATTGGCCCTGTTCGACGCGATAAATATTCCTAGGACCTTGATAGTGTCTACCCGCGGTACTGGGGAGCCCTTGCCGGTGAATAACGTATTGTGGCTCTCTATTGCTGGCTTCCAGGACCGGTGAGAACCGCCTCTGGGCCTCTTCTTGTAGAGCAAGAGCTCGGATTTAGCGGGCGAGCACCTTAGCCCGGTGGGGATAAGATACCGCTCCGTCACATCGATGGCCTCTTGCAAAGCACCCTCGACCTGACCCTCACATCCGCTGGAGCACCAGATGGTAATGTCATTCGCGTGGATCGTGTGGTTAATGTTCGGTATTTTGTTCAAGGTCCTCGACAGGTTAATCAGGGAGGTGTTGAACAGCGTGGGGGAGATCACCGCCCCCTGAGGTGTTTCCTTTGGCCCAAGCTGAATTTCGTGGGTCAAAAGCTCGTCAATTTTGACTTTAGTGGACCTCGATGAAAGGAAGGAGCGCACGAAATTGTACGCCCGTTTGCCGACATTACAGTCTGTCAGGCTCTTGAGAATAAAGGCGTGCGATATGTTGTCAAAAGCCTTTTCCAGATCCAAGTCGAGAATTTCCTTACTGTCGGCGGACGTAGAGTCAATGATCTGGTGCTTGATCAGTCTCATGGCGCCCTGAGTCGAAAGCCCCGACCGAAAGCCAATCATGTTGTGTGTGTAACATTCGTTAGACTCGAGATAGTCAGTGAGGCGGTTAAGCATGGCATGCTCGGCCATCTTCCCAACACACGACGTCAGGGAGATGGGTCTTAGATTGTCGATGCTCGGCGCCTTACCTGGCTTGTGTATGAGTATTGTGTAGGCTGATTTCCAGCTCTTGGGAATGAGGCCGCTGGACCAGATTTCATTCATCTTGTGTGTAAGAAACTCGATTGAGTCGTCGTCGAGATGCTTGAGCATTTTGTTGGTGAGCCCGTCAGGCCCAGGGGCAGATCTGCCGTTGAGGGATGCGAGAACCTTCTTGACCTCAGCCACGGTAATATCATCGTCCATAGATGGTTCGTCACGCCCTTCGTAATCGAGAAACTGGGGGGGGGCGGCACTGGATCGTCCGTGGCCGCCAGGTAATTGTCTATGAGCTGCTTCGTGACCGCCTAATTTGGAGCCAAGTTGGTGGCCAAATGGACAGCTTTCGCCAAAGATCTCTTCTGATTGGACTTGGTGTTGCCATCGTGCAGTAGATGCCTGAGCAGACCCCAGCTTTTACCGTTCTTGAGCTGGCCCTCCACCGAGTCGCACAGCTCGTCCCATTACTCCTTGCATAGAACCTTGCAATGAGCCTCTATCATCTTGTTTATAACAGAAATTTTCTTGCGTATTCTTCTGTTATGAGCAGTGCCTCTCGCGAGCAGTGCCTGCTTGGCTTCCAATAGATGCGCGAGCCTACTGTCCATCCTGTCCACCTCCAGATCGGTTGTCACCTCCTTGGTGGCTCTAGCCGCATCCTTCTTCATCTCGTCGCACCAAGAGTCTAGGTCCATATCCATGTTAAGGACGCGCTCGGAGCGGTTGGCTCGGAAAAAGTCCCAGTCAGTGAACCTAAAGGTTCTCGTTTTGTTACGGGCAGCCTTGATCACCGCTTCGATGATGCAATGATCGCTACCGAGGTGCATGGCTGTGTTGGTCCCCTTGATGTTTTCCAGGTTCTTGACAAAGGTAAGATCCGGAGTCGTATCTCGGCACACCGAGTTCCCTCTCCTGTTTGGAAAGTCTTTATCGGTTATCAGCGTAAGATCTTCCTCCGTTGCCGCGTCCCATATGTCTCTACCCTTCTTCGTATTGGTACAATAGCCCCACGCCTGATGCTGGGCATTAAAATCCCCCATGACGACTAGAGGCTGACAGCCGGCCAAATGCACGGCCTTCTTGAGAATACCACCAGGCCTGGCTCTGTGAACGCTGGGTTCTGAAGTAAACATTGAGTATCAAGATACTGTTTTTTTCTTAAGCGCTGCTTAGGGGGGTCGACAAGGAGTTCGGCCATGACGTACTCGACCCCATTGTCCGCGGGACCAAGGTCTCGCTGAAGGCACGTGAACTTTTTACTGACCAGGGTAGCGACCCCCCTTCCTCTTTCAGTGGAACCCACCGTCAGAAAACCGGGGAGCTTGATGGGTGATGATGTGATCGTCTCTTGCAAGGCGATTACTTGGGGTTTGTCCTTTACGCTTTTTAGGTATTGTCGCAGGGTCGCCCGTTTGCTTAGTTCATTAGTTGACACTAGTTCCGTTATTCATGTTTGGGCTTGGGGACAGATTGCGAAAGTGCCGCATTCAGAATGGCACCCTCCGTCGGTGAGGCAATGATACTGTGCAACTTTGGGACTTGTGCTGTAGGTGTGCTTGGCAAGGATGCGTGGCTGGTCCCCTCTAGCCTAAGTATTCTAGCGCTGAGTGCGACAAGGCCCAGCTGAGGGTGCGCGATCATTTCTTGTACATGAGAGAGACCTGTCTGTATGTTGCAGATGGCGTTCTTGAGATCAGACGGGAGTTCTACCATCTCGTCTCCGCTTGAGTCATCCAGGGCGTGACGCTTCACTGCAACAATCTTGGGAGGGGCCTCGACCGTGTCCATGGCCGAAGAGCGTGCGGCAGGCTGAGAAGCTGGCTGTGTGAGCGCCAATCTTCGTATTTCCGCCATGTCGGCGGCTAGCCGACTGATTTCGTGCTTGAACAGAGCGTTTTCTTCACTAAGACTATCATTGGCACGCTTAAGCTCTTCGAGCTCGTTCGTAAGACGCGGGTTGTGCGAGTCTTGAGAGTTGCACGCCTGCGTTTGGTTGCCATGGGCCCTATCGGCCCACGTTAGAGAGGACTTGCCTTTCCCGCAGTTGGGGGTCTTCGATCGTGGCCTGTCTGACGAGTCGCTCCTGTTACGGGATTTGGAGCAGCCTTTGGAGATGGAGCGCGCTGGCGAAGGCGATGTGAGTCGCGATCTTGAGGTAGAGCGACTCCTGGAGCCCCGTCGGCTTGCAGAGCGGCCTCTCGAGCGCAAGCGTCTTCCGCCCCTAAGGTTGGTGCTGGATGATGCTTGCGTATCGGAGGATCGAACGATCGACGGCGTGGGGAGCTGCTCATGCTGCCTGGCACGCTCGAAGCGTCGTCGGCGAACGATGTGCGGTGTCTTGAATCTACGCGCACACTCTTTACCGGCGGTAAGGTGCGGTCCGCCGCAGATCTTGCATTTTGAGGTGCGTTTATGCTGCTCATCGGGATTTGGTAGGCTGCATCCCCGACAGACGACGTCGCTCGGTGTTGGACAGACATCGGCGCGATGCCCGAGTCTTCCGCAGGCGTGGCATACGTCCACTTGCTTTCGATATAGGGAACATTTGATCAGGAGCGTTCCTTACCTGACAAAATTTGGTACCCGGTGCCCGTCAAAGGCGATGATGATGATCCCAGTCTGAGCGATTCTCTTGGCTGCTAGTGCAAGAGGGTTGTTCTGGTTAACAATCTTGTCATCCACCGTCGCTGGGTCGTCTTGTAACGGTATGCCACGTATGACCCCCGTGCACGTGGAGTGCGGGGCTGTCTCGTACGCGCAGAGTTCGTGGATCTTGCCTGAGATTTGGATTTGCTTGATGCGGGCATATCGATCGGCATTCTCCCGTCTGGGAGTGCTGGCCACCATGATGTTTTGCTGTAAGTTCGGGCACAGAGTGTCTGGTGTGAGCTCGTGCTGGCTGATGCCGGAGGCTGCAAGTATTGCGTCAGCCAGCGCGGCCGCTCCAATTTTGGAAATATTCAGCCCACCTCTTGGTCTAATAACGATCTTCGTGTCTTCTCTGGGAAGAACCGGCATTCGGCTTGCCCTAGTAATTTTGTTCTTCAGCGCTGCTCCGCTAGACTTGTCGCTATGGCGAGCCAAAGGCATTGCCATGGCGTTCGGGTTAGCTTCCCGCGATTTGACGCCAGTTCTTCTAGCGCCCGCGGTTTGCCATCCCTGCTCCTGAGTGACTTCCTCCGGGAGCATATTTTCTCCCTTTACTTGATATTCCATGATGGTAGCGGACGAGTGGCACTGAGCCGCCCCGGAGGCCAAGGAGTGGTCTCCGAAGTGTTCGTCGGACGCCGCCAACGGATGCACAGGAATGTCCGTAATAAGGTGAAAAGTCACTCACTGTGGCAAAAAGGGTATCCACGTGGTCCTTATAACTTCACGGAAAAGATGTGTACAAATAAACATTGACACGCGTCGATTAAATACAAGAAAAGCTGGCCAAATGCGGGAACCGAAGAACGCGTCTTGACTCGCCCAGGAGAGGAGAGTGCAAAATTAATAACAAAGTCAGTAGATCGAGCTTCAAGGTCCCGTTTATATATTCATGACAGATACTTGTGAGTACGCCAGCAGTAGTTCAATCCCGGGTATCGTATTGTGAAGTCAGACGACAGACCATTTACTGTAAGTACTATCTACTTGGAGGACACGCGAAATGAATTCTGTAATTTAAATTTCTCTTTATAGTGGTGCACTGCAAGACACAACTAAAATAGGGAGCAGAATGTAAACAATGTCTATTTAAAGGACGTGCACACAACGGGCACACATAAAACAAGAAACATTGGCAACAATAACAGCAACAACAACGCTGTGATCGAATAACCTCCTTGCCTCACCTGTTGTTCCATGCTCCTTTTCGGCCTCCTTACGCCCGTAAGCAAAGAAGGAGAAGACGGTGCCTGTTGTAGGTGTCAGCGTTCCTTCAGTGACCATAATCGACCGTTGGTGTCTCCCTGAAAGCAGCGCTTTTCCTTTTTTTCCCTTTTCGCGCTATACTCCGTCTTCTGGAGATGCAATCACGCAAGGGCAGTGATAGATTAGCTGCACTGATTGGACAACGTAGCACGCACTGCTTCAGCGAGTGCCTGGGCATTGGCAATGACGAAACGCTTTCATTATGCCCGCAACATGTGAGGAAAGGACAAAATGAAGGCAATCCCTAGTATGGGAGCAGTGTTTCGATGAACGCAGTGCGCAAAAGCATAGAAAGCAATAATGGGCTATAGGTGAGCGGGCGCCTAGCTACAAGTCCAAATCATCCGAGCTGTCAGAAGTTGGCTTCCATACAGAAGAAAATAGAACCCTAGCGTAGTAAGATGAGAAATATCGTGTTTTAAAAGGTTCCCAATTCGCTTTCAAAGCTCACACACTGTTCTATGATAGTACATACTTTGTGTGGCACAATGCCTCAAGAAGGACGTTCATTTTGTTGGCTCACAGTGCCTCTTTTCGTGTTGTCGTGGTGAATGCTATACCATCACGTCCTTGTCTTTAACTTGCGGAATCTCGCTAACATATTCAGGACCACCGACTCTAGGTGTAAATAAGTTCCGATTTACTGGACGAGTTGATCTGTTCCAGCCTTTGAAGATTATTAAGCGGACCGACCAGGGTGAGGCAGGGATAAGGTCGATGTACACTGCGCCTTTGCCATGGTGATTTAACAGCAATATATCTCGCTAAATACTTCTCAATAACTCTAGGGGCCGAATTTTTCGTTTGTAACTATCATACCTTGCTCCGACATGCGTTTCTGTAATGATAAATGGTACTAAATGCGCCACTACGAGAACCTACGAGAACGCCGCCTTCTACAATACACACAGCACATATGCCAGAAACAATGTATTGTACCCCGACTGCTCGATCAAAGCCACCAGAATCTATCACTTGACGATCGACAAGCTGCCAGGAGAGGTCGTCGCTATATGGGAAGATTCCATCCCAGTAATCGATGCTCAAAGAATGATTTCGCAAGCGGGAAAATAGCTCGTTAGCTCCGAAAAAGAGAACAAAATAAAAAGTAACGGCGCAAGAACAGGCGATTTCACTTCAGAAGCTTACCAGTATAGCAGAGACACCGGAGTGAAATTTGTCAACCGCTTTGCTTGACAGCTTTACTTTAGTGGAGGCCCAGGCATGATGAGCAGTTTTAAGCACAGCGAAATTGCCCGATGTGAAGAAATTTAACAGGGAGACGCGGGCTAGTTCTTGGTCGATATTGGAATGCATCACGTAACCGCGCAATGCATCATGCAATGCATCATGTAATCGCGTTGTTTGCGCAGTTACATGATGAATTCCAGGGAAGTAATTTATTTTCCTGTGTATTCCTACATTCATCAAAGCTCACGACATGGGCCAGGTGCACTTAAACTTTCCTCGTCTTGCTCAAACTGATCGTGGTCAAGCTATCGGCGATGAACTTGTTCGAAAGAAGCACATTCGTCATCTGCGGTGCACGTATTCACAAAATATCACACTGGTGTTTTTACAAAGCGCATAAATGTAGACTCATTATGAATGCTGTTCGTTTCCTTCCTCATGCACATCGTCAATTAATACCTTATGAATTTTTGCCAATTAAGAACTCTTTAATGATATATTTTATTTTTACTCTAGGTTGAAAGCACTTGGCTTAAGTGGTGTGCACTGTTTGGTGAAGCATAGTGTAACATTGACCATGTCAGGAGCTGACGGCAAATTATAGCTACAGGACGTACCAAACCTTGACGTGCACATTATATGTTCACTGCATTTCAGTTCCATTCTTTATAAAGCATTATTGCCTGACGCCCAGCCGACAAGGTTGCTGAAGTTACCCTCGAGACGTAATGGGTAGGGCAAAAAAATTGGGTCACTACATGACGGTCACTTTTCGGACAGGCTACACACGCATCGTTCAGGCGCCTTTGACGCACCATCCATGCCCTAACGGCGAAGGCTGTGACGCGAAGCAAAGGAGCGGGGAAGCGTTCATGGCCAGTACACTTTTTCGTGGGCTTTAACAGCGCGCTGTACGTATCCAGAACGAAGTGTATATCATATAGCTGGGCTCGACATGTGATATGCTTGTCAATGGGGGAAAGCGAAGATGGGTTTCACTTTACGGGACTAGTAATTTTCCTTAATACCTTGTGCGTTTTATACGCTTTGTTAAAGCCCTAGCAGTGCAACAATATTGTATCATTTTTCTGTGTCCTCGAGTAAAATAGTATCCTTGCCGCGATGTGCGGCTGTCGCAAATAATGACGACAAATTTTTCCCTTTGTGTTGACGACTATTTAGCTATCTTCTCGTATCTCTAAAAAATGACTATCTCACCTGTTTTCCATATCTCCTAAAGAAAAAGTCAGAGGATAAAATGCAGAATGGTAGAGATGGTTGAGGGTAGCACTGAATTCCTTGATATTATAATGCAGTTTCCGAGCAATTATGCCTGCTAGAAAAATACCCTGATACCTTAAAGTTTCTGTTAAATTTAATTTTACGTAGATGAAAGCTTGTAATAGACAACATCGCTATTTCAAGTATTAATAGTACATTTACAGTGTGGTCGCTTTGCAGCGCTCTAGAGTGCTCTCCCTCAGTGTCTTACATTCGGCTTGTCGAACTCTAGTGCTTAGAACACGTTGGGTTGGTTCGTTAAGATCGCCGTCCCCCATCTCACAGAGCTCGGAGGCGCTCTTACCTTCTAGCTGGGAGCACGACCGAGATCCAACAGAATCTCGATCAGGTCGGTACTCCCATTGCACCAGGAGCAGCTGAATGGTCGGCTGGGGCACGCTTCCTCTGCCTCTTATCTCGGGAATCGTCGCTACAAACCAAGTTGGAGCGCGGTAAGACCCATTCGGATCTACAATAAGTTGCCTTCTTTTCAGTCCTCTCCTAAACTAGTCCGTGAAAGTTTTGACAGTCAAAACCCGTACTTGAAAGAAGTTGGTTATACGATTCTAGGGTTACAATTGCAAAGAAGAAAACAAGTAGAAGAAGATGACGGAAAGCGGATGCGTTTCACGTCGGCTCCGTAAACTTCGAATGATTCCCGGTGCTTTTTCGACTGGAACCCAGAAATTCACATCTCAGGAGAAGCAGGAACATCCCAGGGCCACCTGAGCACCTAATCAAGCAGGTGGACCATTTTCAGAAATCATTTCTAACAGTTTGCCACCCCCGCCGCGAAGGCTAAGCCTAACAACAGCATCTCCGTCGTCATGTATCACCAGCCATGACGGCTGGCGTGCTGAGCCTAAAGCCACGATCACAGCAGGAGAAACCCCCTCTACCCGGCTCTCACAGAGAATTAAGGCTAAAAATGCAGGTTGTAAGCGTGGAGGTTGAAGATATTCAACCAGAAAAGTTGGACCGAGACCACTGGTTCGAAATTTAAAAAAATAATAGAAGTGATAAAACACCACTTCATGAAGGTAACAAAACTACTTGGAACAAGAAAAAGGCCATTCGGCTGAAATGACAATTATTCGTCACAAGCCGCATGCCACACTTACCAGTGGACGACTGCAGGATCATTATTATACCAAGAGGCGGCCTCAATGTGACTGCACAGAGTACAGACCGCACCTACCACAGCGTACGACGTGCTGCAATGGTTGAACGCACAGCGGATGACGAAGATAATCTTTGCCTAAACCAGAAGCAGAACATTATAGTCCTCAGCACACAATCGAAAGAAAGAGCCAAAAATACATCGCAATAACCAGTCTGATCGAGCATTGGGAGTCAAGAATATGAAGCCTGTGCCTATCGCGCAGCACCGGAGAACACCTCGAAAGGAGTCATCCGAGGTATCTCTGCCGATGAAAGCCCGGAAGACATCATTAGAAAGCTGGTCATTCCACGTAACCCCAGTGTCCTCTACGCTAAGCGTATGGGCAATACAAACAGCGCAATCGTCATTTTTGATGGATATTACGTCTGTAGCTATGTGAACTACGGAGCTGCGCTTGTTCTTCGTGCTTTACAAAAAACAGTTTGATATCTGTTACGAATGCGGAAGACTTGCACACCGAGCGGACGTATGCTCCAGACCTACTGACAAAATTTGCCGGAGTTGCGGCATCAAGAATCCAAAGCAAGACCCCGAATGCAAAGCAGAATGCCAACTATGTGGAAAAGACCACCCGACAGAGGATAAACGATGCTGCGCAAGGTACCGGATCCCGTACCTCGTCAAAATACGAAGATGGGAACGTGCCCGGAGAGAGGAACAAGTGGAATACAACTACGTCGACAAACAAAGAAGCCCAAGTACAGCCAGCAGGAAGATAAGACCCAGAAGCAGATCACGCTCCCGCAACGGATCAAGGTCAAAGTCCAGACACCGCAGTGGCAACTCCACCAAGCCGCCGAAGGCCATCGGCAACAAAAATGGCACTACCGGCAATAACACCAGCTGACACCCATCACAGGTGAGCTCATGACGTGGGTTCCGGAGCGCGCGCGTAGGCAGAGGGTGCACCTAACACTAAAAACAGAGAGTTAGAAAAAGAACTAGCCGAAATGAAACAAATGATGCTAGAACATTGTCAGTGGATTTTCGCTCTAGAAAAAGGAAACAGTAGCTTCAGGAAAGAAAACATTCCTTTGAAAAACGGGCGAGTTATCACACTAGATGGTATTGAGGAAAAGAGGCAGATATGGAGGAAGAGGCTAACACGCCAGCCAAACGCAAAGCCACAGACAATAACCAGACGATCACAGTTAAAAAGACCAAGTCTGTTAAACCTCTTGAGAAGAAACAGGATGAACCCGAAAGCAAAAGTGACATTCCAGAAAAGAAACTAGACATCATATATACACACTTTAAATACCTGGGCACACAAATTACCCAGCAAGTTACACAGGCTATTATGACGCAAATACAACAACAATCTAGCACAATCACAAATTACCCAGAAAGTTACACAGGCTATTATGACGCAAATACAACAACAATTTAACACAATCACTACAAAATTTACCGACATTGAATCTCGTATGAAGATGTGGGGACTACAAGTCAATGGAGGCGGCCCCATCAAAACGACGAGTAAACCATGTAATAAACCTTCGACACCTACGTTGGAGGGAACCGGAAAACTGTAACTGCCACCATGGAGCGACACGACCGTTATACCATCTGGCAATGGAATCGTCGCGGATACAGTAGAAAAAGATCCAACTTACATCAACACCTAATTAATAAGGAAGATCCTGACGTCATAATGCTACAGGAGCCACACTTTAAGGCCAAATTATCTGGCTACAGATCATCCTGTAGTGTCGACGGGGAGACGAGAGCTGTCACCGCTCCAGTCAAACGTAGCTACATTGTCGTTCAGTATGATACAAGCGTTGTGGATGTAGACAATATAGTAATCGAGTAATTACCTACTAGAAAAGCACTCAAAGCCTATTTGTCATTAATGTTTATAGTAACCCAAGAAACAAACTTCCCGATTTTCGATCACTTCTCCGCAAGACCCTCATTATCGCAGAAGGCAGACCCTTAGTGATTGGAGGGAGGGGATTTCAACGCTCCACATAAGGCATGGGGATACAAATTTGAAAATGACAAAGGTTGACAACTATGGCTAGACGCACAACAAGAGGGCCTTACCCTCATCACAGACCCGTGATGCATGATGCGTGATCCCTCCTCAGTTTCAGTTTCAGTTTATTATTCTTTAAATGCAATGAATTGGTAAGAGGCAATACACAGACGAGGGTCCCAAAGTCAGACTACAACGGGACCCCGGGGTAATAATAACAATGTAGAGATCTATTAAAGAAGAGCAAGCTAACGAAAAGAAGCAAACACAATCGCGAAAATACAACATAGAAGAATAAGATCAATGAAAACAAATTGAATGTATACAACCCTATAGTGCATAAAAAACTGTCAATACATACAAATGACATGTAGTGTAATGAATCACGTATCTTATTTACACATATAAAACAACTTAATGGTATGACTAAATGTATGAAAGGATGAAGGTTTAATGGGGACGGGTAAACCATTCCACAGTTTTCTAGCAGCGAAAGATGATATCATGTTTCCATAGTTAGAGCCATAGGTAGTAGAAAATTGGACTTACGCGCAAACCTGGTATTATTGTTATTGATGAGTTACCTGGAATCAACGAATTGGTATGAGGGCTGTTTAGTAATTTATAAAAGATAATTATGAGATGATATTTGAACAAGTTCGTTACAAGGATGTTATTTTCACGAAGCAGTAGAGTAGCACTCGTGAAAAACCCACTGTTAGTAATAATGCGTACTGCTTGGTTTTGTAAGTGCAGAAAAGACGAGATATGACAGTTATATGCGTTTCCCCAGGAAACAAGGTCATAATTAATGTGACTGTGAATGAAAGCAAAGTATAATGCTAATAATGCGTCTTTAGAGAAGTATCTTCTTGACTTGATTAATACTCTATAGCCGAAGGCACACTTTTGCTTAATGAAGGCAATGTGTTGAGAAAACTTAAGATTAGAATTTAATTTGATGCCCAAAAATGATACACAGTCAGAGACGGGAATGTGATGACCATCTAGAGCTATCGCAGGCAAGCCAGGCAGTATTCTTTGGCTAGAACAGAAAATCATACATTGAGTTTTTGAAGGATTGACAATTAAATGACTGGATGAACACAAAGCAACAATAAGGTCAAGCTCATTGTTTAGTTTAAGAATTAAGGTAGTTAAAGAATGGTGCCGCATCGAGATAGTAGTATCGTCTGCGTATAGTACACAATGTGCCGACTTAAGACACAGGGGTAAATCGTTAGTATAAATAAAGTATAGTAAGGGACCTAATAGTGATGGTGTAGTGTTAGCGTGGATGCTACGCCAGATCTCACCTTTACGAAGAACATTAGGGATGCGAAATGGCTTAACACCCAACAGAATCTACAAAGCAATCACAATATCCTCGAAATCACTGTTAAAGCAGGGTAATACAAATCTAAAGGCAAGCAACTCAAAATTGTAGACTGGAACAAACAAAGACTTATTCGAAGGAAAAAGGATAATGCTATCACAGACATCATGGAATGGAGCACCCAGCTTAAGCAGGATGTTAACTCCACCACACAAGTAATCCCCTAGGGCGCCCAAATGATACAGGTAGACACAAAACTCCTACATATGTGGGAAGCTAAAGAAGGTCTCCTGAGGGGATGAAAAACTCAGACACAACAAGACGCTCCGATGCAGGCTAGCGCGGCTTAACAGAGATATAGAAGCCTACGCACAACAGCTCTGCAATCAATAATGGGAAGCAACAAACACCAGAATGAATAATCAGTTAGGATTATCCACAACGTGGACCTTGCTCAGGCACCTTTTGAATCCTGAGGAAAGTAAAGCCAGGCACAGACAAAACATAAACAAAATCTTACATGCATGTGACAAAGCTGAAGAAGCTTTTATTGATGAGATAGCCACAAGGTACTAATCTCGGCCTAAGCCAACAACTCACCCAGATTACACAGGCCCCAAAACCAGACAATTCGACGAAGAGAATAGCGAAGCGGAATTGAGAGCAACTTTCATAATCATCATCATAATAATAATAATCATCATCATCCTGGTTACGCCCACTGCAGGGCAAAGGCCTCTCCCATACTTCTCCAACTACTCCGGTCATGTACTAATTGTGGCCATGTTGTCCCTGCAAACTTCTTAATCTCATCCGCCCACCTAACTTTCCGCCGACCCCTGCTACGCTTCCCTTCCCTTGGAATCTAGTCCGTAACCCTTAATGACCATCGGATATCTTCCCTCCTCATTACATGTCCTGCCCATGCCCATTTCTTTTTCTTGATTTCAACTAAGGCATCATTACCTCGCGTTTGTTCCCTCACCCAATCTGCTCTTTTCTTATCCCTTAACGTTACACCTATCATTCTTCTTTCCATAGCTCCTTGCGTCGTCCTCAATTTAAGTAGTACCCTTTAAGTAAGCCTCCAGGTTTCTGCCCCGTACGTGAGTACTGGTAAGGCACAGCTGTGATATACATTTCTCTTGAGGGATAATGGCAACCTCCTGTTCATGATCTGAGAATGCCTGCCAATCGCACCCCAGTCCATTCTTATTCTTCTGATTATTTCAGTCGCATGATCCGGATCCGCAGTCACTACGTGTCCTAAATAGATGTATTCCCTTACCACTTCCAGTGCCTCGCTACCTATCGTAAACTGCTGTTCTCTTCCGAGACTGTTAAACATTACTTTAGTTTTCTGCAGATTGATTTTTAGACCCACCCTTCGGCTTTACCTCTCCAGGTCAGTGAGCATGCATTGCAGTTGGTCCGCTGAGTTACTAAGCAAGACAATATCATCAGCGAATCGCAAGTTACTAAGGCATTCTCCATTAACTCTTACCCAATTTCTTCCCAATCCAGGTGTCTGAATACCTCGTGTAAACACGTTGTGAATAACATTAGAGAGATCGTATCTCCCTGCCTGACGCCTTTATTTATTGGGATTTTGTTGCTTTCTTTATGGAGGACTACGGTGGTTGTGGAGCCGCTATAGATATCTTTCAGTATTTTTACATACGGCTCGTCTACACCCTGATTCCGCAATGCCTCCATGACTGCTGAGGTTTCGACTGAATCAAACGCTTTCTCGTAATCAATGAAAGCTATATATAAGGGTTGGTTATATTCTGCACATTTCTCTATCACCTGATTGATAGTGTGAATATGGTCTATTCTTGAGTAGCCTTTACGGAATCCGGCCTGGCCCTTTGGTTGACGGAAGTATAAGGTGTTCCTGATTCTATTTGCAATTACCTTAGTAAATACTTTGTAGGCAACGGACAATAAGCTGATTGGTCTATAATTTTTCAAGTCTTTGGCGTCCTCTTCTTATGGATTAGGATTATGTTAGCGTTTTTCCAAGATTCCGGTATGCTTGAAGTCATGAGGCATTCCGTATACAGGGTGACCAGTTTTACAGTACACCCGCGCGGGACTAGGCGCAATAACAAACAAGACGATCCGAAATCTCGATGATGCCTCTCGAGAACAACTTACCAAGTATGTAAACGAATGCTGGAAATCCGGTACAATACCACAACAATGGAAAATGGCCCAGATTATTCTAAAACCTAAACCAGGCAAGCGGCTACAGTTGGAGAACCTGAGACCCATTTCACTCACATCCTGTGTGGGCAAACTCATGGAACACGTTGACCTAACAAGACTGACCAACTCTCGTGAGGACAACGACGTTCTCCCGCCTACAGTGTTGGGCTTCCGGAGAAATTTGTCTACACAGGATGCAAAATGCTCCAACTTAAGCATTATATTATAGATAACACAAGTAGGAATGCCACGGCTATCCTAGGATTGGACTTAAAGAAAGTTTTTGACAGTGTTACCCACGAAACATTATTAAACAGAATAAATGAGCTAGGCCTAGGCCAGCGAGTATCCAATTATATACGAGACTTCCTTACTAACAGAAAAGCACACATTGAGATATGAGACCTTAACTCCGACCTACAGATCGGAAGCGCAGGTACGCTCCAAGGTTCAGTAATATCATCGATGCTGTTTAATCTGGCTCTGATCGAATTACCAGCAAAGCTACAGGAAATCTATGGCCTCAATCATACCAACTACGCTGACGATATCACCCTCTGGGTGAGCGATGGCAACGATGGACAGGTTCAAAACACATTACAACGTGCAATAGAAGCAGTTAAACAGCACCTACCAGGAACCGGACTGGCGTGTTCGGCAAAGAAATCTGAGCTCCTCATTTATATACCGTCGCGACGTGGCCTAAAACCACGCAACTACGAGGAGCCAAACAATCCAGAAATTCACCTAAGTACGGCGGATGGTACGCCCATACCCAAGGTTGACAAAATCAAAGTATTGCTACAATGGAGAGGCCATGCGCAAATTAGAGAATATAACATCTCAAATCATGCGGCTACTTAAACGAATAGCCAACAAACATAGCTGAACGAAAGAAGGCAATCTGCTTAGACTAATCCAAGGGTTCCTAATAAGTAGAATAGTATCTGTGGCATCGTACCTACGATGGTACTCGTCAGAAAGATACAAATTAGATTGCATAATAAAAAAATATACAAGCAAGCAATCGGACTCTCCATCACCACCAGCAACGATAGACAACCGCAGCTATATCTACACAATACACTGGATGAGCTAACCGAGGCACAACGCATAGCACAATACAAACGCCTGTTGAAAACTAAAACAGGTAGGCAAATATTGGATCGCCTACTTATAGGGTATCGCACGCAGCATGGCGTCAAAGTACACATATCATACATCTGATGTGTCTGGGTAACTGTCCCTCCGATATCCAAGAATATGCATCCCACCTACCATCAGGGTAGGCGGGAAAGCAGAGCACGCGATATGCAGAAGAAATTCGATAACAGCAGGGACACCACATTTGTAGGCGCAGCTTGATACAGACACAAAGGCGGCTACACAGCAATGGTCATAAATTACGAGGGGAAATGAACAACGAGCGCTACAGCCAACACGCAATACGTAGAAACCGTAGTGGAAACAGCTAAAGCGTTACCAATACCACAAATACAAGCGGACATAATCATCAGTGATTCCCTGACGGCGATACGAAACTTCACCAACGGTCGAATCTCCCCAGAGGCATTACGGCTCCTAAAATTAGTTAATAACCACGAAAAAAGTGTCGATCACATCTGGACACCCGCTCACACACTACCAGACGGTAGCTATATATGAGACGGCGCACCGCATGGCTCGAGAGCTTGTATACGGACCGAGCCTCGGTTAGCCCCGTCTCACCGACTACCGACGAAGAGGAGTGGGAAGATCGAATGACTAGATTTTAGGAAATTACATAACACCATAGATTGCAGAGGCGCACATTTACGCCTGACACTCAAAATTAAGCAAAAATCAGTCTGTCCAATGGCGACAGTTACAAACCAGAACCTATCCACGTCTAGCTATCGTGCACCTAACACACCCACATTTATGCACCACTGAAAGCGCAGACATTGCAACTCTAGAGCCACTCTAGGGCATGTCCTATGGGAATGTACGGGTATAATAGACAATAACGGTGATGCAGCTTCAAACAGCGTGCGCTGGGAGTCGGCGTTGCTCAGCTCGAACCTGCAGCACCAACTCTGGGCCGTCCAGCGAGCCGAGGAAGTCACCAAGGGCCAACAACCCTTGGCCGAAACCTAGGCGGGGTCCAGGCCCACTGGACCAAATTGTAGGGCACTCAATAAAGCTATTTGAATGAATGAAAAAAACTCTGGAAACAGTGAACAGCGCGTTGCTACTTATGAATCAGATGCACAAACAAAGTGGGAAATATATCTCGTATATCAACGGGGTATCACACAGTATAAAAAAGTGTGCGTCAAACTACAGTGTGAAAGGAATTTTCGCTGCGACATGTAGTCAAAGCCTCGAAACTGGGTGTGCCATATACATCCGTCCTTCGGTAGTTCCGTCGTTCTTGCTACGCCTGTGTCAAACTTCTCGTTGCATTCTGAATGATTCAAACTTCTCGTTGCATTCTGAATCTTTCCTCCCCAGTAGGTATCATCACGCATTGACCACCGACATAAAGTAGCCGTTCCTTTTTGTAGGACCTCTACTTTTCAGTATTCATTTTTTCCCAGGACTTGTGGGGAGTGGAACCATCTTCCTAACACTACTGCAGAAATTACAGATCATCAACGTTTCAAGAATGCTTTAACTAACAGTAACTAATTAGTTCTTTACCTCATGTTATTTTTTCGTTGTTTCTTCTTGTTTGCTTGTGCTTACCTGTATCATCTAGTCATGTTACATTGTTTTATAGTTTGGCGATTTGTATTGATTTGATTTGTTAATTAGAGTATTGTGTTTGTATTCGTACATTATATATCTCCATGTATAAGTGTATCTTTTTAGAGAAATGTATTTTTGCCACTCCCCTCTGTAATGCTTCGGCCCTGAGGGTACAATAAATAAATAAATAAATAGATGTTGCTGCTTCCCTCATTTTAATGTGAGCAAAAATTTACCGGTGTACGTATGAAACAACCCGCCTGATAGAAGACATATTTACGTTGCTAAATATGACCATTCACCCGCCGTGATTGTTTTGTGGTCTTGGTGTTGCGCTGCTAAGCACGAGCCCGGGGGATCAAATTCAGGTCACGGCGGCCGCATTTCGATGGGGGCGAAACGCAAAAACATCCGTCGCAGTTAGATGTCGGTGCACGTTAAAGAACCACAGGTGATCAAAATTAATCCGGAGTCCCCCACTATGGTGTGTCTCATAATCAGATCGTAGTTTCGGCATGTAAAACCCCATAATTTAAGTTTGAAAATTCCTGCCTAAGTAAACAACCTCTTTCTGTGCGTAAAAAGGAAATAATGTGTTTAGAGTTGACAGGAAATGTATGGCATCGCGTGCTTTAGCTTTGATTTTCTTGAATTTGCTATATCTGGGGGATTGCTGCATGGGCATGCACGCTGTTCTGTTTTTCATTATGTGCATATTCCTGTCGACGTTGACAAACTTATTGTTGTCAGTGTCCACTTGCATCAATTTTTTCCACAAATTTTGTGTTAATTTTTCAACGATGTTGCCTAACTCGTCCAGATTTGCGCTATTGCAAAATTCATTTACAGGTACAGATCTTAAGAAGCCAACAAACAATTACAGCAAGGACAACATAAAGGAAATTGCTTGTACTTACTAACTGTATTAAACAAATGATAAATTAGTGGAAATGAAAGTGGATGAAAAAAAAAACAACTTGCCGCAGGTGGGGAACGATCCCACGTCTTCGCATTACGCATGCGGTGCTCCACCAATTCAGCTATCGCGGCGCCGTTTTCCCATCTACTTTCTTGGGTATTTATGTCTTGGCGGCGGATGTGGAAACCTTGGCGGCGGATGTGGAACACCCTTTCTATCGCAGGCGTCACGAGTACGTGATCTTTTTGGGTGAAGGCAACTGGTCAATAAGCTCACACATACTACCTGAAGGCATCAATGTCGCCTGATTCGAGACACTCGTTGTGTAATCAACGAGGAGAAAGGGGGTTAACTGAGGGGCCCAATTTTTATTAATCATATCATAAGAAGCCAACAGACAATGACACCAAGGACTGCATAGGGGAAATTGTTTGTACTTACTAAATGAATTAAATAAATGATAAATTAATGGAAATGAAAGTTTGTGTGGGTTTATTGACCAGTTATCATTTCGTGAATTCAATTAGTAAGTACAACCAATTTCCCCTATGTTGTCCTTGGTGTCATTGTTTCTTAGCTTCTTATGATATGATTAATAAAAATCGGGCCTCTCGGTTACCTGCCTTTCTTCTCGTTTATTTAGAGGTACACTTCACGGAGCCTATTTATCTCCAATAAGCCGTCTAGATTGTGAGCGCTTACGGGGAATTTTGACATCGACTCCACAGCCGTGGGTGCTCACTGGTGACTTTAACGCCCACCATTACCTATGGGGAAGCTCCAAAGTGAACTCTAGAGGCAGAACGTTGGTGTCCTTTGCCTATGAACTTGAATTCTGCCTGTCAAATAATGGAAGCCTTACTCATCTGCGTGGATCAGCGTATAGTAGCTGCTTGGACCTTACCTACGTTTCACGTTCGCTTTCGAGAAGAGTGCAGTGGTTTTCAGATTTAGAAACACGGGGTAGCGACCACATCCCAACCTATTTGAAGATCGAAGGTTTCACTAGCTCCAAGTCCTCCAGAACCGTCCAGTGCACCGATTGGCCTAAATACAAAATAATAATGGAAGACTGTTGTCGCGACGGCACCTCCTATAACCTACAGGGCGCGATAAAGGATGCCATACAAACAACCACGCATTTGCTCTCGAAGACTTCTTCCCGCACTGATTTCGACGTCGAACTAGTGAAACTTCGAGCAATTCGCCGTCGTGCGGAGCGAAGATATAGACGAACGAAGTCCAATTATGATTTGAGGTTGGCTAGACGAATACAAAAGAAAATACAGAGTCACATGAACAAGCTGGCTTCGCGACAATGGGTATCCTTTTGCGAGCCCCTGGATCCGCGAAAACCTTTGTCGCTTATATGGAGGACTGTTCGTGGCCTTCGCACAACCTCTGGTCAGCGCCAACCGTTTAAATCTCTGGCACTCCATCTACAATGTAGAGATATTGACGTCGCTGAATCTTTCTGAAGAAAGATTGCTGGCGAAGCAAATTCCGATGGAACGGGTACGGGAACGCTCGACCACCTACTGTTCTCACGAATCCCCGCATGGAATACCCTTTTTCTATGGAAGAACTAGAAGCTGCGCTGGCATTGTGCAGGCGTTCTTCAGCGCCAGGACCTGATGGCATTACATACCGTGCCCTGTGTAACCTAGGAGACCAAGCTCGGAAGGCACTCTTGCTCCTGTACAACGCCTCCTGGCAGACGGGTACGAATCCGCAAGAAGGGAAGTCAACTCGCCTTATTCCACTTCTCAAAGCTGGCAAGTCGCCTTTGGACATTTCCTCATACCGTCCGATCGCTCTTGCGAGCTGTGTCGGAAAAACAATGGAAAGAATGATTTTAACACGTCGAGAATGGTACTTAGAGTACTATGAAATCTACCCAGATGCTATGGCCGGATTCAGACGTGGCCGTTCCTCAACAGACAACGTTGTTGACGTGATAACATTTCTGCAACACCAAAAGGCCTGTAAGCGACTATCTGCGGCTCTGTTTCTAGACGTTAAAAGGGCTTATGATAATATCACCCATGAAGCCATCCTTAGCACGTTAGAAGCCGTCGGACTTGGTGGTAATATATATATGTGGGTGTACAGCTATTTACAGAAGAGACCATTCTACGTGCACATAGAAAATGGCCCGACATCCGAGCATTACGGTAGCCGAGGACTTCCTCAAGGCGGCGTGCTTAGCCCGACTCTTTTCAATCTCACCCTCTGCGGATTAGTTGACAACCTGCCAAGCACCGTACGACTTTCCATCTATGCGGACGACATCTGCATTTGGGCATCAGGTGTGGCACGACTTCAGCTTCGCGCTCGGCTTCAGAAGGCCGCCACAATGAGATCTTGCTACCTTCGTGAACAAGGACTTGACATTTCATGCGGGAAGTGCGCAACGGTGGCATTCACGAGGAAGCGAATGTTTGCTTACGGCGTATCTATTAACGGGCAACTTATACCATACAGCAGAAGTCACAGGTTCTTGGGAGTCGTAATTGACAGAGACCTATCTTGGACTCCGCACGTGAATTACGTGAAAAAGCGGCTGACTGCTATCTGTCACCTGTTCAGGTTCCTTGCAGGAAAAAGTTGGGGAGTATCTATACACGCTATGTTACAGCTGTACATGGCGTTGTTCGTTGGTTTCCTGCGATACAGCCTGCCTGCAATATCCAACACCTGCAAGACTAACCTGCATACGATCCAGAGTATCCAAGCCCAAGCCCTTAAGATATGTCTTGGCTTACCACGCAGTGCATCAACGGCTGAAACCATTGTCCTTGCGCAGGATTACCCAATCACGACGCACATTACCGTTGAGACAATGCGTATGCATCTCAGGCATTATGCTAGGACCCCTTCTCACCACTTGGCGAGCCTCACTGCTGCAAGGCCCTCCTCGACATTTAGCAGCACTGTCAGCGAACATCGTGCGTCGTTTACTTCAGGGTACGCACCTGCGGCCAAGCCAGCGTTTCCTCCGTGGTGTTTGAGCCGTCCACAAGTACATATAATGATTCCAGGACTACAGAAGAAGACAGATATACCGGCCCCTGCTCTAAAACAGCTGAGCTTACTTCTTTTGCATGAGAAGTACAGCAACCACGTGCACACTAATACCGATGGATCGACTACGTCGTACAGTTCTGCTGGCGCCGTGGTTATATCAACGCGAGGAAATACACTGCGGTTCAAGACATCGCATGTCACGACCTCAACGGCGGCAGGACTAATGGCCCTGCGTCGAGCACTGGAATTCATTGATTCTGAAAGACCTACAAAATGGGCTCTGTTCTGTGATTCAAAACCCGCATTACAGTGCACGCAGTCAGTTCTCCGACACGGATGCCATGACCAATTGACATATAAAGTCGCGAAACTTTACCATCACGTCCAACAAAAAGGTCACGAGGTCGTTTTTCAATGGGTACCTGGCCATTGTGGAATCAGTGGCAATAATTCCGCCGATAACGCTGCTCGCTCAGCACATCAAGAAGAGCACAGCGTTCCAATTCCGCTTTCGAGGACAGACGCCGCAAGGCAGCTTCGACAGCTGCCACGCAGTCTCACACTGACCGAGTGGAACTCGCCAAACTTACGACTTACACGACTGCATAGACTAAACCTCTCCCTGCAAGTCCGACCTCCAATCGGACTTCCTCGACGTAAAGCTACGCCTCTTTGTCGCCTTTGGTTAGGAGTTGCCTTCACAAAGGCATAGTCTACATTAATTGGAATGACTGACAGTGCAGCATGCGAGGTCTGTGGCATCGAAGAAAACATCGGCCACCTGCTGTGCCACTGTCCACGATACACCCCAGAGAGACAAGAACTTGCCAAAGCTTTCCAAAGACTGGACAATCGGCCCCTTTCTGTGCAGGTGCTGCTGAAACACCGCCCCCATCGCCCGCCGGCCCATAAAGCGGTGAAGGCGCTTTTGTGCTTCTTAAGGACGACGGGCTTGTGCGACCATCCGGGACTATTAATGCAATTTCTGTAAGACCACACACGTCAGCGAACTCATCGCAATTTCCTTCTTTCCTTCCCTCCTCTCTCTCCCTGTTATTTTTGTTTCCCCTTTCCCATTCCCCCGGTGTAGGGTAGCCAACCGGACGTTATTCTGGTTAACCTCCCTGCCTTCTACTTATCTCTTTACCTCCTCCTACAGGTACAGGTTGCTTTTACTTCTGCAGGATCGGTGATCTTTCCTGCAAAACCTTCCACCATAAAGATTCGACTCTCTCACGAGACTACATCGACCGCCGCGGAGCTTGCTGCTATTCGTTGTGCACTTCGGGTAATTTCTGAAGAACTACCCAAGAAATGGAGCGTGTTCACTGACTCCAAGGCTGCACTTCATTGTTTGGTTTCTGCCTTACGCCGAGGACCCCACGAACAACTAGTTCTAGAAATCAGACTGCTGCTTCACCACCTCGTCGAGCAAGGACACGACATCACGTTGCAGTGGATTCCAAGCCACTGTGGCATAATGGGCAATGAACTTGCCGACGCAGCAGCACGATCTGCACATGAGGAGGGCTTGCAAGACTCCATTCCATTCTCAAGAACAGACGCTGCAACGAAAATTCGTGTGCTTGCAAATGAATCCATCAAAACTTTATGGAACACACCAAGCTTACAGCATACACGTCTACACCGACTGGACCCATCCCTTCGACTTCGACCCCCATCTGGACTCTCTCGACTAGAAACAGCAGTACTTTGCCGACTGTGGCTTGGTGTCGCCTACACAAGATCCTTCGCCTTCCGAGTCGGTATGGACGACAGCGCGGCTTGCAGACACTGCGGCGGCGAGGAGACCATCGAACACGTGCTCTGCCACTGTCCTCAATACAGCGCGCACCGGCTGTCACTAGCGACCACGTTGGCACGCCTTGACGACAGGCCACTTTCAGAACAGTCAGTTTTGGAATGCCGACGTGAACTGACGTCGCAGCAAAAGTCGGTCAAGGCTTTGTTGACTTTTCTACGTGACAGTGGCCTATTAGAAAGACTATAAGGACCCCATTTCATCCCTTTTCATATTTTTTTCTCACGCTTTTATTTTTGTCAAGCTCTTCTTTCCGTCTTTACTTCCCCTTTCCCTTCCCCTAGTGCAGGGTAGCAAACCGGAGGTTTTAAGTCTGGTTAACCTCCCTGCCTTTCTCTCATTTGCATCTCTCTCTCTCTCTCTGCTTCATGTTACATATGGCGCAGAATAAGTTAAGCCTAAATTAAGACTCTTTTTGACGCTGTTTGGGCGAATAAAGACAGGTGCTAGTCAATGTGTGAGGGCAACAAAAGACATTGATAATCTTCTTTGTATTTCAACGGGTAGGTTGTGACTAACCAGAGCACTCGATACTCGCACAAGTACGTGGGTCGACTCAACTGCGTGTTTTGTGCACTATACATGTACAACCGTGTTAAAAGGCGTCATATGTAATAGGTTTAGTGGGTGCACATTCTTACAGAGATAAAAGGATGTGGGTGAGTGTGCTTGCTTTACGACAGGTAGACTGTTTAGGTGGCCCATTGCCGCAAGGTTGTGTACTAAAATCGAATGCAGACCCCTAGCGTTCATGGTAGCTCAATAAATAAAATCCTGATCCAATCCCGGAAGCTTCGATTTTTCATATATTTTTGTTCGTTCTTTGTCCTTTATTTGTTACATATGGCCGCGGTGAAGATTCCTTCTATAACATCAAACTCGCTAATGAAGTAAAATGCAGCCTCTCGGTTTCGTTGGCAGACTCTCCTTGCAACGTACTATGTTCTCTTGGTCTCGTCGCTGTTGCGGATTTTGCGGGCAGGCATGCGGTTGCTGTCGCAAAATTGGCAGTGGTGAAGAGGACAGAATTTAGTTATTATTATGACCGCAGATGTTACAAATTTGGCAGACGACGGCTTCTGCAACACGAGATTTTTCGATTAACTCCGCGTCACAAAGCCGTCGTCGGAGCAGATGTATTTAGGCTTACTGTGCACTCCTGTTTGAATTTCAGCGACTGAATTTTCGTTCTAAAAATGCTCGTACGACTCAGTAGGAAACTAGTCATTGCAGGGAAACATACACGTGCACTGAAGGCGTGAGTGCGCGGCTTGTCGCGGCCATAGCTGTCGGGAGCTTCGAGTGTTGCTGCGTGAAACTGAAGTCAGGCGTGGAGTATGGCGCGACATAAGGATTTCAGCTGCCAATAGGCGCGCACCTAAAGCACGAAAAAATGGTTCGCACTCGAAATGAACTTGGTGTTATTGTCCTCTTTCTGAAATTCTGACCGCATCAAGACCGAAAATGTGCGCAATACCCATCACATTGAGGGTTAACACCGAGCCAATTATCTCGGGAAATGGGAGCCTATAGAAAAAAAAAAGAAGTGCGAGCTCTGTAATGCACCCAACAAAACGAAGTTATTTCACTGTGTGCATTATTTATGCGCGTGTGTGCATTTGTGGCGTGAAAGTTAACAACGAAGAAAAAAAGCAGAACGCTTTATGGACTCGTTGCACTCTTTCAGCAGCTGTTAGATATTCAATCACCAGACCCCGGTCTCCTCTTTCGTATGTACAAGGCAGAAAATCAGCAGTGCGCATTACTTCTAGAACGGGCTACACCGGCCTTCTCTCTCACGGCGCCGCTCCGATGCAAAGTGAATGCAACAACTGAGGTGACGCGTAAAGTGGAGCCAATCACTTTTCTGTCTAAGCGACTGAATTATTTCTGAGTTCCCTATATACACCACAGAGAGACGGGAGACGAAGAAAGAATAAAAAAGGAGTCTTGCATTCGCCTCTGCGTGTTCACTGCTGGCCGTCGCCCCGAATTCTTTTAAGCCTATCTGCTTGACGTCATCACCAATGGTTCTTTAATACAACTTTCCCATGTCGGTGAAGAGAAGCCCAGCGGCGAAACACACGATCGATGCGGCCGGGTTTCCGAGGGTACCGTGTCTGCAAATGCAGGTCTGAGCGATTCCTTTTGTCTCGGGGTGTTTTTGCATTTTTTGGTTTCTCACACCGTTTCTGTTTTTTTTCTTTCGGTTTAAGAAAGAGTCGGTACTTGTGTTGCGCCCGCGGGCTAACAGGCTAAACCCCTCAAACTTGGTGCGTCGCGCACGTACGAGGCCGCGCAGTCCTCGTGCGCACATACTCGCCGCTCACCGAGATTACTTCTTTCGAACGTTCGCTCTTTATTCAGGTATAGTAAGCGAAACGTGGCGTTTCTAGGGTGACGCCGGCCTAGCGGGGCGATGGTGCGCGTGCCGCTCAACCACTCGGGCACCGATGCTCAGAAGCGTTGTCGTGGAAGTTCTCGTGCCGCCTCCCTTGGCTATCTATGATTGTGAAATCTAAGAACGCGACGGCAAAGAACGTCATAAGCACGATGGAATATGGCACATCACTTCGATACAAGGACGTAACACAGTGAACAAACACGAGCGCAGTGTTTGTCGAAATAGAGCACTCGTGTTTGTTCACAGTTTTACGTCCTGGTATGGAAGGGCGCTGCCATATTTCATCATGATTAACCAACTAGCCCACCAGTATGTCTTAAGCAAGTCAAGTACTTCGAGCGCTCGGCGCGAAATACTTTAGACGCATACAGCGCTGCCTCGCGTGGTGCAATGTTCAAGTGTTATAAGTACATATGCTGTTAAATTTCTTCGAGTGCTGGGCAAAATGTATAATAGGTACATCATATACATGAAAACTTTACAAGGTGTACCTCAGGAACCAAAAATCCACAGTATTGACGGCTATATACTAGCGTGTTGGGGAATGGTGCCTCAGAGCGCTAATCACGGTCGCGACCTTGTATGACCACGCGCCTCTAACAATATTATAATCACCAACAAGAAAGAGCCGCTTTGTTGAAACAACCTTTCATAAATTTCGGCTTGGCACAGGCGATGCTAATTGCTTCTTTTATATGATACGAAAGACTAACAGTGCTGTGTGCTCTCGTGATGAGGCTGACGAATACATAGAACATCCCTTTTTGACATTTCAAGAAATATGATTCTTCGTGAAAGAGCATTTCTGCGAAGCTACATGCCTTGGAGAGGGTGACAATATCATTAGGATTAACCTTGGCTGCATAGTCATTACAAAAATTGCAATACATGGTTGCACGTGCAATAAAGGTCCACTAAACAGAAAGATAACTTAAGCAGTTGTAAATTACCCAGTTTGCGCAATACCAAGACAACGCCACCAAGCCCCTCTTGGTGCGAGAGGAGGCTTGGTAAGCCAGAAAGGACGCCATAAGGAAAGATGTCTGAGGACGCCCGGCTTGATGTTCCCACACCCACACGCCGTCACGTCGTTGATTTTGACGGCGTTTGCCTAACTAATTTCTTATCGATAAACGCGGACTATACGTTTCATTCTGAACGAGTCAAGGACTAAACTAAGCAAGTTTCAATAACTTTTAATGAGCCACAAAGGCCAAAATATAAGAAAATACTCTTGAAATCCGTTACGTCACATTGACGTACCGGCGCTGGTGTTTCGTTGCAAAAATCAAACATTGGAACCTTGACCTTTATTTTTAAAGGCGCTAGCTTTTCTTAGCTTGTTGCTCAGTTTTGCTCACTTGGCGCAGTCCACATGCAATGGTCGGCCGATCTCGGAGATAGCGTGGTTGCGGTTCTCATGGGTACGTGCCAGGGGCGTAGCCAAGGGGGGGGGGGCTTATGGGGCTTCAGCCCCCCCCCCTCCGAAATTCTTTCGAGCTGTGCATGCACCGCCGACCAAAGCAACCCCCGTCGCAGAAAATCATTCTGGATTTTGTCTAGAACGTCTTTTTCTCGCCCGAAAAGCCATTTCACCGCGAAAATTGTGAACTCGGGCTGGATTTCGCGGTAACGTCCATGCACCAGGAGTCACATAACGCAAGCAGCCCCATCAGAGCACGAAGTTTCAAGGACGTTTTGATGGCGAACGGACTCGCCGCGGCATCTCGCGGAGGCCGCCTAATCTACACTCTATCATGGAATCTACGGAGCGCGTGGAGGTGAATTCCGAAACTTTATGGGTATAAAGTTCTCATAAAAGTTTGATGTAAAAGGTGCACTGACATTTCCAAACCTGTGCTTTAGATTTTCAATTGCGGAACTTCGTAAGTTTAATGTTCGCATAAATATATGACGCCAAAGGTGCATTAACTTTTCCAAAGTCGTACATCGGGCCATACAACGAGACAAGCCAAATCAACACATTATAAGACAAGTTGACAAAGCGCGCAGCGAGGCCCGACGAGACGAAGCGTTGTGGTGGTTCATTCGTGCCGTCATGTCACATAAAAAAAATATCATTTTTTTTTTACCATGCGCAAAGCATCCAATGAAGACACTAATGCCAGCCAAGGTAACTACATTCTCATTTATTTTTTCTACTTTGACTTTTAATCGCGAGGATACATTGAGCCTCTACAATTTTTTTGTTCCCGCTCCCCTACCAGGGGGCTGCCAGAGCCAGCTATAGCGCATGCGTTTTTCTCGTGTTGCCTCGACCAGCGCGCGGCGCACTTCGGTGCGCATTCGGTTTTGTCTGGCCAAGTGCATATTCGCCTGGCAGAATTTTGGACGCTTTCTAGCTAGCAGACGAGAAAAAAAAACAATGGTCGCTCGCCGCCATCACTGTGGGGACTCGACGGACTGCACCGCGTTCGCTTGAGCGCAACCTCTCCAGAAAGTTTTGCCTCGCCGGTGTGGGATACCGAGCAGTATTCGCATGGTTCTTGGTGGACCAAGCTTCTTGGGTTTTCTTCGATATTCCTTTAATAGCCACATTAGTTGCCCAAAGTAGGCATTCGATTGTGACCAACACACTTTGCGTTTTTTTTTTCATTACGGTTCCCCCTCCCGACAAAAGGAAAAAGAAACGGTGCGGCGCAGCGAATTGTCGCATGGCGAAAGTTCTATTTTGTTGCTTCTTTTCCGGAAAGTAATGGGCCATGGGACGCTTCAGCTGCCGGATACTCATTATATTATTGCGACAGAAATTATATGGCGACTCTAGGCGCATTCCTCCCGTTGCCGTCGCCCTCAGGTTCCGCATAAAGTCTAAGGGCGATAACATCGTGACCGCGCGCCGCATGCTGTATGTGCGAGTGAAAGCGTGTGGGGGGTGAGGAGGAATGGGTGAGCCGACGATGGTGGCTCAGTCTTGTGTGCGCTAAGGAGAAAAGCGGGGAGCAAGCGCGCCGCCTTCCGTCGCGCGCGATACATCGGGGGGAGTGGATGAAATTGGGGCGGGATCAAGGATTGTGTTAATCTGTGATTGCGCAACATCTTTATTTGCCTTGTTTGACCCATTATATACCATGACTTTTTCATATATACCTAGATTTATTGGAGACTTATACGTATGTTTAGATATCTTGCTGCGAGGTTTTGTGTATCCGGCAGTGAACTTTGTTTCCAGTGGCAATTTTTTTGCCCTTTATCAAGCTGTATCTTCGCATTTCTAATGTACGAGGGTGAGTCAAATGACAGTGAGCCTACCCACCCCGCGCAATTATGTTTCTGTTCATTATCTGCAAGACCTGCGCGTAGCACGCATGCACCTCTCATTTACAAAAGTGGCACGCAGGTGTGAGGATAAATGTTCTTTAATGCGCTCATACACTGGATTGAACATGGTGGCGTGACGTAATGGACGCTCCAGAAGTTGAGCAGCGTGGTGCCGTGAGGTTTTTGATAGCTGAAGGTGTTTCCCAAAAATAAATTAGTCATCGTATGGCTGCCGTGTACATTGAACATTGCATTTTATTGGCCACTGTGAAGCGTTAGAACAAACGGTTCAAAGAAGGACGTGAAAGTTTCAAAGACGATCCCAGACCGAGCCAAAGCCGTTGTGCAATCACCCCTAACAAAATTGCAAAGGTTTATGAGCTGATGACACAAGAACGGAGGATAAGCATCGATGAACTGGCAGAGCGTGTGGACATCAGTCGCGGTTCGGTTCAACGTCACCGTTCACGCCATAATTCATGAACATCTCGGTTATCGGTTCTTGTGTGCACAATGGATGCCCAAGATTTTGAACCACCGCCAGAATACGGAGAAGTTCGGCGCTGCCTTTACTCATCTGATCCAGTATCACAATAAGGGTGACGATTTCTTGTCTACAAGTGTGATCGGGGAGGAACCATGGTGCCACTATTACGAGCCTGAAACACGACGGCAAAGCTTACAATGGAAACATTCGAATTCACCACCCCCAAAGAAAGCAAAGGCCATCATTTCCGCCGGAACGGTGTTGTTGACTTTTATTTTATTTATTTATTTATTTATTTACAATACTGCCAGTATCATATCGAGACCATAGCAGATGGGCATATGATTATACATACAATTCATGGTTTATATACCGAATGGTAAGAACATCAAAACATGTAAATGGAAATACATAAAACAGGTTCAATGCACAATTTTACAACACTAATTATATGAATAACAAGAGAAACTCACAGAAATAGTAAACATCAGGTTACATGTACGTAAGGATTATTACAGTGCTATAAAAACAAAGAAAGAAACAAAGGGGGTAAATGTTTAGCTACAGTTCAACAAATGGGAGTTCTGACGATTACATATGCATAAGATCTATTCTTTCCTAATTAATTATTTCATCTTTTAATAACTTAACAAAATCAGACTGCGATACTGTGTTAGTTACAGATGCATCTAGGTTATTCCACTCGCGAACAACACGGGGGGAAAAGGAAGACGGAAAAGTATCGTTATTACAAAGGAACTTGTTTAGTGTATATGCATGATTATGACGAAGTACGCGGGATTTAGAAAAGGTAACGTATGCAGAGGCATTTATTTTTAGTCGGCTGTGTAATATTTGATGCAGAAATTTTAGGGCGAGCTCGTTTTGCTCGTACAGCCAAAGTTGCAAGCCCTGACTGTGTTAGAAGAAGAGTAGGGGAATCACTGCGCCGGTATTTTTGGTGGATAAACCTAATTGCCTTTCTCTGGATCCTTTTCAGTTTAGATATGTTTGTTTTAGTGTACGGGAACCATACGACATTAGCATACTCAAGGACAGGTCTCAGAAATGTAATGTAAGTTAAAAGTTTGACGTTAGTTGGTGCCAACCGCAGACACCTTTTGAGAAAGAAGAGTTTTCGTAATGCACAAGAAGTAATTTTGGTAATATGTGCTGTCCAGTTAAGGTCAGACGTTATTGTTAAACCAAGATACTTATGCTGTTGAACTCTAGTTACGACGCTGCCGTTAAGTGTGTAGTGGAAAAACGATGGGTGCTTTTTTCTGGTTACTGTCATGCAAACCGTTTTGTTTGTATTAATGGTCATTTGCCAGTTATCACACCATTCATCAAGGAAATCCTTGGCCTGGAGCCAGTTGCCATCGAACAATTTTTCGATCGTAAGGGCCATTACTGAAAGAATTTGCTAAATCTTGAGAGGCTATCAATTGTTTCCGATATTGTGAAACGCCGGATCGGCTGCGTATCGCAATCAAGAACAAAGTGCGTGAAAAATTGACCAATGGGGTCATCTTGTTCCACGACAATGCCCATCCCCACGTCGCTGATGTGGTTAACATAAAACTGGCGAAATTCAAGTGGGAAACGCTGCAATATCCACCATACAGCTCAGATCTGTCGCCTTGCGACTTCCACATTTTGGGGCAATCGAAAAAACAGCTAAAGGGAACCAGATTCGTCTCGGACGATGACGTGAAAGTCAGTTCCAGACGTTTTGAAGCAGCAACCCAAGGAGTTTATGAGACGGGAATTACGCCACTCGTTAGTCAATGGGACAAACGTCTAAAAGCTTATGGAGGCTACTTTTAAATAAACTACCCCGTTTGCCATATATTCGCTATGGCTCACTTTCATTTGACTCGCCCTCGTATATTCTGCATAACTCCTGCTTTTTATACGTGCTCTCTGCTGCGACTATAATTTCGGTGCAATTAATCACCATACACGACCGGTGACAGCTGCTCCTGCGTAATAAATTGGAACAAATGACAGCGTCATTGAGATTTTTCACTGGCCGTTGCATATGTACAAGAACGTAAACGAGGATCTTGAATGACAAAGTTTCATTAACATATTTGTCCTCAACTTGTTCATTTCATGGCCTTTACATTTTTCATATCAGCGGCATGCACTGCTTTGCTGGTTTCGAACTGATGTAGTTCTAGAGTTCGTGTGGTATTTTCTTTATTATTAAATAGACAAAAAACATGGAAGCATTGACATCAGTTATGTTGGGCGCAATTTTATTGCACATACGTGTATAATATTTTATGAAAACATACATATTTTACTTGTATTGACCGTGCGTAGCGTTCAAGAATTCGTCTGCTGCTTCTTTGGCAATGGCAATGCAGTTATTATTCATGTATTCGATCCCTAGGCAAATTGTTTAAGATGAAGCTTAGCTTGGGCCCAACTCCGACGCGGCTATTCAGAAACACGTAAAACGCAGAAACGCTTTTCTGAGATAACTCCTGAATCGCTTTTAATGAAATTTATTGCATTTGAGAGAGTAAGTTAAATTATAGTGTCTGTTGGAAGCGGAATTTCGATTTAGGGCCGGAACGTTGTTTAAAATATTTTGAAAAATTTGAAACTTCGAAAAAAATATAAAGATGAAGTTTACAAATTAATAGCTCTGCATCAAGAACAGATATCGCGGTTCTGTAAACGGGATCCATTACACCATTCAAAGCGGAAAAAATCGATATGTCTATTTGTATATTACGCGAATTGGTTATGTTATGTACAAGGGTTCTGTAAGAGCCGTATTTCCATAATAGTTAATTTTTTGAGACTCATGTGTAACATATCAATTTTGTCCGCTGTAGATGTACTATTATGTGCAATTCACAGAATTGTGATATCAATTTTCATTGCTGGTTTACAGAGTTGTAAACTTCATTGTTTCGTTTTCTGAAACTTTCCGATTTCTGCCACTTTTCAATAAAATATGGACGACCTAAATCGAAAATTTGAAACAGTCACTAGAATTTAAGTTTTTCTTTTAAATGCAACAAACCTAATCAAATTTGGTGCAGTGGTTGCCGAGAAAAACGAATTCTCCTTCTGCCTGTATTTAGATAGGAGCATCCGACCTAATGTTCCTCTAAGGAGGAGGCCGAGCTGCAATATGAGCCCCCCCCCCCCCCCCCGAGCGAAATTTCTGGCTACGCCACTGGTACGTGCCACTAGGCATGCGCCAATGTCATTTCGCCGTCGTCGTGATGTCACAGCCGTCATCACGCCATTGTCATCATACACTCATCTTCATCCCATTGTCGTCCTTAAAATTAAATCCCAGTGATATACGGTTTTTGGCACGATATGATTATGAGGCCCGCCGTAGTGTGGGACCCCGGATTAATTTTTACCACCTGGGCTTATTTAACGTGCGCCCAATTCCCAGTACAAGGGCGTTTTTGCTTTAAGAGCAATTATACGGACACTTCAACCGAATTTTCACCGCCGGCATCCGCGTCGCCTTGGGGCTCCGCATTTATTTAGGTATATGTACGCCATATGCTCAATGGTGCCGTATATGCGGGTCATATTACTACACTATCGAAACACTAAAGATGGTCACATTAGGTCTAACGTTCTTGACTAAATTTTTCCTCGGGATTTTGAGAATGGCAGCCCACAAAAATTGTTACGAAACATAACATTCACAGCACATGCATTTTATCTCAAGTCTTCTCAGACTGTAAAATTTTAAACGTGCAAAACATTATCACTGCTTAAACCTGAAAGTGATGCAATTTTACTGGCGCGGATCTTTATGGGAAGCATAGTGGCGCTTGTACGATGTCATTGGAGGACATACACGACGTGTCAAAGCTGTTAAGGGGGCCAAAAATTTTGACGCTTCCGCGCGTGTCGCTTGCACGTTAGGGGCACCGACGTATAGCTAGAGCACCGTACGAAAAATTTAAGCGCAACGCTAAATTTTGCTCTCGCAGTCAGTGCGCTACCGTTTGGGGAAACTGCCAATTTTTGCATTTCTGCATAACCAAAACGGCCCCAAGGCCCCTCATTGTCATCATACGGTCGTCTTCATATCGCCTTCGTCGTTCCATCGACGTCGTTCCTTCTTCATTTCACCGTAATCATAATATCATCATTCCGCCTAGATTATGAAGTCATTGCCACTACATCTTCTTCATGTATTCGTTGTCATACCTTCGTCATGTTGCCCATGTGGTCGTTTCATCAATCAATCCAGATTTGTCATGCGATTGTCGTCGTATCATCATATTAAAGGGTTACCAGTGCACGCAGACGGGGACAGAGTGAAGAACAATAGGGCACAGCGCTGACAACCGGTACTTTATTGGCAGAGGCAACACATAGGTAGGCTGAAACCGCCAATGGCAAAGCTAACAAAGCCAAACACCAACAAATTAAAAATAATTCGGACTCATCATTTTAACACGTGTACTTAACTTTATCGGGCGACCACGTTTCGCCGCCTAACAAATGTTATGGCACAGCGCAGGACGCCCATGCATGTAAAAGAAGTTTCTGGAATGTTATCGATGGTTCCGTCCGCTGTCTTTCACTGCAACTTGCGTAATCTGATTGCATCTGTGCGCGACGCGAATAGTGTGGAACTTTGTGGAAGACACGCGGGTCCCAGCGGTTAATCTGGAACATTCGACGACCGATCTATAAAAGCCGACGCGCTTGACCCGCTGATCAGATTTTCGACGATGGCCGACCGTGTTCGCCGCTATCGTTGTGCTATAAGTGTAGCCTGTTTTTGTTGGCACAGGTTCACCCAATAAAAGTTAGTTTTGTCTTTCACAGTATTGCTACTGTGCTCTTCAACGTCACCGCCAAGTGACAATATCGCCCGGCCTGTGCCTTTTGCAGAGCGTATTCTAGATATTCAATTTCCTTTTTTGACAGAGTCACTGAAGGCGTGCTTACGCAATTATGTTATCACGATGGATTTCGTAAACTTCGATAACTTCAAGTTTACGAGATAACTTCACGTAAAAAGAGCCAGAAAACTCGCCTTCGTGCATGGCGTTCGCCGCCACCGTTTCCAGGAAAACATTACGGTTACATACGCTGCAGAAGGCGGGAAGCTTGACGTGTTCCACTCCTAAAGGCGAGGCTTAAGCGTCCTGCAAGTATTTTGTGTCCATTCTTCTGATAATCGCATAACGTAGTGGGCGGTTGCTCGCTTTTCTTTGTTCTCGCATTTGCTTGAATCTTTAACTGTGCAACTTTAAAGAGGGAAGGAGTACTGAGTCCGCTTCCTCTAATTGGTACCCGGGCTCCGTAATACAGCGCGAAACCGAGCCTTTTGTTTCTTAAAAGGCTCGTGGATAGAGGCATCGGAAACACAGCGAGACAGCAGCAGAAAGAAATTCTTTCAACAGAAACTGTTTTCACAGCAAGGATGGCGGACGAGTGGCAGAGGGAAAAGATCGGTTGCAGCATCGAGACAGAGCTCCAATTTAGCGAGCGGAACGGACGCTGCCTGAACGATACACGTGACCGACCCTGGCAGGCGCCGACAAACAAGAAAGGACGCAACACCCTTGATTGTGCTCTTAATTGATGACGGCTGCGGCGCCTCGCTTTCTCATCGCCGGCGAAACCTCTTTTGTGCCTTCAGTTGTTTGTACCCTCATTTTCCTTCTTGTTTCCCGCGGAGTCCATTTCCCAGTTCCTCAGGTTGCAATTTTTTTTTCTTTTTTGTGCTCTTTACACCTTCGCCGCCTATGTCTTGAGGACAGAGACTCAGTTTGGCGTCATTTGTTTCTCCCTATTCTGGAGAAGTAGGGATCTGCTTACTTAGCTCTGCTTTTTTTATAATCCTGACACATATGCACCTTTGCCTGACACGCTTAAACGAAAATAAAGAACCATCAAAAGAAAAGAAATATCCTAATATCTGCAATTTGCCTCTATCCGCGAAATAATCCGCGAAAAAATGTTTCATTCTTTTCTTAGCTTTATTCGAAGCTCTATGAAATAATTAGAAGTTACCAGCGCGCAGTACAGCGCAGCTGGCGGGGCGTAGCGAAAGCTCCTTCACGCGTACTTTATTTCTTCTAGACTCCATACGCAATGTCCGACTTTCATTAGTTGATTTAAAGTTTGTTTTTTCGAGTTGTGACGCAGATTTCACTGAAAAGCCACTTTTCTTAATCCTAGTGCGCCGAAGGATTCAGTAGGAAGTTGTCACCAAAGTTCCCGCTGGTGCACCTCCATTTGTATCGCCCGGGCTGCAACGAACTGCTTGCAATAACCACCAATGGCTTCTTCACTGTCTCGATTACCTCTTCAGGCCTTACAGCGAATTCCTTGTGTGACGGAAATTGCAAGGGCTGCTTTCCGTGACGCACATCGCCTCTCATAACTTTCCCAAGGTTTCCGGCAGAGTCATTAGTCTGAATTGGACAAGAACTCTTTCAAACTGACGAACTCATTAGCGAAATGCGCGTTGCCGACGAACAAAGCGGGCCAGTTGAATGCGACTGCATCTCACTCGTCCTGAGCATATCGCCACTGTTGTTATCCTGCAAAATCTCCTCACAAGAGTGTTCCGCGCTTTCAAATGTTTAGGCTCTTCGTTGCCCTTAGCGCAATGCTGCCGAATCTGGCGTCCTTAATTTATTGTATCTTCTTCATTTGGTTTAACTGTAGGCAGTGCCGTTGTCTACTAATTCTGCAGAAACAAACCACGTCTCGAGGGTAAAAAAAAGAAAGGGCAGGATAGGTTCTATTTTACACACACACACACACACACACACACACACACACACACACACACACACACACACATATATATATATATATATATATATATATATATATATATATATATATATATATATATAGATATATATAGTTTATGATTACGTTCTAGATTTATATTGTAAATCTAACTGTCACCGTGCATCAGTAGTCCATTTAACTGGTCCTAGATATTTTCATACTTTACTCTATGTGAATAGAAAACATAACTTTTGGGTGATAGAAACTCAAATTTAGACCCTGTTTTCGCTTTGCTTCAAAAGCAACATGCATATTCATGAAAACACGGCAGCCCTAGGTGTTACAACGTATTTATGACTACTGCCCTGCTAGGCTGTGTACACAGCAGAAGCCATAAAAGTGGTCTAAATACTTCACATCATTTGGTCAAGATGTATACAAGTTGCCGTTTATCTATTTCAAACACTCTGCGCTAAGTCATTAAATTACGTAACGTAGAAAAAAACACGATTGAATGCCACTTGGATAACGCTTCCCTTTCTAAATTAGTTAGACTTTCGAGAAAGACAAGTAGACAATGTTCTATGAAGATCGAGGCCCTAATTCACAAATAAATGAATACCAGTAAGCGCAGTTGCAAGACGGCGCAAGAGAAAACACCGACGCCCAGGCCCCAAGCGCTGCTCTCAACTAATTCTTATTTTGAAGATTTGTGAAAAATTTGTGTGAAAGATTGATTGAAAGATTGTGTGAAGATTTGTGATATTTTATTAGCCTATAATTCGGAAAGCTTTTCGTTTGTGAATGCTCTTTTCCAGTGGTCTGCAGCCTTCGCCAATAACGTATCCAGCATCAGAATTGACTGGAATTCCCTTTTACGAAGAATTCTAGCGTAAGTGCTTTTGTGGGTACGGGCGGCATTTGATAGGGTTTCATATTACTCAAGATGTCTACGATGCAGGAAAATGATGGAAACACAGCAACTTGTATAGAAAATCAAAGTACACTGATATGACCTCGACCGGGTGAGGTGGGTCTTAACCGCAAGAATCACCAGATGGCGACAAAGACGGGCATCGTGATGATGAAAAATAGAAACAACGTATTCACTTACATGATACATGGTTGTGACTCTAACCGAGTCTCGAGCGGTTCTGCCTAAAAGGGAGGCCAGGACGGGCTTAAATAACCCCTCGCGGACAGCCGTTACAGTCGGTGGAGAGGTCCCCACTGACAGGGCAATCCACTTCTCGTGGTCTTGTGGCAGTCGAAGTCCGCTTAGGGTGGCACCCATGGAGGTGTCAGTGCCTACGCGTGCAGCGCCGTATTGTGCCACCTTGTCAAGTTGTGAAGTCAACGGCCCCATCGTCTTCGTGTCCTGATGGTTACCCGTGTCAGATCAGGGCGCGGCAGGGGACGTAGGGGTGGCGCTTTCTCGGGGACGAAGACAATTACCTCGACATGAGAAAGTGAGCTGGAACGTTTTTCAAACTTGAGATGTCGAATTCCCCCACCCCCCCCAGACCGATCATAAAAACACTAAAACTCGAATTCGAGGCAACTTGGAGCGCCTGGTCGAAGCCGGTGTGGTTAAAAGAAAAGACAAAGAAAAGAGATGAAGAGACCATGCAGAGGTAAAAATTCACAAAGCTTTTCGTTCCTATAGGTCCGAATGGCCGGCAGCTTTTGCCAGTTATACGTCCACCATTCCGACTTGCTGGCCCATGTTCTTACGAGCATATATTAAAATCATTTTGTCAATACAGACATGAAACCACCTTCCTGACGCGCGACCGAGAAGCAATGACACTGTCATTTTCTTTCATTTGCACTATGTTTGCGTTCACTAGGACAAAGTATTAAAAGCTGGCACAACAGCAAGCATATATTGCAGGCCTGAGAAAGTCCCGCAAGTGAAGGCGCGCGTCATGCCACTGGGGTGACAACTCTTGGTCCCCTCAGAAGCTGACGGGAACAAATTGTGTAGTAACGCTATATTAAGATATATGAAGTCGACAATACAACACGAAGTGTGTGGCGGTGCATCAGCTGTGTTGCCCAACTAGTGCAAAATAACGCCTGGCATTATTTTCCCAAGAGAAAGCGTGCGCTCACGAGTGCTACCTTTACCAGGCGTTTCACGAAATGTTTCCGAAGTTCCATTAATATAGAAAAGGGGAGGTAATTAAATGATTTCCTCTTGGACGTTTCTATTATAGAGTCCTACATTTAGAAATTACTCTATAAAGGAATTAAGAAAGTAAATAAACAACTTAAACTAAATAAAGTTTTAGGCAAAATAGCCACGCGATTGATCCCAATGGAAGACTTGAAGCGCGCCATCCGAAGAGCTCTCAACCGTTTCCAGAAATGCAAAAAGCTACTTTTCCCCCCCGTCCAATTTTTCCTTTTCTATTATGCACTTCTTTTCTGCTTTCGCTTAACCCTCCATTTCATTCATTTACTACGCGACCACCAGGTGCTCATACGGTGGCCTTAAAGATAACGCGCACACTGACGGGCTCGGAGAGCACAAAAAAAAAAGAGAATTATGGGGTTTCCCGTGCCAAAACCACGATGAGGCACGCCGTAGTAGGGTACTCCGAATCAATTTTGAGCATCTGGGAATCTTTAATGTGCACCCATGCACGACACAGGGGCATTCTTGCATTTCGCCCTCATCAAAATGCGCTGAATGCGATTTTCTTAGGCACCTGCAGTCCTCAAATATTTCTCAGCGTGCCGCACAAAATAATGTTCTGCTTGTGTTTCATATTTCTTCTTGTTTTGTGCAGAAATGTCGGTGCGGGCATCCATTTTTCTATCTAACGAGAAGAAAATATCACAGAAATAGTAGCGGTCATTTTTTTCAAATTGAAAAGATCAGATATTTTACGCAGTTTAGAACCTAACAGGTTAAAGCGTCTGTATATCCTACAGCGATTTGATATAAGAAACCCAAGAACACACACTTGAGCGTTGCATTTTTGAAAGGCTAGACGCCATTGCCATTGCTGATGTACACAAAAATTGTAGTAAAGCTGGCTTGTACACACGAGACGAAAAGAAATGCGGACCAGGAGTCCGGCGCCAAGGAAAACGAGAAAGAAAAACGAATTAGTTTGCATCTCGGACTGACGACCTAAATCTGACATGCACTGCGATTTTTGCAGTGCAATCTCACCTGCCTTCTTGAGTTTCAGTTTACATGCCACGCCATCGAGGAAATTAATTATTTTTATTTCCCTCGTTCGCATAGTTTTGATCGCGGGGGAACACCTTACGACACTGCGTGAATTTTTTTACTGATGGTTGAAAAGTGTTTAAAAGGTTTGTTGCAAAAGTTTTGTCTCAGCATGTCTGTGCCGAGGGTGAAAGAAGTTGAACGCCCAGTCTGGACTCATTTCTGCCCCTTCCATATATGGCGTACACGATCAATATGCTTTACGGTGTATATGGTTTCAACGTTTACCTGCAAAGAGTCTTTCTTCTCTTTTTTTTTGGAAGGGCGATTGTTCCGTTCAACACTGCCTGGGCGTCTTTGTCGAACACAGTTGCAAAAACGGGCTCTAGTTGAAACGCACAACTACTGCAGCCGTCGACTGCATGTTCGGCCTTGGACAGAGGCTACGCTTTTGCGGCTGACTCCACTAAGAAAATATATATGCTCCAAAGGCAGCATAGGCCACCGGCTCCTGACAACGCGTAGAGCGCCCAGGCAAGCTTCCATGTGCGGGGGAAGGTCGCCGGCTCATTACGGGTCAATTCGAACAAGCTTAATGGGTTTTCACCGCAAATCGATACGAGAACTGCGCTTTGTCTGGCGAGGTGGATTAACTCGACTGCGCATCGCAGTGTCTACTGCGCAAAGCGCGCACACCGAGCACAATCTACGCATGCGCTGTATGTTCACACTCAGTCATATATGGAAATGCAGAGCCCGCAAAACTTGCCGTACATGTTCTCCCTAAAAATAAAGACAAGGGCAACAGTAAATGGAGCGGAGGTGGCAGACTTACAGGCAGAAAAAGAACTTTTTCTATTTCTTTTCGCGGGTGCGATGCCCCACATTCGGGTGTGATGTCGCGCTACAGGCGCTGGTCAAATCGTCAGGTGCTACTGGCGTCACGTAAATCTTCCTCGGCTATAATTCAGACAGTTGAAGGAAAAAAGTTACCTAGCTAAGTTGGAATACCCCATGGAAAATTATAAACCAGCAGTTAAAGCCTCGCCGAATCATCCATTTCTCTCCTGTATTGGCATTGATAAATATAAGACATGATCGCCAGGGCTGGAATGAAGCTTGGGCCACCGTGCACGATTTGCGAGCGCAGCAGTGATTACTTCTGGAATAAGCTTCGCCCTGCCTCGCCGTTCTTTTCCTTCTTTTCTCTTTTTTCTTGATGTCCTTGCAGGTCACATTCGCCGCGTACGGAAGGAGATCAATATCTATTCATAACTGGCTGGCTGAACCATCCCCTGAATCGGAAAAAACTTCTTGATTTGACAGTGCAGCCAGGCGCGACTGCCTGAGCTCCTCTTGATTGGCGATGGGGAGCCAACGTTAGGGGAACCTACAACAGCCAGCATGCGTAAAATTGCAGCCTGCCTGGTTGTTGCCTACTTTTGTACTTGGCTACTGATTTTCCTTTTTTGTTTATAACCAGGCGAAGGATGGTGCAATAACACTGAGATTGCCAGTTTGACTGCTTATCAATTTTCATTTTTTAGATCCCTCAACGGAAAGCGACCTATTAAGCGTAGTGACAGCAATTACTTTTTTTTACCACAGTCAAAGAAGTCGGCAATTGATATATTTATGAGAGAGAGAACAGAGAAGGGCAAAGACGGGCAGTGGCCACTGCGGTGACTCAGTGCTGAATATGGGGTAGTGGGTTAGATACCCTGTCGCAATGCCCATTCGGATGGGGACGGAATGCAAAAACACCCAGGTTCTCTTAGTGTACATTGAACAACTTCAACAGGAGGTTAAAATTAAGGCGGAGCCACCTACTATAAATCAGCATACGGATGGTGTCATATTCTCTGGGTCGTTAAACCCTATCATTTAGACGATTTAACTAAAAGACAGTCAAGTTAGCCACAGGAAATTCTGTATAATACATCAGCGTAGGTTCACCACAAATAGAACAAGGACAAAGACGCATGCACGGTCACACGTAGCGCTAACTTCTACAGCTGCTTTATTTATTCGCATGAACCTTGAGGGATATACTTATAGGGGGTTACCGGAGCATTATCAAAGCACCAACGCATCATGCACTCGGAAATTGTTACTTTTTTATGACAGCGCGATTAAAGGCTTAGAACGGCAAATGTAATAAATCTTAGCTACCCATTCCGTTTCAATAATCTGAGTAGCTGGTTACCACTAGCTTTTCCAGGCAATGTCAAAATTTTCTTGACAGCTACCCGTTCTTCAATTAAGATCAAGGCCACTATCCGGCTTGTAAACGTTGTTGTGACGATCTCTCAGTCGATCCTTCACGAATCTGAATCTTTGCCCATGTATGGTGCATGACAGAGGCGCAAAAAATACATTCTTAGCGCAGGAATCAGTCTTGCTTCTGTGCGACCCGCCGCTGTGGCGCATTGGCTTGGGCGTTGTGCTGCTAAGCCTGAGGGCGCGGCATCGAATCCCGGCCGCGGTAGCCGCATTTCAATGGGGGTCAAATGCAAAAACGCCCGTGTGCCGTGCATTGGGTGCGTTAAAGAACCCCAGGTGGTCGAAATTAATCCGGAGTCCCCTACCACGGCGTGCCTTATTATCATATCGCGGTTTTGGCACGTAAAACTCCAGCATTTAATTGATATTTTTTGCTTATGTGTGCGTTGGAACCATGTGTTTAAACCGCCGCAGTTTCGGTTTCTGTTACAAGTTACAACGCACGCTCGACTTCGTGCTTAACCAAGCTCTAGTGCAAACCGGCTCGCACCAAGAATCTCCGGGGCAGCAAGATGGGGAGTATATTGTTTACCCAACGGCTACTGAGGTACGCGGAAAACGCGCTTAACGCACGCCCATCTTCATGCATATTAACCAAGCTCCAGTGCAAACCGGTTCGCACCCGCAACCCGCGCAGCAGCATGAACGCCTCGATTTCCCGACTGGGAGACAGGTACGCGATGGCCGTGCTCGACGCATCCCAAACGGCGCGTTCAACCTGACACCATCGCAACCTGACCCCACGAACCTTAGAATAGCGCGCCGGGGAGCCCCTCGCTATCGCCACCGAATACTCCAGTGCCCGTAGTCGACAGAACGCAGAAAGGCGAGATGAGACTTCTTCGCACAACGGCTTGCACCGTCGACAGCTGGAACCAGTGCCACCCCACTGAACTGGATAGCATGGCGCCGTCGAGACCTTGTCAGCTCGGTGCTGATGAAGTTCGACGATCGCCCTGAAAATTACATATCACGGAGGGCAATGTTTCAGGAAATGGCGCGGAGCCTGGATTAAAACCCCAATGAAGAACTTGATCTTCTAGTGAAGGGGCTGGAAGTCCAATCATCAAGCTACTCGAAAAGGCTCAGGTCAGTCCATGTCTCCAACCCCGAAGCTGGTCTAAACCTTGTCTGGGATAGGCTTGAGGACTGTGACGGCCGACCAGAAGGTATAGAGAATGCCCTCTTTAAAAGGGTCGAAAACTTTCCCAGGTTATCCGACAGGGACACGCACAAACTGCGAGAGCTGGGAGACCTGATGCTGGAACCGACCCTCAACTCAACGGGCTCAGCTACTTGGATACCGCCAGAGGGGTGTGGAAAAGCTGCCGGCGCGTCTTCAGGAAGCGTGGATTTCCAAGGCTTCAAAATATAAACAAGACCATGGCGTGGCCTTCCCTCCGTTTGCCTTCTTTTCCGAGTTTGTCCGCGACCAGACAAAAATGATAAATGAGCTAAGCTTCATGCTCAGCGCATCGTACTGTCCCAAAGTACCCGAAGAACGACAAATGGGCAATGAATAAAAGCAACAGGAAACAACCCATTTCTGTTCATCTAACCGATGTGGAGCTTTGCTTAGAAACACCTTCCACAGCACGCGAGGTATCGATCTCTACCAAATATTGTCCCCTGCACAAGAAGCCGCACCCTTTGCAGAAATGTCGAGCAGTTAAGGAGAAGCCACTGGATGAGCGCACATCTATTTTGAAGCAGTTTGGCTTATGCTTCAAATGTTGCATGACTACGCATCATTTCGCGAAGGACTGTAAGGTTGTTGTCACGTCTGCAGACTGTGGGAGTGACAAACATGCTACAGCACTTCACCAGTGGAGACCTCACAACGTGTCTTCCGACTCCAAGCAGAGCGATAAGAACGACAAGCTCAACTTTGAGCCGCAGCTGCCTGAGGTCTCCTCAACTTGCACAGAAGTATGTGGAAGTTGCTATGATGACAAATCCTGCTCGAAGGTCTGTTTGGTAGGCGTGAGTCACGCAAGTCGGCCTCAAAAGAAGGTGAGGATGCATGCTATCCTCAATGACCAGAGCAACAGGTTACTCGCAAGAACCGAATTCTTTTATGTTTTCAGCCTAAATGGTCAGTGCACTGTCTACACATTAAAGACGTGCTCGGGAGTTGAGGAGACTTCGGCACGAACAGCCTCTGAGTTCTCAGTTGAAAGAATCAATGGCGAGGAGGAGGTACCTCTGCCAACTCTCATAGAGTGTAATAAGCTGCCGGACAACAGGAACGATATTCCTACGCCCGAGGTGGCACGGCATCACGCTCTCCTAAAGGCTATATCTGAACAGATCCCCAGCTTTGATCCAAATGTTGAAATTCTTCTGCTACTCGGCAGGGACATCTTGAGAGTTCATAAAGTCCACCAGCAAAGAAATGGACCAGCTGATGCATCTATCGCCTTAAAACTCGACCTTGGCTCGGTCGAGTAGGCGATGTCTGCGCTGACCGCCAGCGCACGTCCAACTGTGTCAGCAACATTAAAACCAATGTACTTTAATATGGTCGCCCTTCTCTCCTGAAAACTTGCCCCAGCAACTTCCTCGTTAAAGAAAACATCGCTAAATCACAGTGCACGCGGCCTTCTCAGATTGTTCTTCACTTTGCCATAGAAAGCCGCTGTGAAATCGCAGACACGTTATCCGAGGTGACTAAGGAAGATAACCAACCTTCTCTTTCCGTGGAGGACAGGAAGTTTTTGACAGTTATGGACACTGAGTCCTACAAGAATTAATCGGGCAACTGGGTGGCGCCCCTCCCTTTTTGTTCTCCGAGACAGCGGCTTCCTAACAACAAGAGGCTATCTCAGGTTCGCCTCGCTACCTTGAAACACACGCTCGAGAAGAAACCAGAAGCAATGAAGCATTTTGTAGCATTCATGGAAACATGATAAAAAATGCCCACGCGGAAGCTCCACCCCTTAGAAAGAGAGAGAGAAGAAAGAATGCTGGTACCGTCCTGTCCTTGATGTGTGCCATCCACAGAAGCCAGATGAAACTAGAGTTGTCTTTTAATCTAGTGCACAGCACGAGAATGCCTCTTTGAACTGCGTTCTGCTCACTGGACCAGACTCGACGAATAGCCTGTTAGGTGTGCTCATCCGTTTCAGGAAAGAGCTCGTTGCAGTGACAGCAGATATTCAACACATGTTCTAGTGCTTCAGCGTGCACGAAGACCATAGTAGCTGCCTATGGTTTTTGTGGTTCCGTAACGACATTCACAATAGCGTTGTGGAGTACACCGTTTTGGGAACAGTCCGTCACCAGCTGTTGCAAACTATGCCCTTCAGAGGATAGCACGGGCAGGGGAAGAAGAATTCGGCTTGTATACCAGACAATTTGTGGAAAGAGTTTTTATCTTGACGACGGTTTGAGGTTCCTTCAAACGGAGCAAGAAACTCTTAGCCTACTTAAGCGCACACAACGCATGTTAGGAGCTTCGAACCTTAGGCTGCACAAAATCACTTCTAACAGCACTGCAGTGATGGAGGTGCTCCCAAGGGACGACCGCGCAAATGACTTGAAGGATCTTTACCTGGCCGTCGACGCACCCCCGATTCAACGCCGTCTGAGAATCTACTCGGACTTGAAGGCAGATGTATTTACCTTCAGGGTTTCGAAACAAGAGAGACCATTCACCCGGCGCGGCGTCTTGTCGACCCTGAATAGCTTGTATGACCCTCTCGGATTTGCGGCTCCTGTCCCTATCAAAGGAACGTCTCTTCTCCATGAGCTCATCACAGAGACCTTTGATTAGGATGCCCCACTTGCTGATGAGAGGAAGAAAGAGTGGGAAGACTGGAAGGATTCCTTGGAGGCGCTTGAAGATTTGCATGTGCCTCGTACGTATGTACTCGTATCGCTATCTACGGCCTGGCAGAAGGAAGCTCACATCCGCATCAAACAAGGCCGTCGCCGCTGTGGCGTATCTGAAGACCACGGACCAAAACGGTGCGTGCCATGTGGGGTTCATCATGGCGAAATCTGAGGTGGCGCCTCATCCTGAACACGCTGTTCCTAGGCTCGAGCTCTGTGGCGCAGTCTTAGGCTCTGTAAACTTGTATTGTGACGGCAAGGTCGTCCTCGGCTATATACACAATAAGACAAGGAGGTTCTATGTGTACGTCAGCAACCGCCTGCAACGCATTAGGAGATCTACTCGGCCGGATCAGTGGCACTATGTTGCGACCAATATTAATCCTCCTAGATACTTGTACAAGGTTCGTACCTGCGCCACAGCTTCGGGAGTCTGCCTGGCTGAATGGTACAGAATTTCTACAATACCATGGAGAGTGTTCACAAGTCTTGCAGGGCAGGTTTGAACTCATTGGTCCTGACCTTGAAGCCGACGTGCGGCCTCAAGCAACAAGCCTTGCGATCACTGTGAACATGTGAGGACTTGACACCGGTAGATTCGAGTGCTTCTCGAGTTGGACCAGTTTGACGCATGCGATGGCAGTTCTCGTAAGCGCGGCGACCAACTTTCGCAACAGCAAGTCTGTTCAGGACCTTGGTTCACTGAATCCGATTCGCATCTGCAGAACAATTGCATTGAGCTAAGACAGTCATAATCCGTTCAGTACAGGGCGAGGCGTACTCTGAAGAGCTAAAAATTAAGTGTCTAGATCAGAAGAATATCCCAAAATCGAGCCCATTGCGGAAGCTCGACCAATGGGTTTGATGGCAGCGGACTCCTGAAAATCGGCGGTCTTCTAAAAAAGGCCCAGTGGAGCCAGAATGAATCTAAGCCAGTTGTCATTCCTGGAAACCACCATATTGCCATGCTCCTCCTACGACACTATCACGAAGAGGTCAATCACCAAGGTCGACACCTCACCTAGGGAGCGATCCGAGCAGCCGGCTTCTCGCTCATTGAGGCTAAACGCCGGATCTCCTCGTATATACACAAATGTGTCACATGCTGCAAGCTGCGAGGCAAGCACAGAGAGCAGAAAATAGGAGACCTGCCCACTGAACGGCTTAGCAGAGAGCCCTCTTTCACCTACGTGGGTCTTGTTGTTTTCGGACCATGGAAGGTAACTGCACGTCGTACTAGAGGTGGTGAAGCCCATAGCAAGCGTCGGACTGTGTTGTTCACGTGCATGAGTGTACGCGCAGCGCATATCGAAGTCATGGAATCCATGAATGCTACAAGCTTTATAAATATCTTGAGGAGATTCTTTGCCATTAGAGACCCGGCAAAACAGCTACGCTCTGACTCGCACAAATTTCATTGGGGCGTCCTCAGAGCTGCAGCTCAATGTGGGTGGTCCGGACACCGAAAGAGTCTACACATTTCTATCGAACTTAGGGTGCACTTGGGTATTTAACGCTCCCTACGCCTCCCATATGGGCGGAGTCTGGGAAAGAATGATGGGCGTTGCCCGCCGCATCTTAGACTCCATGTTGTGAGAGCACTCTCCCGGCCACCTAACCCACGAAGTACTCGTCACGTTTCTGGCTGAAGTTATGGTCATCATTAACGCAAGAGCTCTAGCCCGTCTCCACAGACGTCAAGTGTCGGGACATCCTTACTCCCGCAATGCTCCTCACCCTAAATATGCGTGCAAACACTCTGGCACCTGGTCTCTTTGATACTAAGGATTTGCACAGGCGTCAGTGGTGTCAAGTCCAATGGCTCGCTTGCTCTTTCTGGCGCCGTTGGCGGCGTGACTTCTTCACCACGCTGCAGAGTCGCCGCAAGTGGCAATTCCCAAGACTGAATAGCTAGTGTGGTGATGTAGTGCTCCTTAAGGACAAGAACGTTAACCGCAACGAGCGGCCTATGGCACGTGTAGTGAATACGTTTCCCAGTGCGGATGGGAAAGTTCGAAAGGTTGAGGTGAAGACGGTGATCGGTGGTATGGTGAAGATATTTTCTCGGCCAGCGACCGAGACTGTCTTTCTTATAGCGCACGAGGACTGATGTACTGTTCCTTAGCCTGCATAGTGCTACTTTGTGATACCTGTCGGGGAGCGTATTGAGACCATGTGTTGGAACCGCCGCAGTTTCGGTTTCTGTTACAAGTTCCGGTTTCTCTTTTCAGCTAAGCAACCTTGTACTCCCAGGATTCCGCCTGCTCTTCTCTCCCCTCTCTTTGTCATTGTCGGTCCACTGGTGTTGCAGCATTGTGACAGCACCGCCTTTTTACGATGGTTGATGTACATTAAATCCAAAGTTTTTATAGTGTTGTCCCCATCTGTCATCTGTCCGAGGACTGGCCGCTACATCAACGAACGCCATGGAATCAGGACCACTGTCAGTTTTCTCCCAACTTTGAACAGCAGGATCGTACGGCCTGATCAGGCAGCTTATACTCAGTGACGTTTTGGGCACATGGCATGCCACATTCATATTTGAGCACCCCATAATTTTTTTCAAGCTGTGAGAAACGCCGTGTGTGTCGGTGATCACAACAAATATTTATTTCACAGTTGCACCAATAGAAATAGTATAGTATATTCCTCGCACTGTATTCTCAAACTGACTTCTGGAACGCAAATCGGAACCGGTTATGGGAAACCTAAATTCATCAAATGTTTTTTTTTTCTTTTTTTGTACGTTAGAAGACGCATGATGAGACATGTGGACTGGACTTCTGTTCACGTCATCAACATGAACTGTCGCTTTCTAGATCTTCAATGCAGAGTATGCGGTTGTGAGCCAAATTTTCATAATCCTTTCATGGTCGTGAAAAGACATAATCGGCTCATCAAAGGTACTTGAAGTAAATTGATAGCTAGGCTCGGTGACTTTGCGTGTCTAAGCCTTCGTTCTCCGAGTCGCGCAGAAGAGGAATCAAAATTTCTGATAGCATGACGCGTGAATGCTTTCAACATGAACTGGTAATTCCATGTAACTGATATAAGGGTTTCATTCATCAACAACTTACCCAAACAGCTACGCTTGTGCTTCACTGCCCTACGCACAAGGGTTATGACATAAGTATCAAAAGATCAAGAAGAAAGAGAAATTAAATTTCTCCCGCTTCTTTATCTTACAATAGGTCAAAGAGGAGCAACGTAGGCGCGCATATGGAGAAGCACGCAAAACCACTACGATCTGTCAGACAGTCGATCGCTAGAAAAATCACAGCAGCGTTTTGAGAGCCTGAGTCTGGACGTCCGTCTGAATGAGACTCCTAGAGCGTATACTGATACACAATTTAGGTGCAAGATTTTTTTACTGGAAATTATAATTTTACCTTCAGTGCTACACAAGCGAAGAATAATTTAAAAGGAGAGTCTCTTGAAAATCCCAGAAAAGGACATCGCTTAAAACGTTTTCCTTGAATCTTTCACTCAGCAATTGGTATGGACAAACAACAGTACGTACTTGAACCTTATTATGCATCAGCTCGAGGCGACCACGCCCATTAAGTACGAGAAATTTTTTGCCACATTAAACTATTCGGGTTGTTTATTTTTTCCTAGAACAACACGGGAGTGGAATATATTACCATCTTCAGTGGTTGACGTCCTATTGATTGATACGTATTATGCCTTGTTGGATTGAGCGATATTACTTGTATTTTTTCTTTCTCTGTCTATGTGCTAATAGCGTCTGTAAGTCTTTGATCATTTTGCTTACCTTTTGCACTCTATTGTTTTTGTCTAAGTCATGGTGCACGAATCCGCTTCATGTTATGTATGTGCCCCCCCCCCCCCACTATATTACCTGTAAAGGTCCTGGGGGTATTGCATAAATACAAAAAAATGTTTTCCTGAAAATAAAATACGCTCAGTATAAACGATGCTTGAATTAGCTGCCGTGATCAGTTTTTCCTAAGCTGAGTTCTGTGCGACAAGGCTTGACTCAGTGGGCTTCGCAGAACAAGGGGTGACCCAAATTTTGCTAATTAAACTGTACACATTTCCTGTATTTCTTTTGAGCTAGCTTCCTGAAGTTGGAGACAGCTCAGGGGTTTCAGCACAGTACAGTGAGAACAGTCACAACATCAGACATACCAACTCGGGAGAAAAAAGCGCCCGTCGTGGCACCCCATTATGACGGCACACTAACAAAGAGCGTAGACAGTCGAGGGAAGGGGCATGTCAATCATGCCATGGAGCGTTTATCACAGGGAACCGCTATATTCTAAACTACGAGAATGTGTGTTTCATAAAAGCTGAACCAAAATAGGGATAACTGTTTCGACACATATATTACAGTAGTACGGTAGCTAGCTGGGTGAGTCGATACATCTGCATTATTGTTACTTGCGCGCGCACTAAGAACACGGTCAAACAAGAGAGCAAGACAGACGAGCGGTAAAGCAAGAAGTGGAATAATTTTAGCGATTAGATACTTCTAAGAAGTATTTTTCCTTGTTGCGTGGTGCAAGTGACGCCTGGCTTACGCACCTGTCACCATATTTAATTCATTAGGCAGGCCTCTGAATTGAGGCGGGCCGTTAAAATAATCGCATTTTCTGATTTACCGCTCGTCTGTCTTATTTCGCTTTTGGTTGAGGGAATGTATGATGCGTGGGTGTACGCATATGTGAGTTCTCCTATTTATACGGCTGTTAGAATGCAATAAACTTTTAGTCGTGAGTCAACGATCATGTTCCGCCTCTCTTCTTTGTCTACGTTTTAGTGCGCGCCCTAAGTAATAATAATACAAATATTACACTTTAAAAGAACAAATCACCAAGGAATAGCGACGTGCTAAATGGGAAATCTGGCAGACGTTTTCGTCCCCACGCACAGAGCATTTCGCATTAATGCAATTGTGCTGCAGCCTTAGAGAAACTATCATACACTTTGCTGGTCTTGTTTTACAGTGTCAGCGGTTAACAGCTCATCCACGGTTTACAACGTTAACCTTCCCCCAGACGGCGGGTTCGAATGAAGTGCTTTTCAGTCCATGAAACAAATACATGCTAACAAATGAATCGTCCCTCGTCCGGTTCACCCAAGTGAGCATAACCTTAGCGTCTCTTTCCAGCTATCACCGGGGGATTGTCCGAGAAGCATTCGCAAAGAAACCTAACAAGTAGTACAGCAGAGGAATCTAGAAAAAGCTTGGCGTATATTGAGTACACTCACAGTAGATAGCACTACAGAGACCATTAAAGGTTATCGTATGCGGTCGTCAAATAAGTAATTAATTTAAAAAGTTAAAATGAACCTCAGAATCATGTAAGAATGGGCACTGTGGCAGTCGCAGAAGTATACGCGATTTATAACGTTTCCTCAAAGGTAGCAAAACTAAGCTCTCAGGGCGAAACTTTGCGGATTGTTAGCAGATGGCATGTATATTCAACTGAGTTTCTTAAAGGTTTACTGACATAACAAACATTTCGGAATTTACATTTTTAAGGTATATGAAAGTCTTGGTCATCGTAACCAAGGAAAAAATATTGATAAGCCCTAGAGAGCTCTAAATAAATTACTCTAATATCCTTTTTACGAGCCGGTTTTGGTTTCGTTTCCTACGACGGATGTTCGTTTCGTTCCCTAATCCCGACGGATGTACCATCCGTCTGGATTTCGTGCTAGAGAAGGTGGTCACGTGATCACAGTGCATCGTGACGTTTCGGCACCCGCTCCGGCTCACTGTGCTGTTGCTGATTGCGTGGCCCGATGGCAACAGCTTAATAGACCAAATAGACCACGAAGAGAGAAGTGCCAAAACGTTGCAATGTCCTGCTCCCACGTGACCACCTTCTGTGGAATGAAGTCACGGCACATGCACTTCAGCTGGGAAACGAATCCAACACAGGTTCGTAGAAAAACTATTATAGTAAATTATTTAAAGCTCTCTGGGACTTGCTAATATTTGTTTCCGGGGTTTGGAGGTCCAGTACCTTCTCTAAGCAAAAAAATAAAGCGCCGAAGAAGCACTCCTTTTAAATAGCACTTTTCAGTGCGCGCCGCTAAACATTTAGCCCCGAATCTGGAGCTCTCTGTAACATCACATAACTGGCCTTTAGCCTCGGCAAAGTAAATAGAATTGGGCACGAGGGCCACTACTGGACGTGCCGGCACTGCAATTGTTGTGTGGAAACTTGTGGCATCTAGGATGTTTTTTGAACACGCAAGCGTACTTTCCCCATCTGTGAAATTGGGCGAAATTATGTGTGTCGCTGCGAGGGAAGCGAGCGCCAGAGGAGGAAGGCGCTTTGAGGAGGAGAAGAGAATCGCGCTCCGGGGAAGGTACGGAGGAGCGCGCTGAGCGCGCGGCAAAGCAGCATATATACACCCTTTGGGGTGTATATTTGCCAGACAACGATAATCGTCATCTGTCTTGCCCGCATTTCCTTTCTTTAACGCTGCGAGCCCGGTACTTCCAAGTCACGAACGGCATGCGCGTTATCAGCATGACAGAGCATTCTTGGCAGGAAAGTATCGAGCGCAGCGTTTTCAAGAAAGGAAACGCAAGCAAGACAGATGACGATTATCGTTGCGTGGCACATATACACCCTAAAGGCTTCAACAGTTTTTAGAGTGTAGGTGGCGTTGAGCGAAGGGGGGAAGGAGAAAGGAAGCGAAGCATCGCGGAGGAGGAGGGTAGGTGGAAGCGCTCGGGGTTGATTTCTTCTGGCAGTTTCTACGGGTTCTATGTGCGCTATGGACGTACCGGGTTGGTCTCGGGATCGAGAGGCCGAGCGCCGAGCGAGAAGGACAGAGCGCCGACACAAGCGGCGGCAAGCCGAGCGCGAGTCGGTCGACCCCGAAGTCGTCGCCAAGCGCCGGGCACGAGCTGAACAAGAGCGGCAAAAGGCGCGGGCTAGGCGTGCCCAGGAGCCTCCAGAAGGGGAAGAATGGGAAAATGAATAGCGGGCATAGTACACTACCACATTGCTCCAAATAATAAAGACTGCGCATTTCCTTAAAGTACTTTATCATCTTTCCAAGTGGCACTTTGTATATTATAAAATCGAAAGACGTAGATAAAACGCACAAAATGAAAAATAAGCCTCGAAAAAACCGCCACACTTACACACAATCAAAGCATTTTCAAAACATTCTACTCGCAATGCCCAGAAAGCGAATAGCACCCACACGCTTGCGTATAAACCGCGTTTGCGAAGTGAAACGTCACTGTAACTTTTTACCACTATTTTTCAGAAAACGTTGCCCCTTATCGCGGGATAGTACCGACTGCCGTATGTAAAAAAAGTTACCGGGGACCTTCTAGATGCTTTACAAAACGCTTATCGCGGAATATATCCAACCAACCGCAGGATTTGTTCTTGCTTTGACCGGATTGTTCGTTTGGAAGCCAGTGACAAGACCTTTGATCTGTGCAAATGAAAACTGGTAAGAGGTTTTCTTGACATCAACAATGAGTTAAAGATTCCTCTTCTGAACTTTATTATCAGTAAGTTAACCTCTTGTGAAATATTGTTAACGGTCAAGACGTTGCCAGGCTGCAGATGGTGTGGTAGGGAAAGAACGAGTTTGCAGTACTGCAACAAATAAATATTTCACTTGTTTTTTCATCAGCAGCGCCAATGAAAATGGCCCTGACTACCACAAAATACAAACATGAAATAAAGTTACGCAAAAGTTAGAGTAAACACAATAACATGACTATCTCCTTACCCCACTTTGTGACAAAGCACTTTTCTTTTTCTTTTTTTTGTCCTCTTTGGTCTTCTGTACGGTAGAAAGATAACATTACAGTAAGGTCAATCCTGTGTTTTACCATGCACTGGGGACTCACTCGAACGAGACATGACTACGCGGAGCGATACGCTCCTTATGCAGGTTAATAAAGGCGCGTGCTGACCCTGAAGGCCCTGCATTGTACATGCGATAACGCTTAAGAAAGCCGCTAAAACAGATAATGGAGCCGCATTCCATGGTACCGTTGGCGGCCGTATATAATGATCTAACTGGACGGTCTGATAGAAGGCAACTGCCCACGTTGTCCGCGAGAAACTAACAAGAGAAAAAAAAAGAAACGTCCTAATAAATCTTCAAATATCTTTGACAAGGTCTGTTCATATTTTCGAACCAAATCAAGGCTGTATGTTACGAGATATGATCGCTGTGGCACGCGCACGATTGGCTCCATTAAACGCACGTATCTCGCTGCACATATTTGACTGCTTCACTCTTGCGAATAGAACTCATTTCGTGCATGTATCAAGTGCCCTTTAAAATTAATTACGCCCCCGCGATTTAACGACCGTCGAGCTTCTGTAGCAGCTATCGTACTTTCTATTTCTGCGATGGTACATAAAGTAATATGTCGCCGCAGTTGGCACAGAGAAACACCGGATATTCTCATGCAGCGTATAAACACCTTCAAATCACAACAAATATCAAGCGCTGTTGCGTAAAATTATCAAAACAACAGAGATTCCGCGGCACCATGACGAAAAACGAAGCACGCGCGACGGCGCTGAAGCAGACGTTCCACCACGTGATCCATGTTTAAAGCCATTCAGATGCTGGCGCAAGGTGACGCCATGGCATGTCCTTGCACTCAATAAGAAAAAAAATATTTTCATTAGCACGACTGTAACCAAGAACCCCAGACACGGGCGTGCTCGTTCACGGGCTAGCTGATACATCATTCTTGAAAACGAGCTATTTGCTGCGCGAATAAACCAGACATGAAGGCACACAAACTTATGTGTGCATCGTTTGCGTGTTTTCATTGGATCTGTAAATAATTGAATTGCAAGATCACTGCTCCAGAACCGCATGCCATTGTCCACAAAGAAGAAAGCGTGATAACCTTACTCTCCTAGAACACAAAATTCTTCTAGTGGGTCACATGAAACGTTGCACCAGAAAAAATGTAATATTTCTTCTTTCGTGATAATAATTAAACAATAAAATTACTATTAAATGCACAAAATATGTTACACTTGTGGCTTGCAAGCTCCATCAAGCGGAGCTTCAAGAAGAGTGTCAGCCAATTCCATGGCTTCCGAGAATTACAACTTGAGATTACGAGCGCCATCACGTGCGTTGCAATGCATTGCAACGCATGCATTGCAATGCATGCTCACCGACCTGGAGAGGCAAAGCAGAAGAGTGGGTCTAAAAATTAATCTGCAGAAAACTAAAGTAATGCTTAACAGTCTCGGGAGAGAACAGCAATTTACAATAGGCAGCGAGGCACTGGAAGTCGTAAGGGAATACATCTACTTAGGGCAGGTAGTGACGGCGGATCCGGATCATGAGACGGAAATAATCAGAAGAATAAGAATGGGCTGGGGTGCGTTTGGCAGGCATTCCCAAATCATGAACAGCAGGTTGCCATTATCCCTCAAGAGAAAAGTATATAATAGCTGTGTCTTACCAGTACTCACCTACGGGGCAGAAACCTGGAGGCTTACTAAAAGGGTTCTACTCAAATTGAGGACGACACAACGGGCTATGGAAAGAAGAATGATAGGTGTAACGTTAAGGGATAAGAAAAGAGCAGATTGGGTGAGGGAACAAACGCGAGTCAATGACATCTTAGTTGAAATCAAGAAAAAGAAATGGGCATGGGCAGGACATGTAATGAGGAGGGAAGATAACCGATGGTCATTAAGGGTTACGGACTAGATCCCAAGGGAAGGGAAGCGTAGCAGGGGGCGGCAGAAAGTTAGGTGGGCGGATGAGATTAAGAAGTTTGCAGGGACGGCATGGCCACAATTAGTACATGACCGGGGTTGTTGGAGAAGTATGGGAGAGGCCTTTGCCCTGCAGTGGGCGTAACCAGGCTGCTGCTGCTGCTGCTGCTGCTGCTGCTGCTGATGATGATGATGATGATGATGATGATGATGATGCTGATGATGATCACGTGCGTGGAAGAATATTAGCCGATTCCATAGCCTCGGAGATTTACGACACAGTGCAAAGTGCTCTAGGGTGCTTCGATTCGGGGTGTGTTCTTACATCAGGAATGCGGGGTGCCCCAGCTTTACACAAGCAAACACCCACTGTACACTTTGGTTCAAGCCGAGGTCCCCGGACGAACAACCTTCGCCATCGCAATTGCTGCTATGGGCGCAGTCGGCGCCGTAACTAGGGGGAGGGAGGGGGAGGGGTTAGGAGGTCCAGAACCCCCCACCCCCTTCACCACCGGAATGTTGTCGTCCTTTAACTTGCAGGATGGTACTTAAATATTTACGCGTCTTCGCAGCGACCACCAGTTGCCAAAATTCTTCATCCACTGTAACTGTTCTGGTACAACTTCCCTCTTCTTCCTTTCATCAAGCCTTCCATTCTACAAGATTACCTCAGTGCTCCCTCTCCCACCCGCCCGCCCGCCTGCTTTGCACATCACCCTCACGTTCCTTCGCGTCTAATTTTATTTTACTATTAACAGTGGAGCTGTTTCAGCTTTCGTTCTGCCGTGGAGCGCTACCAGAAAACTCAGTCCAGCTGCGTGCCGCCTCGCGTTTCCTAGCAACCACCTGCGAAAGCACCGAGCCATGTAACCTCCTCGCGCCCCACGCGCGTAGGAAGTGCGCGAATAAAAGCTCGGGCCGGGGGGCTGTACACCTCGCGCCTCCTCTACGCCGTGCGTACGTGCCACTGCCATGGGAAGAACGAAAAAAGTCTGGACGCCCGAAGAAGAAGCGGCTTACCAGGAAGAGCACCTTACTGCCAAGTGGGAAGCGATGCGTCACCACCGAGCTCATCCGGAGCACCGCGCCGAAGCTGCGAGCTGAAAAGAGGCGACGCCGAGTCGAGGATACCGAGTTTCAGTCTAGAGAACGCGAGAGTCGGCTCCTGAACGCTTGACGTTGCCGAGAAAGCGATCCCGGCTTGCAACTGCTAGAAAACTTCCAGCGTCAAGCCCGCCGAGACACGGGGGCTGCGAACGGCCGATCCCAGCGTGAATTTCTGGGAATAGAGTTTGGGCACAGCTGTCACGTCTGTGACCTACAAGGAAGCTCGACGCGCGGCTCAGCAGCACTACGATCGACGAAGGAGAGCCAGTCCTGCCCATCGCGCCGAGGCCGCCGCCGACAAACGCCGTCACCGAGCGGAGGATCCCGAGTTTCGAACCAGAGACAACTAACGCTGATGACTGAATGCACGGAGCCACCGGGAATCGTTTCCGGGCCTGCGCGTCACCAAGAACTTCCAACTCCACACGCGCAAGTCTATGTGAGTTGCGAACGGCCGCTTCTTGCGCGAATTCCTCGGCATAGAGTGGGGCACAGCTGCCGCGTCTGTGACCGGTTCTGGTTCGATATGAATCACTTCATGGTGAGCTCGGTGCGGAACTTTGAACAGAAGAGCTCTGCCTTGCAAGTGCTTTGCGAAGCCTTACCTGACGCCACCGACCACAACGACGACCACGATGACGGTAGGACGTCGAGGACGAGTCCCGGATCGACGATGTTGACGACTGGTACTGAAGCACTGCACATAATAAATTGCGATGCATGTACTGTGGCTTGTATGCGTGTGACTTGCTGGGGCTTGTGTGGCTTACCGGCCTGGCCGTGTATGACCTCGCAAAACTTGGCAAAACTTAGAAAATCTTGGCGACACTTAGTATGAGCATAGTTAAGCTATGCATAACCTCGCAAGACTTAGCAAAACCTAGCAACGCTTGGTATGAGAGAAGAGAGACAAAAGGCAAGGAAAGACAAGGAGGTTAGCCAGTGTAAATACCGGCTGGCTACCCTGTGCTGGCGAAAGGGGCAAAGGGAATAAAAGGAGAAACAAGAGAGAAAAGAACTACAAAGATTCCCGCAGTAACGCGATGTTACGCCAACAATAGTCAAAGGCGGTCGTACAATTCACAGGCCCCTAAAAACTTCAGCAAAGCCCTTAGACCCTTGAGTGCCGAAACCCGTCTGGACCAGTGTCCTAAAACTTTCTCTTCTGTGAAGGGGCGATTGTCCAGTTTTTCGAACGCGGTCACGAGCACCTTTCTTGGCGCATTGTAACGTGGACAGTCACAGAGGAGGTGCGCGATCGTCTCCTCGCAGTGTCGCAAGCAGGGCTGTCGGCCATTCGAATGCGGAGGGAATGAAGTTCGTGAATACCACACCAAGCCATAGGGAGCACAGAAGTGTTGCTTCCGCTCGTGGCAACCCTGTTGGATGACGGAGTTGCAAACTTGGATCCAATCTGTGAAGACGTGCGTTCGTGAATTCACTGGTGTTCCCCAGAGTTTGCGTAAGCTCGCGTGCGAGAGAGCGAAGACTTGTAGCTGCATCTGTTCTTGACACCGGTATGGGTATAATCTGGGCACCATTGTGGGGCGACCAGGCCACGTTATTCGCACTGTGATTCGCCGAAATTCCGCAGTGACCCGGTATCCACTGGTAGATTATGTTGTGTCCCTTGTCGATTGCGTAATGGTGGAGTAGTCGGATGTCTGCGACTAATTGCACATTAAGTCCGTGGTTGAAATGGGACAGCAGACATTAGAGAACTGCCTTTGAATCACAAAAGATGCACCATGAATGGGGTGATTTGGGACCAATAAAATCCAGAGAAGCACGGATAGCTGCGAGTTCTGCAGCCGTCGATGATGTAACGTGAGATGTCTTGAATTTGATGGTAACATATTGAGCGGGAAGTACCACTGCTCCAGCTGAACTTTTAGAGGAGACAGAGGAGGAGGAGGAGGGGAAACATTTATTTAAAAAAAAGAAAGGACAAGCAGGTGTCTTTCAGCTTGTGCGGGAGGCGCCCTTAGTCCAGGGCTCCTGCGGCTCTTGCTGTCTCCCGGGCCCGCCGCACCAGTTGCTGCTGGTTACGAGGGTCCGAACTAGTCAGCACGGCCTCCCACTGCTCGGGTGTGGGGTTGGGTATTTGCGGGGCCGCCTTCACGTTGGGGCACGCCCATGTGGTGTGATATAGGGAGGCGTAATCATTACAAAGGGGACATTTGTATGAATATAGTGTAGGGTGGATTGCGTGTAGTCTGCTTAAATGTGGGTATGTATTGGTTTGTAGTTGTCTCCATGTTACGGCGTCTTCACGTGAGAGGATCTTGTGTGGAGGTGGGTATTGTCGTCTGTTCAATCTGTGGTGTTGGAGTATGGTGTTGTATTGTAAAGGTACGGGCTCCATGGATGCGTCCGTATCCCTCTCTTGTGGCGCCCGGGTGGCATGAGCTCGGGATACAGCGTGCGCACACTGATTTCCACGGAGGGACTCGTGTCCTGGAGTCCACACTATTTTAACGTCCGGGAATGCGGAGGCCTGTTTGAGGAGTCGGTGGGCGATTGAAGATATTCGACCTCTCGCGTAGCTACGGCAAGCTGCCTGGGAGTCGGTAATAATTGTGATGTACTCGTTGGTCAGACTAGAGGTGATGGCCAAAGCGATGGCTGTCTCCTCCGCTACGAGGGCGCTGGCAGTGCGGACAGTCATCGAGACCACCTCTTGTAGGTTATAGTCGACAACGCTGGCCGTCATGGCTGCTTTTTGGGGGTACTGCGCGGCATCTGTGTATAGTGTGGTGGGGAGACTGCCATATCTTGTCTGTAGAGCTTTTGCGCGAGCTTGGCGACGATCGGCATGATGTTCCGGGTTCATGCTTCTGGGGATAGGGGCTACCTTGATGTGCTCTCGGAAGTTGGGGGCCAGATGGATTGCTTGTTCGTGGCCTTTGCTGTGTGTGGGGTAGCCTAGGCGCGCTAGGACTGTTCTTCCTGTTGGTGTGAGGGCTAGTCGTTCTCGTTGGCTTGTGAGGTGGGCGTCTATAATTTCTCTTATAGTATTATGGACTCCTAGGGCTTCAAGCTTGAGTGTCGCTATTCCCGGGGGTAGGCCGAGCGCTTGCTTGTAGGCTTTCCGAAGAAGTACGTCTAATTGATCTATCTCCTTGGGAGTGAGGGGCAAGTACGGGGCAGCGTAGGCAATGCGGCTGATTATCAGGGCCTGGACGAGCTGTATTATGTCGTCTTCTTTCAGTCCGTATTGTTTGGTGGTGATACGGCTGACCATTCGCATGATCTGGAAGGTGGTCTGCTTGAGACGTTGGACGGTGTATGCGCCTCCGCCGTCCTGCTGTATGTGGAGTCCGAGAATGCGGACGCGGTTTACTGTGGGTATTTCTTTGTCGTCGAGGGTGAGTGTGATGTTTGGTAGTTCATTGAGTTTTCTTCGGGATTTCTGTCGAACGACTAATAGTTCTGACTTCTCGGGGGAGCACCGGAGACCACTTGTTTTTGCATATTGCTGGACGACGTCGGTCGCTTGTTGAAGGGCGTCTTGTTTCTCTCCTTCGAAACCAGCGGTGGTCCAGATAGTGATGTCATCGGCGTATATTGCATGCCTGATTGTATTTTATTGCATGCCGTAGACCCACACCTTCTTCACCTCTGGGAAGCACGTCGAGGCCTTGTTAGGAGATGGAAGCGCCAAAAACATAATCGTAAATTGAAACTACGTACAGCGAAACTCACGGCAACCGCGGAATTTTATGCTGGGGAGCTCACCCGTCACAACTGGCGACAACTATGCAACAAGTTGCAGGGTAATCTTAGCACGGCCAAAACATGGTCGCTGCTACGCCATCTTCTTGACCCCACACAAAGCAAGGCAATTAGCCAGCAAACAATCCAACGTATCCTCCACAACCATCCGGGTTCTGATGACGAAATCCTGGAGGAGTTGCGGGCGCGGTACATAGGCGATTTCGAACCCGCACAAGGACAACCTCCAACCTACAGCGGGAGCGACAATTACGACCTCGACAAGCCGATCACTATCACTGAGGTGCAACAAGCACTCCATGCACTTACACGAAACACCACCCCAGGCAAGGATAAAATAAATAACAAGCTCCTGCGCAATCTGGATGATGGCACCATTCAATCTCTTACTCTCTTTAATCATCACTGGGAAGCGGGTACACTACCAGCAGACTGGAAGCACGCGGACATCATACTCATTCCGAAGCCAGGCAAACTCTCCAGCTTAGAAAATATGAGACCAATTTCACTGACTTCATGCCTAGGCAAGCTTCTGGAACATGTCATTCTGAACCGGCTTCAACCTTACCTAGAATCCAGCGACCTCTTTCCCGAAACAATGTTCGGATTCCGGCCCCACCATTCTACCCAGGACATCCTTCTTCAGCTGAAAGAACAAGTCCTTGAACACATCTCACCGCACAACACCGGAGCGATTTTAGAGGAGACAGAACCGTCCGTCTAAACGTGGGTGCGTTCGTTGTGTTTGCATGAGCCTAGCGAACCACGCATAACATCGCAAAACTTAGCAAAGTATAGCAATACTTAGCGAAAACGGGAACTATAGCTCTGCTGTGACCCAGCCTTGCACCACCAGTGCAAACTGCCCACAGTTTTTTCTTTATTTTTTGCCGCTTTCACCCCGTGGCGGCTCCCTTATTGGTTCTAGATGCATTTTCTGCCCATTGCCGCTCAAGAAGTTCTCTGCCTGTGCGGACCACGCTTGTCGGTTTCGAGTTCCAGTGAAAAACGCGTAAGTCTCTTTCAGTAGCAGCGGTGAGCCGTCTGCAGTCATTTGCGGGTCAATGACACACCAACACATATCACTCCGCTCAGTTCCACCCGTCCTACCACAGAAAAAAACAAACCTGAGAAAACATTAAAGGATAGCCGCGATTGTGGTGAGAAGGTTTTTCAAGCAATTCCATATGGCAATGAACACTTGCCGTCAAAAGATAATTTCCGCCACCGGAAATAGGCGGTTGTAAAAAATACAGTGAAAAAGGCGATTCAGGTGCTTTAAGCCGTGTGTAGCGCTACGCAGACCGCACGAGCGCTTCCGGCTTTGCCAGCCTGTCGATATCAAGCACAGAGCTCTGTCCGCATGGGTGGCATGCTCAAAACAAGAAAGAAAAGCTACAGGGTGGCATGAAAGGAGAAAAACGAAGAAAGAAGGTGGATTTTCCTGGTCTCCCGTTTAAGATGAAAAAAAAATGAAGAAGAGAAAAAAAACTGGCTGCAGTGAAGCCGACATGTCCTTTGCTGTTGGATATCGAAAAAGAAAATACTGTTGTAATAAAATGTGGAGCACAAGGATATTCTGCACTTTTAAGCGCAATACAAGCGCCGAGCAGGAGAGGGTGTCAGCGTAGATTATCTTCCCTTTCATTCTCTCTCCATTCGTCCAATGTTTTCGCCACGCAATCGCAAACATGTCTCTCTAGAGTCGCTGGCCACTTCTGTTGGCGTCGCCAGGATTGCGGCAGCAAAATGAAAAGACACGCTGCAACAACCAAGCAGACGAAACTTGCGTCATCAAGAAAGTCCGAACGGATGATGTAGGCGGAGGAGAGGAGCCATCTCCGTCAATTGGCAACACTGCCCCTTTCTCTGCAGAACCGGAAACCAAGAGCGTCGGAACTTCTGTAGCGACTCAGGAAAACATGCAGGCGTATGTGAATCACCCGAGAACGAATCGCAACCGGCCCTAAAGAACGACAAGCATGACACCCAAACACCACCAGGAAATGATGGGGGCTGCCGTGCAACTCCAAGTGACCTTTGTTCTACAATGAGCGCCGTGCAAAGCGATGCCTTCACCACGGACAAGCAAGGTGAGTGGCATGGCACCTAAACATTCTGGTTCGCCCGCCCTCGGTGCGGCGAGTGCAAATATTTTTTCACTTGGGACATTTTGTCTCAAAGATTGAACATGTACCTGATCCAGAGACGATGGAGAGGCTGCTGCTTGATCACTAGACCCCTCCCGCTAAGTATGATTATCCAGCCACAGAGAAAAGAAACCTGAAATCCCATCCTCACTGGGTAGATCGTTAACCATGAATATTTTATTCAGAGAACCTTCAAGGAGCGTTATGCAAATATTGCGCAGTCTTTGCAGGCGAGTGTGCAGGAAAAGCGGAGCACCAGTGCTTGGGCTGCTTTGTAACTAAGGCGTTTACCAATTACAAGAAAGCTTGCACACCTTTAAGAACCACGCATTCAGCAGTTACTACGCCATGTCAACAACGCTATCTCAGAACTTTTCAGCAGTCCGGTCCTGCTCACAGTATGGAATCTTAACACAACTTGACCACATCCTTAAAAAGCAAGCGGAAGAAAACCGCAAGAATATGTTAACATTACTAGAAACAATCCTTTGCTTCAAAAAAGTTTTCGACCAAACGCGGATGGCTGATTGCAGAATTGGAATAGCTTTACGTTATAGCAACCCTAGTGAAAACATTTTCTAGTCCCCATCCACTGCGCCTCTCTGTCACGCGACGTCGCCAAAACTGCGAAAACGCCCCATATGATATGATATGTGCACACTGATTATGCATGATTAGACAGAACAAAAGAAAAATAATAATTTCTGATTCGACGTCTTTTTAGCCATTAGCAAAAAAGGCGTCGTTTGACCAACTGCTACTGGTCAAACGATTTTGGCCTACCCCCACTTTACCTCTGTCACGCTACGCCACAAAATAACAATAACTCAACACGTCAAAGTGACGTGTACGCGTTAAAGACGCATTAACATGGTGAACAAAACAATGTTTTTCTGAATAGCCGGAGACTGCCCCGTTCCAGAAGGAATAAAAGATGGCTGCCGCCGATCGCTGTGGCATTGGCTACTGGGAGTTGCCGGGGAACGTGGATTGATTTGCGAATAATATAAGCTTTTGTTTGACGTAGTAGTTCTGCGGAAACCCGCAAGCATGGAGAGAAGTAATGAATAAAGGGAAAATCAGACATCAACCCGTTCGTAGCAATTGCTACAAAGGAAACCCATACGGCTTCCTCGAAAGGAAAGCCTCATAGTTGAAGAAAAATTCGTCCTGGTCCGGGACTCGAACCCGGGACCACCGCTTTTCCGGGGCAGCCGCTCTACCATCTGAGCTAACCATGCGGCTAGCAGATGGCAGGGCGAAGTCGAATTTGTCGACAACACGAAGCCAAGGCAAGAGTTTGACGTAGTAGTTCTGCGGAAACCCTGTCGACAAATTCGACTTCGCCCTGCCATCTGCTAGCCGCCTGGTTAGCTCAGATGGTAGAGCGGCTGCCCCGGAAAGGCGGTCCCGGGTTCGAGTCCCGGACCAGGACGAATTTTTCTTCAACTATGAGGCTTTCCTTTCGAGGAAGCCGTATGGGTTTCCTTTGTAGCAATTGCTACGAACGGGTGGATGTCTGATTTTCCCTTTATTTATAGGCTTTTGTGTGGCAGTATAACGTTATCGAGACCTTTCGGCACATATACGACATCGCTCTGCCAATTCTACTTTGCTGATGATCCGTTTTAACGGCATTTTTAACCTTCCGTCGCACGCCGCCGCAATTTTCGACCAGCCACCGCAAGCTGAGTGCAAGCAGACCAGTCGCAGACGTCGGCACCACCCTCCTTATGCGGCTATCTATTTTCACTGTGCTGGCTCGGCCCCATGGAAGCTCTCTCCCGTTGAGCGTGCTCCTATCCTCTTCTCAGCCAATTAGATAAAAAAAACTGCACAATGCAGGCAGTGCTATTTGCTTTGAAAGTAAACGAAAGTGACCTCCTACACTCTTAGGCAAAGTTACACCCTTTGGTGTGCCCGGTCTGCCACACAACGATAATCGTCATCCGCCTTGATGCGCTTCCTTTCTTTAACGCTGCGAGCCCGGTACTTTCCAGTAACAAACGGCATGCGCGTTAACAGCATGCTAGCATTCCCGACAGGAAAGTAGCGGGCGCGGCGTTTTCAAGAAAGGAAACGAATCAAGGCAGATGACGGTTATCGTTGTGTGGCAGAAGGGGCACTCCAAAGGGTGTAACTTTGCCTAAGAGTGTATGAACGAGAAGCGCGTTTGATTGGGCTTCTCAAACAACGCTGCGTCTTACCGGCCAATGCTTGCGTCGGTAGTTACGTAAATTTGACGTCAGGGGATTGGAATAAAAACCGATTGAAATAGTTTTACGATAGAGGGCCCCAGTTCTCTTGTTTTGCCAGGCAATCTGGGTGGAGAGTCATGTTGCACTTCAGCGTTTTCTTGATCTGTACACGCCAACTGTCCAATTTATCGAATATTTGGAAGAAGACGTGTCATCTGATACTTCATCAAAGGCTTCTCAACTGCTCACTGCCATCACGAAGCCCGAGTTTGCCGTTTCGCTTCAGACCTGTAGTGGCCTCCTTTCTTTTACCTTGCCACTTTGCAGATTTATGCAAAAAGTTGACTGCGGCTTGTCTCAAGCGTGCGAGCACGTAAAGAATGTAATAGACGTTCTTTCCAGAAAAAAAAAGGCGAAGCAGCCTGGTTGCGATAGCAAATTAGTAGGTAGCTATACGAAGTAAGCATAGTAGTTTTATCGGCCGTATAAATTTGTAAACATTCGCTTGCAAACTAAATTAACAATGATATAATGTGTAAGCGCGACTGAACAGGATGTAGGAAGAAACACACAAGGACACAACGCTGTCTCTGTGTGTCTGTTTAGTTCTACATCCTCGTTCAGTCGCGCTTACACACTCGATCACGGATTCAAACCGATTAGCCTGCCAACGCGCTTTTTAACTAAATTAACATGCACGGTGTCACGCGCGCACAGATAACATGGATGGGGGCGTGGAACCGGCAACACGACGGTGGCTCTTATCAACCTTGTTCTGCTCATGCAGGTTGGTCCCTTTCACCGTTCGCTTAAAAGCTATTGTCCTGTATTGCCGGTTCCACCCCAAGCATTATTTCTTATGTGCTCTCGCAGGCGGCTAAATTTTGTATCGTTGAAAAATGTCTGTGTGAGGCGTAACTTTTGTTTTTTGCGAAATCCTGCATTTTATTTTTTGTTTTTATTGCTGGTGCGGCGAGGACGTTGAATCAAATCCAGACCCTACTTCTGGCAAATACAAAGAGCCCCTCTGTGGTCAAGCTGCAATATTGGCGCAGTTGACATCAATTGAAGCAAAAGAAATTCAGCTCACTTTTGAAGTAGCTGATTTGAACGCCCGGCTTTCGTCACTTGAAAGCAACTTTGAAAACATAGATACAATACGTGCTTGTCTCAATACCCTTGAAGTTCAGCAACGTCAGGACCATACCGCGTTGTCAAGTATTGTAAAGAAGATTAATGATCTAGAAAAAAAAGAAACAGACAAAACAATCTTGTTTTTTATGGCTTGACCGACCCGGATAGTGGCGAGATATGGCAGTGAAATCAGAGGAATTGATTGCCAATCTGAGCAACGAACTTCTTAGTTTGGCTTCTGTGGGCCTGGCTTTATGCAGGGAACACCAATAAGTTCTTTCAAGGGCGCACATCTTGAAAGGGATAGGATTCAGGATATCCGAAGATTTCACACGCACCGTCATAGAAACGCGCAAAATGTTGGCATACGCGAAGAAAAATGCCCAACAGGGCACAAAGGCTAAACTGAAGTATGACACACTGCATTTGGAGGGGAGGAGGCTGCAGTGGGACATCCCGACTGAAAACGTCATTCAGATAGGACCTCGTAATGCATCTGATGTCGAACGGCCGATTAGTGTCTTGCTGATAAACTTCCGGAGCACAAAAAATAAAAATGATGACTTCCGCTTTCTCCTTTCATCGCTTGAGCCAAGTATCGTGTTGGGTACGGAATCATGGCTTGACCCAAGTATTTCAAACGACGAAGTGATTCCTGAAGGATTTCAGTTCTTTCGACGCGATCGTAATGCTCGCGGTGGGGGTGTGCTTATGCTTATTCATTCCAATATATCATGTGTGCCACTGGAATGTCCTGACACCGAGTGTGAAGCGGTTTTTTGGTAGATTACGTTTGGAGAATGGAAAGGGGCTTGTAATCGGCTCGTTCTATCGCCCACCTGGTGCGGACTCTCAGCCCCTTGTGCATTTCTATTCAAACACTTACGAGTGATGTCGCTATTCTTGGGGGTGATTTTACTCTGCCTGAGATTGATTGGTCATTCAACAACCCTTGAAATCAAGCAAAGGGAGCATGTACTCTGCTTTTTTTGACGTTTGGATCACTTCACACTTGAACAGCACATTCGCGATGCTTAACACGGGGACAATACAGGACATGTTCTCCACTTGTTGCTAACAATATACCGAATGTTGCGTCAAATGTGCATGTTTTGCCCGGAATTAGTTATCATAACTGTGTGGTAGCTGATGTTCTCCTTGGAAATGTGGTTGCCCCAAGCAAACCGTCAAGACGGATCTGTGTTGTAGCAGAGTCCTTCCTGGTTGTAGTAAAGCGAACTACGAGGCAATCATTTCGGCGTTATAAGCCTATTTCCCAACATTTGATACGCTTGCTGAAGAATGGAGCATTGAGGAATTGTGGAACTTACTAAAAGAAAAGTTATACCATCTACGCGAAGTGTTTGTGCGATGTCGGGTCCTGTCAAGTAAGCGCGCCCGGGATAAACCGTGCATTGCCCGCGCATTTCGCTCTGCTTCGTAAAATGGAAAGTAATTTTAAACACATGAAGTACTTGGCAAAGAAGTCCTACTTTTCCAACCTCGGGAAAAATTAGCAGCGGACCTGAAGGAGTTCCGGAAGTACTTCCGCCGAAATGGCAGAGATGATAGCACCATCCCTGCTTTACAATACAATGGAACCATTATTCACAATGATGAATCCAAAGGAGATAGTTTTGCTGATTACTTTTCGTCCGTGTTTGCCCCTACTAATACACAAGGTATTGAAGTTTTGCATCCTATTCAAGTACATCACATGACCGCGGTGTAATTTTCCATAACGGATGTTCATCGATTGCTAGATGATATAGAAGAGAGCAAAGCCAGCGGCCCTGATGATATCCTGGCTGCAATTCTCAAGCACTGTTCAGGGGTATTAAGTTTGTATCTTTCCTGGTTATTTCAGTATTCTTTAAACCATGCTGCTTTACCCCGTGAGTGGAAGTTGGCACCTGTAGTGCCTGTACATAAGAGTGGGCCACGCAACAACGTTCAGAACTACAGACCGGTGTCGTTAACAAGTATCTCGTGCAAAATAATGGCGCATGTAATTTATCCTTCTATAATGTCGCTTCTTAATTAAAAAGCATAATCTTCTAAATGACAGACAGCACGGCTTTCGTCGCGGTTTATCATATGCTACACAGCTGGTAGAATTCACACATGATTTGACTCTTGCTATTGACAGGCGGCTAGTTGTTGACTGTGTTTTCTTGAATTTTCGCAAGGCGTTTGATGTTGTTGCGCATGGCTTATTTATATCATAACTTAGAGCTTATTATCTGGATGAAAATGTGCTCAAATGGATTGCTGAATACCTTGGATAAATGGATTGCTGAAATGGATTGCAGCAATCTGTTGTTCTGAATGGTTTTTCTTCGGTAAATGGCCCAGTCACTTCGGGGGTACCACAGGGATCAGTACTCGGGTCACTCCTATTCCTACTGTTCATTAATGATATTATGGATAATATCACGTCAGCGTTTCAAATGTTTGCTGATGACTGTATCTTATACAAAGTACATAACGATCATAGTGACTATGTAGCTTTGTAGAATGATTTGGACATTGTAGCAACATGGTGTGCACGTTGGAAAATGTCTCTAAATTTGAGCAAATGTATGCACGTCACCTTTACAAGGAAGCGCTTCTACCAAGAGCACACGTACCGAATACATTGGGCTAGTTTAGTTACTGCAACGGAATTAAAATAGTTAGGTGCTTTCTTTTCACCTCAAATTTACGATGGACTAGGCACATAAATTATTTAACGAATAAAGCGACCTCGGTGCTTGGTTTATTGAGGCGGAATTTCAGTCCCCGACCCAAAGGTTTGCAACAACAATTCTATTCCACACATGTACGATCAACGCTCCAATACGTATGTACGTGTTCACACCGTTACACCCCGGAATTAATTAACAAATTGTAATATACAAAAAAGGGCTGCCAGGTTTGTCCTGGGAAACTATGACGGAACATTCAGCATGACAGAAGCTAACCATACTCTTCAATAGACGGACTTAAAGAGTCACAGGACAAAGTTTGAAATTCGTTTGACATTTGCGTTTGAAATTCTTTTATAGCACATATCATTTCCATACTGGCATTAGTCGAGAGAAATAAACGAAATCCCCTACCTATGTATCCCAAAGGAAGGATCACCCTTTGAAAGACAAGGAACTTGCTTTTAAAGGTGACGTTTTGTGGTATTATTTTTTTTGTGCACACAGCACACGCCTGGAATCTTCTTCCGCCTGATTTTGTACTAACTACATCTGTTGATGCTTTTTACCAGGCTTTGAGTGTCTAAATACTGTGATAAACTTTTGTATTTCGAATGAAATCCCCCCTGCTGTAATGCCTTACTGGCGATGCAGGTGCTGAATAAATAAATAAACACATCTCTCTCGATGAGCGCGGAAACTGCCGGCCTAAATGCCGGAGTGAGGAATCGCATCAGCAGCAGCGACCAAATAGACTTTCGTGCATCTTTCGCTTCAACGCGAACGAAACGTCCAAAGCACAGCGCATACGAAGCTACTGGCACTACGCGCACTCTGCAAACATCGCAGATCGCTTGGAAGATGAGGCCTGAGCGGGCAGGCACTTGTGCCACGTCGCAGATCGCTTGCAAGATACGGCGCCCGCATGGCCGTGCAGTAAGCAGGATCCGCCGGAGAAGAACGCCCGCCCTTCCTCGCCTCACCCCAAAGCCTCGAGGGCGACAGGAGAGCGTGCACGCTTTCGGCCCGCCTTGATCGCTCGCATAAGTGAGACTGAGCCGCGCTCATCAGCTCACATTCGCACGCTTTCACTGGCACATACAGCATACGGCGCGCGGCGACGATTTTATCGCCTTTGTACTTAATACAGAATCTCACGGCGACGGCGACGCCGACGCCGACGCCGACGGCAGAAATGCGCCTGGAGTGTCCATATAATTGCTATCGCAATAAAATATATAAGCGTCAAGATACTTGTTCATCTGCTTCTAAACAGTCATACCTTTCTTGTATCACGGTTACATTGTGTTATGTCAGAAGCCCTCGGTAAACAGGTATCAGTATCTCGTCGAAAACAAACAGAACCTTGCGAAACACTTATCATTCAGCAGCAGCAGCCTGTTTTATATCCACTGCAGGAAGAAGGCCTCTCCCTGCGATCTCCAATTATCCCTGTCCTGCGCCAACCGGTTTCAACTAGCGCCGGCAAATTTCCTAATTTCATCGCTCCACCTAGTCTTCTGTTGTCCTCGATTGCGTTTCCTTCCTCTTGGTACCCATTCTGTAACCCTAATGAACCAACAGTTATCTAACCGGCGCATAACGTGTGCTGCCCACCTCCGTTTTTTCTCTTGATGTCAATTAGAATATCGTCTATACCCGTCTGCTCTCTGATCCAAACCGCTCTCTTTCTGTCTCTTAACGTTATGTCTAGCAATCTTCGTTCCATCGCTCTTTGTGCGGTCCTTAAGTTATTCTCAAGCTTCTTTGTCAGTCTCCAAGTCTCTGCCCCATATGTCAGCACTGGTAAAATGCACTGCTTGCACACCTTTCTTTTTAATGATAATGGTAAGCTTCCAGTCAGCAGCCGGCAACGTCTGCCGTATGCGATCCAACCAATTTTTATTCTTCTGTGAATTTCCTTCTCATGATCCAGGTTCCCTGTGATTAATTGACCTATAGGTAAACGTAGTTCTTCACAGACTTTAAAGGCCGACTGGCAATCCTGAACTCTTGTTCCTTTGCCCGGCTATTTATCATTATCTTTGTCTTCTGCATGTAAATCTTCAACCCCACTCTTACACTCTCTGTATTAAGGTCGTCAATCGACATTGCTGATGATATTAACCTGCTTATCTTTCAGTGCATACATCTTGGTTTGTCCTATTCCAAGTTTATTTCTTACTGATTTCATGCTGCGTCCATTTTTTACGGCTTCTTCAGTCTTTATAACGTTATAGTTTCGAATATCACTTATATTCGCCTTGTTGATCAGTGTTTACATTTTCGCGAATTCTATCTGAGCTCTTGAGTTGACAGTTTCATTTTTGTCATTTCTTTATTAGGTCCTTTGTTGCTTGGGAGAGCTTGCCTACTAGTTGCCTTGGTGCCTTCCCCACCACTTCAACTGCTGCCTCTGAAGCCAGCCTAGTTACGGTTTCATTCATTAGCTCTATGTCATCATCGTCTCTGTTTTAAGGCTGCATATTTGTTTGCAAGTACCAGCCTGAATTCGTCTACTTTTACCCTTACTGCCTCTAGGTTGACCTGTTTCTTCTTGACCAATTTTGCTCTTTACCTTAAAATTGAGGTGAATCCTAGGCCTCACTAACCTATGATCACTGCCACCTTACCCTACCTATCGCTTCTACATCCTGCACTACGCTGGGATCAGCAGAAAGTACGAAGTCAATTTCATTTCTTGTTTCACCATTAGGGCTTTTCCAGGTCCACTTTCTGTTGCTACACTTCCTGGAAAAGGTGTTCGTAATTCGAAGCTTATTCCTTTCTCCGAATTCTACTAGCATCTATCCTTTCGCGTTCCTAGAATCGACGCCGTAGTTGCCAATTGCTTGTTCACCAGCCTACTTTTTCCCCACTTTTGCATTGAATTCGCCCATTACTACAGTAAACTGAGTTTGCACTTTTCTCATCGCTAATTGAGCATCTTCATAAAATTGATCTTCTTCCTCATAATCGTGACTGGATGTTGGAGCGCAGGCTTGTACTACCTTTAATCTATACCTGTTATTAAGTTTGATTACGACTACAGCTGCCCTCTCCTTAATGCTGTAGAATTCGTCAAGGTTTCCCGCTATGTCCTCATGGATTATGAATCCTACCCCGTATTGCTTCTTATCCAGGAGAGCTCTATAGCAGAGGACATGTCCGTTATTGAGCAATGTACAAGCCTCACCAGTTCTTCTAATCTCACTAAGGCCGATGATATCCCAAACAATGTCTGATAGTTCCTCAAAGAGTCCTGCTAAGCTAGCCTCACTCGAGAGGGTTCAAGTGTTAAACGTTGCACGGGTCGGTTTCCATTGGCGGCATGTCCGGACCCAGAGATTCTTAGCCCCCTATACTGCGTTACAGGTCTGACCGCAGCCTTGGTCAGGTGCTCCGCAGCTGCTGGGGACTGAGGGCCATTGGGTAATTGAGTGAGCCAGCCATTTGGGGAGGGGGTGGCCGAATAGTGCACCAGGGAGGCCAATTGCTCTTCTGGTGAGGGAGTGTCTTGTTGACGCTTTGTGGGTATTCCTAATTTGGTTGTACCTGAATTAGTATAGCCCCACTCGCTCTCAGCAACTTTTGCCGGTGACAGACGTCACTCCAAGCCTGTAGATGTTGTGTGCTGGAGGAGGTGAATTTAAAGGTCACCATCGTAAAGAATACGGGTCTGCACGCCCAACAAAGTGCAAAACAAAATGTAGTTAGACCTAACATCACCATTTTCGATAAGTGCGTGCATTCATCTACATAGAAATTGCAACTAGCGTTCTAAAATGCAGCGAAAAATACATTTCGCTGATTGTGGAACACTATTTTGCTCACAGATTTCAATATACATGTATAGGCGTGGCGCACGGTAACGGCAGGGCTGCGGTGTCCCCGGCTTCGGTGGTCTTATAGTCCAAACCTTTATTTTTGCCTTAACGAGTGTAATACACCAATATTCTTTTTTATTTATTTTGGTACAACTAATTTAAAAGTACCCTCTAATTATTATATCTAAGCGATGGGCTTGATTCACACACGACAATAAGCCCGTATAAAGCTTTCAAAATGGCAGCCGTTCTACCCCCTCCCCCTCCCTACCCCCTCGAAACAAATTCCTGGGTACGGCCCTGAGTGGAGTTGTCGAACTGTGGGCGCCTCAGAAGGGGATTGTTCATGACTCGTACATTTGATGCGCCGGAGAACTTCAAGTTTCACCTTGGCACCAATAACCCGAACCGCCACTGGTTGGATGAACCGCCACTTCGTGTAAACATTAGGTCAGTCGTATGGCTGGAGGCAGGACGTCATGACAAAGGGAGCTCGTTATTAAACCTGCCCAGACCATTCATTGACTCGACGCTGCTCCTCAGTCTGTGGGGAGTGTTTCGATTTTTTCAAGTTTCTAAATGTGCTCACGATAACGCCTGTAGATGCAAAATAGTCCAGTGTGAAGACTACCAGCTTTTCAGGTATATATTTCATATGCAAACCCTTGCGGGGTCTTGCTGGTTCGCCCTTAGCAGCTGGTTTTGTTCTTAATGAATGCTTAGTAAGAGCTAGCCTGCCTTACACAGCTACAACTTCTCGTTCTGCCTTCTTGTTTCTCCAAATATTCTGAATAGGTTAGGAAGTACGGCTTTTGTTCCCGCTGCATTCAGTGTCTCCTGGCAAAAGAGCCCACTCCTCTCCTTTCTCTTTTTGCGTCAATCAGTCGTTTAACTCGAGCGGCCGCTTCTCCGCTCCGCGTCAGCAGCGTCAGCACCAAATAAAGGCGCTGATCGCGTCTGCATCCTGCTTGAGGATTAAGGCCGCATCGGCCGGGTGTTTTACGCGGCTCAATTTCCCAAGCCACAGAGGCCGCGGTGCTCCGCTGCACAATAGAGCGGTACCGTACACTACAGCCTTTGTGCGCGCTACGAGGCGCCGAAGCAAGGCCACGCACGTTTTGGGCGGGGGCCCGGCAGTCGCGACACAGTGGGCCATGCGGACCCGCCTGGCACGCTCCCCTTCCGGCTCTCAAGAAGCCGTCGGGCTCGCGTGGGTATTTCTCGCTTATTGACGACGTCCAAGTTGCGCGGTCCTCCGGGTGCGGTGCTGGTGTTACAGCAGTGGGCGTCGTCAATATATGGCAGCGGAGCGCCAGCGGAACGGAAGAAATGGGAGACGACAAAAATACGCGGCGCGTTTATTTTGCCATGCCTCGTCCGCGCGCGCCACTCTCGGCCGCCGCCCGTAGCGCTAATGCCCCGGGACGAAAATGCGCGCCCTGTCGTCGACGAGTATAAAAACTCTTGACGGAGAGTTTATGAGGCGTTAAATATGGCGCTTCCGTCGTCGTTCGCCGACCATGCCCACCCCTGACGCCAAAAAACTCTGAAGACCGCGCGAGCTGTATGCGTGGCTGGAAAAATAACTGATCGCACGCGCTTGCGCACACATATATATACAGATTGCGGCTTGCAAACTTCCTGCGCATTTGCGCACGCGCCGTACCTCGGCGGCGGGTGCTGCTTGTTTTCTTGGTGGATCGGAAGTCGACTTTGCTTCATGTCGCTTTCTTCGCACTTCTTGTCTGCCACTGTAGGCGTGCGCGTGGAAAGTGAGAAAGCGTAGTGCACGCGAAGCTTCGTAGACAGAGACAGAGAGAGAATAGCTATGGTAACCGTGCAACCAAATATGGCTCTAATAAACTGGTTATATGTGGCATATCCTTTTTTATTGCTGTTTATTTTTGGCTCGAAGAAAGCTGTCAGTCATGTGTTATGAGCCGCTAAAAGTAGAACATGGTGTGCCTAACACAAAAAAAGTCAGAGCGCACTATCATCTATAAATCGAAGTTGTGTTTTTCAGTAGGTTGCTGTACATTAGATGACCGAAATAAAGCTTTGCGACATGAATTGGCAAAACAAGAACTCGCCAATTTCGTGGACCAGAACATGCAAAACGCCACACCTACTTATCATTAGTCTATACCTACTATTAGTCTACTATACCTACTATACCACACCTACTATTAGTCTATAGTGAGACCAAATATTTATATTAGGCCTATTGCGTTCACGAAAATTAATGAACCGACAACAATGACGTCATAAATAATTTGACCACATTTGTTTTGTACTTATCAAAAAACAACTTTATATATTAAGAAAAGCGTACCTTCCTTATGGGAAGAAAACGAGGAAAAGTGCAAATTGGCAGTTCAACAAGGTGCATGTCGCACAGAGAGAGAGAGAGAGAGAGAAAGGTTTAATGATATGAAATGCAGGAAGGTCGGCCAGAGGTACATTCTTCTACCCAGCTATGTCTTTGTTCAGTGGCGCCAACTGGCGTTAGTGTGTAGTGTTGAACTCAACGACGACTGCGAGCCCTCGTGCTGATGCTTACAGGTATCTCATAGCTGTTGTTGTGTTTTTAATTTTGTTTCGCTGACCGTAGCTAGAGCAACCTTCGAGTTTCATTCGTGGCGTCATAAGGCTGTTTCACATGGCGCGATTTTCAGTCAGCGACACAGCGAATTCCGTCGCTCAGCGACCGCCGCGACGTCGTGGGCTCTCCGCGACTGGATTCCAACAAGTTGGTCGCGCCGTCAATAAGTCGCAGTGATCGGCGCGATGTTGGAGGGGCAATGTGTGTGACGAAACACAGCGCCGTCAAAATAGGCACTTTCCTGTTTTACCGCGCGTGGGGCAGTGTCGCGCGCCAGTTTTAGTTGTGATTTAATAGGACGTACCCACAAGCGCCTGCGGCTTAGGAGCTTCATAAACATTTTGTTTTTCTTCCGCTTACACAATTCGTTTGAAAGGAGAAGCTGCACGCTATCTAGGTCGGTAGAAGGACGCCGCTTCAACATAAGGCGCGTACCCACTTGATCGCCACCGTCGTCAATCTTTTCATCTCTACAAATTGTGCCAGCTGCTTATACATGCACATTCAACAGTAGCTTGTTCTTCTGCAAAAGCAAATACTCATCCAGGAAAAAAGTTGTGGCTCCCATAATAACAACGAAACTTGAGTGTACTAAACGGAACTACCCCACCGACGGCGCAAAAGCCGCACTCTCATACTAGCGGTGTAGTGCAGCGTCTCACTCACCGCATCGGCAAGCTGTCGTAAAGTCTCCACTCTTTTAAACGTTAAAAAATTGTGTACTTACTTTATTATCAAATAATAATAGGAAAATTCGAATTTTTGGCTAGTTTCCATGTTGTTTTTATTTAACAAAGCAGGCAGCAACCTCGGGCATCGCTGCGACGGAAATCGCGCTGCCGCAAACGCATGTGAAAGCTATCAGCGAAAATCGCTCTGCGACGTGCGCGGCAGAACGACTTTTTCGCCTCGATCGCGTCATGTGAAACAGCCTATAGACGCAACCCAACACTAGCATGTTATCATGGCAACGGTAATCGTCATATTTATGCGCCACCTCTCGCAGGTCCGAGAAGGTCATCCTTGTCATGGCATACTTCCACGTTTTCGCGGCCATGTTGCTTCTTCGTCTGCATTCTAATAGTAGGCGCAAGCTCTTTCTGCGTAACTATGCATTATTTCGTGTAGCTGCCGCTGCAGTGGATGGCGTGCTCGCGAATCGACTGTGTGCTGCTTGGTATACAGCCTTCCCGCTCAGGCAAAGGTGCCTTTGTTCTTTTAAACGAGAGGCCATCGCACAAAAATTCTAACTAGTCGTTGGCGTTCTGAAAGTGAAGTAAAGCGTCTCAATGAAGCCGGTACAATCCCTAGTCATCTATGTAACATACATGCCACATGCCTCCAAAGCTAGATGCAGTTAATGTTTAAGTTAATAAAAGATTGGCGGGAATGAACTATATATAGGGTGCTATGTATATTGAGGCCGGAAACCTGTCCTCAGTTGTCAATTACCATAAATCTTGCTATATTTATACCGTTTGAACAAACGCGTCTTATCAGTATGAGGTTGCATACGTCTGCCAGTAAGATAATAATTAGAGAGACAGAAGCTTTATCCGACGAACATCCGCGCCAAGGCAAAATACAACAGAGTCTGTGTAGAAATACTACAACACATGTAAATGTACAAAAGGGGGTCAAATTTACTTAGAAGACATCCACTACGATGTACTATTTCACCATCGTGCCCTAATTTAGCTTCGGGACGCGAAACACAAGTGGTTGACTGTTTGACTTATTATTTACCAATTATTTATTGTTCTATTCACTCAATCAATCGGTCGGTACGTCATATAGTTGCTAATTTAAGAGCAGCCAATCAAATAATTAAAGTTATGTGATTAATCCAACTGCACCTAGTCTTCCTTTCGCTTCTTCTCATCGCGCTTCTTATGCTCGCACCCAAATCGTCGTTGGTCGGCATAGAAATATATTTCGGTTATTATGCTATGTCTAAAACTTCAAAAAATTGCAATGTTAAAAATAATTATAAAGAATATCCACACTGTCTATAAGTTACAGCCGCACTATACCGACGAGCTGAATGCAAAATTTTCGTGTTTTCGGCAAGGAGTGATGGATGGCGAATGAAAACGTCCACACTGGAAGCTTTCATGGAAGACGTGAAAAACGAAAACAATAACTCTGAATAATATGTATTATTTGCGTCGTGGCGAAGGTTCTGATATCATTTTGTTTATGCATTCACAATCGCCACTGCTAACATCTCGGCCGAGGTGAGGATCCTCGCTCCCGCGGAGCATTCGCAAGGGGACGCGGTCGTGGTCACGGACTAGCGGGAGACGTGTCGCATGTTTCTTAAGGGGCACGGGACTTCGGCTAGACTCGCGAAAACCTCCAAATTGTTCAACCACCGTCATCGCCTACTTTAGTGCCCAGGACACGCGCGGATACAAGGGAACGAACAGGCTGTACGCGTTAGCTCGAGGGTCTACTATCCGAGTGATGGCGCCCTCTTCTAACCCCAACCCGCCCACTATCCCTCTCAAAATCCCATCAAGTTAAATGCCAAGGATATCCTTGCTCATCAGCGCGGAGTCCGCAGAAAATACCTGCGTCCTCACGCACAACTTAGCTGGGAACAGGCCGCCGACTGGCGCAAAATACCGACCGGGGTATTTAAAAAGGCTAAACGCCATGTATCCCCCTCGCTATAGGGCCAACTGCCCTTGGTGCGGTGGCATACCCGCCCGAATACATGTAAGCTGGGAGTGCAGTAAGCACCGTCATAGGACAAATAGCAAAAACACAATGGAGCAGATGGAAGCACAGCTCGCCCGTTCCGACTTGGCAGGATAAAAGTGCTTAATTAGCCAGGTCAGGCAGGCGCAGACGCCAGTGGGGCCCTGGACTGAGGGACTCCGACCACCCCTCCTTAAAATTTGTTCCTGTGAAAAAAAAGTTTCTATATATAATATAGATTCACAGTGTTAAAAGCAAAACTTGCACAACGAAGATACCGTGGCCTGAAAAATCAGTAAAGTAGCAGGAGAAATAATGTCCGACGCCTTTTCGTTTCCCATCACATGAGTTCTCGTGCTTCTGCTTTCCTCGCTTCCTTCAGGAGAACCAACAGACTGTGGACAACCATCCGCGGTGGAGCAGTGGCTGTGCAGTTCCGCTGCCAAGCCTGAGGTCGCGGGTTCGGTTCATGGCCGCGGCAGCAGCCCCATTTTCATGGGGGCGCATTGTAACCGCATTTCGAGTGAACGTTTAAGAACTCTAGGCAATCAAAGCTAATCTAGGACCCACTACAGCGGTGTCTCTCACAGACGTTGTCGTGTTTTTGGGATATTAAATCCACTCACTCGATCAATAAAAAATACAGCCCAATTCAATGTTGTGATTAGTTGATGTATCTACTGAACTATAATCGCTACCACAGTACCCTTGACGGAGTTATATGTATGCTTGATGATACTAGCATCAGCACAATGTCAATAGCTGCCGTGTCACCGCTCCATTTCGAGACGACGAAAGCTTCCTTTTCTTACTGCCGTCTTCCGGGACGTCAGTATCCGCGGTGGCTAGTTGGTCAGTTTAACGCGAGAAGGCCTGTTGCCCGGTAGACATGAGCGTTGCAGAGATTTAGGGCGTTTACATTGATCCGTCGTATAAACAGAGCAGACTGTGGCGTCTATTGTGCTTTCGGGTCGCATTCGCATCACCTAAACTGAAAACGCAACGCCCTTCATGTCGTCTTACATGCCCTCCCCCCCCCCTCCTTTTAGTGGTACACACGCTTCTATCCGCAGGGACACACTGAAGCAAACGTTGACTGATTTGCACAAAGCATCGGGTATGGTATAACAATGAATGATATTCCGAATGGAACATTGAAAGGTGGACAGGACACTTCTCAACAACAAAAACAGTAGTTGCACTAGTAGTAGTAGTAGTAGTAGTAGTAGTAGTAGTAGTAGTAGTAGTAGTAGTAGTAGTAGTAGTAGTAGTAGTGGTGGTGGGGGTGGTGGTAGTAGTAGTTGTTGTAGTTCTGCATTTGTCGATTAACTATAATCCTCGCTACTCGCACAGCTATTTGTGTGTTCGGCGATCGTCCTATTTCGGCGTCTCGAGCTCTCGCTTTCCCTGCTGCAGGCCTTGCACTTCAACTTGTTGGTACTCTGCTACCTAAGCAAGTGTCTCTGCACAAAATCGAGAAGTCGGGAAGAGGCACCACTGGTGTGAAACAGGCGCAGTATTTCCGCTACCACCGAAGCGCGTTCGATCATCCACTTTCAGGTTGCCGACGTCGTTCCTGAATTGGCAGTGCCATACAGCCACTCTTAGTGCTACAGATAATTCCTAACTTATCTACCGCACGACTGCTGCGTCCGACGACCACCGAACAAAACGACAGAATCGCGGACAGGAACCAGTCTCACATTCTAAGACGCAATTGCGGAAGACGAATACACGTCATTCCGCATAGTGTTCTTCAATTGGCGCTGGGTTACAGGTGCACATTTCTGTAGGAATTCACGCACGGGATACGACGAAGTGCTGACTGCAAAACGGGACAAATGTCCGTGCGTCGCAAAGATTTCTGATTTTGCAGCAATTAGCGTATGCTAGAGGGGAAAATATCATCGCAAATGGTCTTCGTCTTTATCCTGAAGCATCATCGGCAAACGCATCTGTCGGTTCACTTATACCACTGCTGGCCTAGAATCTCCAATAACACATTCCTTGCTAGACAGCAATCACAAATAGAGAAAGGAGTGGAAATAAATATGAGGGATCGACGTTGGGCTAGTTGCTGTTGCATATTCGGACGCGGTAAACAGGGAGTAAGACGGGGGCAAGTGAAAGAATGACAACACAAGCGCTGACTAGCCTATTCATATGTTAAAATGGTTATTATAGGTTATTCCTAGGTTAAATTAAATTTATAGGTCCAAAAGTGGAAATAAATAGTTTTGTTCAGTGGCGCTATAGGGAACTTTAAAAAAATGATAAAGATGTAAAAGAATAGAGAAATGGGTGAGTGCGGGTCAAGGACAATATTGTTGGATGTTACGAACGAGGATAATTTGGCGGCAGAATCTAAAAGTAAGATTTAGAAATAAAGCAAATTTACGCCATGATGGAAAGGGACGAGTACTAATTTGTTTCTTTCGCATTATTAGATTTCTCTTGGCCGGAGCACTTCAAGAAAATGTGGTTAACTTCCGGTGCTTCTGCCTACACGGCGGTGAGCACGGGTCCACATTGGACGGCCGGATCGCATACCGCAGGAAAATTTGTTGCGTATATAAAACGGAAAACACGGCAGCAGCCGCCCAAAAGAGCGAAACGTTGCCGACTTTATAGCGTCATTATTTCTGAAATTCGGATAGACCCAACATTTTTGTTTTCCTTTCTGCTTATCCTGTGTTTCACTTCGCCTGTGAAATGTCCTTAGAAATTTGTCTCCCCTGCTAATTTATGCACGCGTTATTAGCAGGGGCATGCACCGCAGGTCTATATATGTCTTCCTGTCTCTCTCTCTCTCTCTCTGCGTGTGTGTGCGTGTGTGTGTGTGTGTGTGTGTGCGTGCGCGCGTGGGCGTGCGTGCGTGCGTGGTACAGACGCACATCCCCTGAGAGAAGATCATTATGAAGCTTTTTTACTTATGTGATAGTCATAATACCGATGGCAACTAAGCGATGTGAGGCACAGCCACAGCCTTCGATTTGGAGCCGCCCAAGCATGCATGAATTCGCGGGTGACAACGAATGACGTGACCCGCTATTTCGGCTGCTTCTGTAATGCTTCGGACGCTACGTGTAGTGGACAGTGGACGTCCCACTACTTGCAGTCAACAACTGGACGAAGACCATGCACTGCCTTTTTGATGAACTACGATCGGGAGACAAGTTTTGCGAGTAGGATTGCGCATATACTGTATATCGTAACTGCAGTCAATCATTCAATAAACACAGGCTCTCTTGGCAACATATGAGCCCTAAAGACAATCATGCTCTCGTTGATTGCTTTCTACCCAGGCGAACAGCCTGGCAATGAAAAACTTTGATACGGTCTCCCGCTTTCTCTCTCTATCTCTTTTCAACAACGGTGACTGGTGTAACAAGTATAATCTTGTAAAAGATCAAGCCTCAATATGACCATTGAGCTTGGCTCCGCATCCAATATTCAATACAGCGGAAGGAAAGTTCGAGAATACTTAGGTTTTTTGTTTTTCCGATGGGCGTTGTGCGTGCGATGGTGAACAGTGTTTCCCGCCTTGAACAGCCCATCGCCAGCTGGGTTCCATTCGTGTCACTGTTTTCCTTTTAAGAGGTAATTAACATTCGCAATTGATTAATATTTCTTTTAAAGAAATAAATTTCATGGCGCACGCGACGCATTCTCATTAACGACTATGGGCGCCCACTTCTCTCAAAGGTGTGATCACCGATTGCCATTTCAGGTGCCACGAGCCGACCGACAACAGACAGAAATACAGTTTCTTAAGACTGAATAATCAATCGGAGGCTCCGTATACGAAGAGCATCCACAATCATGTGCGACATATAGCTGCGATGCTTGCAGCGTACACGCACTAGATCGCAAACAAGGACACCCGAGCAATAGGAAAAGCAAGTTAGATCAACCCGAGCGCCTTGACACTTTCATACCGAAGCGACGGCAGCGGGCAGGGCAGGCAACAAAGGCTCGAAGCGAGCGGGAATGCTGGAGAAAAGGCAAAATCGTTTCGGTGTTTGCGTATACAGAGAGCGCGGACGACGACTCCGCTGGCCGCGCGCATGTCCGCAAACAGGCAAGGGTTGTTTTTTTATTCTTCCAAAGCCAGCGCCTTCCTAAAATCCAGGCGGCCTATCTATACCAAAATGGTCCGTAGGCACGCCACGAACGCCGGTCGTAAACCCGACAAGCTGACTCGTGCGGCCGCGGTGCATTTGTTGTTGGCGGTGCCGCGGTTATTTTCATTTTTATTGTATTCCGGCCCTGCAGGCACGGCTTTTGTAGTGTAATGCTCTTTTGTTTATTCCAGTGCGACCTGACAGCCTGCTACGCTCTGATGCGTGTACGGGTCGCCGCGCGTGCTACGCATTATGCCGCGTTGCTGCCTTTCGCCGTCGCGCACTCTCGTTTTTACTTGCTTGCGTGCTTCTTAGGAGGGCTCTCGCGCTGCGTTTCCGGCCTCCCTCTGGGAGGGCTTTGTTTTACCATCGTGTCTCTACCTAGAAAAAAAGAAAGGGAGAGGAAGATTCGTGTACCTCGTGTCGCTGCTCTCTCGAGCGGTAACGCGAGCATGGAAAACGAAAGAAAATCGAAACCGGCGGGCCAGTTGTAGTGCAATCGAGTTTTCACGAGCGCTCGCGATCTGTCGTCACGCAACTGCCCCTCTGGCAACAACAGTCTATTCAGGATGCTGGGTGTATTCCTACATTCGTATGAAAACATCGTAGAGAATTTTCAAGCGCACTTATTTCTCCTATGTTTGATAAAATTGCTATAGTCTGAACTTTTTCGGCGGCTGTCGCGAAACAAGTATGATTGGATATCACTGGGAGAGGCCACCGTCCTGCAGTGAGCGTAACGCAGTCTATGCTGATGACTCGTTTTTCATTTCTTCATTAAGCTCCGGTGTTAATCAGACCTAGTCTAAATGTCTAAAAGAAAGAGAAAATATCAAGTGGAACTGATGCTGAACGTGAGAAACAAACGGTACTAAAAAAGTGCGAGTAGCTGCGATGATGTGTGGAATAAATAAAATTTATTCTGATCCTGGCGCTTGTGGTGTGTGTTAAGTGCATTCTACCTTTCCTGTTTCTACCAGTTCCTCCGTTGTATGATTTCTGCGAATAATACAGCGAATTTTTCGTTGTTACTTGTTTTTTGACTGAGTGTAAAAACTGCACACATGATGTGCGCTCTAGACTATATTTTTCGTCATTATACTTTCATTTTTTTCCAAATGCTTACTTCAGAGCACTGAAAGAGTGGTCATTGATATGAGTTCGATGTCCCAGTGGTACGTACGATTGGAATTGCGTAGTACGTCGCAGTGGTGGACTCTAGAGTAAGCGTCCGCAGAAATCTTGGTACGCGAAAGCTTTTGCATTCCGCCTAATCTATATGTGGCCCCACACGGCCAGAAATAACGAACCAGGGCTATCGTGCTCAGACAGAAAACTCTACAGCCGCGGAGCCATAGTGGTGAGTTCTTTTTATAGCGAAGCTGTGAGCCTCTAGTTGGTCGGGATTTTTCGTGTCCGCGTTCGCGGTGCTCACACAAAAATGTGAGCCGATCCCGAAGACAGTGCAAAGAAGTGGGAAGCGCATATTGGGCTGCTTTTCCAAAAGGCATCACACGACGCCATCAGGTGACATCATCACTTGACAAAGACATCATCGCGTGACGTCACGTTTGACGTGATGACGCCATCATATTATGTCATCAGAACATATCGCCACGTGTCGATTCTCGTACATTCGAATTACAATCCGAAAGTATGACGTGTGCAGCTTCTAAGTCGTACTTTAGGATTTCTCTTGCGCAATTTACTTTGAAAAATTGAATTCGTTCAAAAAGGCACTTGCGCTTGGTGGAGTGCCTAGAGGAATGAGCATGTATGCTGAACTTGCGCACATGTGCGTGCTATGTGAGTGATCGCGGGACGTACGTCGCTTGTGGTGCTGGTGCCTGTCTAACGTCGGCAACAGATTCGCTGTACATCCACTTGCCCAGGGTGGAATGGCGGTGGATTTTTTTTTTTTTGCCTCGTCCTTCTCCCGAGAGAAAAGAAAAGTTATTACCTTCCAGATTTCGTCGAGAAAGCTCACTGGATACAATTATGAAGTCTGTGGTCACTGTACTCTGAATCCTCCTGTATCACTTCAAGGTATGTTCTCTAAAAATACACTAAGTGAACTGTCCATCTCGGGGCGCGCGCTGATTGTATAGAGCTCTAGAGCCAATGGACCGGCGCCAGTCGTTACCGACGGCCGGACAGACCACTTAGTGGAAACTTACAGAATGTGCCCCCCTCCACCCCCAGTTTTCTTCTATAAGTGTTACACACTCTAACGCTCACGAATATGTGTAATTGGCACGACTTAAGCAAGCTGCTAAACAGGTCACGTGACTTTCATAAAATCGGCTTCAATCGGGAGTCTTCTGAGCAAGTATGTTCCGCGTGCATGAGAGCAGCTAATTGTTCGAATAAGCCTTAATGTAATTTGCGAGATTAATTCTTTTCATTCTCCAAAATAATGAACTGTAATGAGGGGGCTTGCGCGGCTTCCAGCTTATGCACTACCCAACACCACTATAAGCAGCTGTGCGACGAATTGTTTAGTTATCGAATGGGCGGAACGATGTATAATAATGCCGGTGGTAAATGTTAGCTACATTGTAAGGGCTCGGAAACAGATTGATTAATCGGCCCTTTGGACATCGAAATCCATGGTCGATGTCACTCATCCGCACAGGGATAGGTCATGTTTACTGAGCCTGAGAGAGAGAGAGAGTTGAGAACAGCGAGAAAGGAAGTATTTGGTGGGCCGAAAACGAGAATATCGGGACAGTGCTGATCGCAACACAGAATAGTTTGAGGAAGGAAGAATACAACCACTGAAAGTTGAGCAAGTCGGTCAGCATTAAAGGCACTGAAAAGCAGACGTCAAAGTTACATTGGATGTTGCATGCCAAAATCACGATATGATTATGACGCACGCTGTATGGTAGGGGATTCCGGATCACTTTTGACGACCTGTAGTTCTTTTATGCGCACCTAAAACTGGGTGCATGTGCGTTTATGCTTTCCGAACTCATCGGAACGTCGTCCTCGTGGCCGGGATTGAACCCGTAACCTCGATCTCAGCAGTGCAACGAATGGCCACTTGGCTACCGCGTTGGGCGAAAGGCGCACTTGTAAACGCGGGCACAATCAGGACGAAATAGACGACACCGTGTTTGAGTGGCCTTTTCGTTCGACCTGCGTCCCTGTTTGAAGGCCTGCTTTTTCGTACCACGAACCTACGTATATACATAAATTGCTGCTAGTTCCAACTAGATCGTTTGCAGAACAGCCTGTGCACCATCCAGCTCTTAGCGCACTTTGAGGATGCTGGATACCCTGTACTGATAGAACACCGCCATTGCACTCAATCTACTCTATAATGATTAGGTGAAAGATGGCAAGCGACCGTTTCCAAATTGTTAAAAGCCATCTCGGAGAGCGAGCTGTGGCCTCTCAGGAGGCACCCCAACTATCCCTATCAAAAAAAGAAAACGTAGCCCTGAACCCCACTTCGAATAAGCCCATATGAATATATGGGGTGCATAATGACCTGCATATTCCCACAATGTCATATCTGATTACTGGATATTACAGTTGTTAAAGAAATGCGAAAATACGCACCGACCGAATGAACTGAAAATTTAATGACGTTTTCAACATACGGAAGCCTTGCTCATAATAAAAGCCATAACAGAGACACAGACTATCTAAATAAGTTTCAGTGCGTAACGTAAGCAGCGAGTATACAGCGTCGAAAGTGCACCGTCATTCCTATTCAGCGTATACGCAGTGGTCTGTTTGTGCAAGGATTCTAGACGCAGGCGTGACGCAAGCTTCTTTTCCTTGGCCAGAACACGTAGACTTGCCCAGTCAATATTGTGGCCGGTCTTTTGGTCGGTGTAGCTTTTCGCGTTAAAATACACATTATCCCAGCCAGATGTGTTGTCGTCAAACTTTGCATTTCACATCAGTTATGCGGAATATGAGATTTCAAATAGCGGGCCGCCTGGTGGCACTGTTTGGCAAATAAGAAGATACGTATTCGCCAGCAACGTGTGAACATCACAGAAGGAGCATCGAAAGGGTCGACTGGGTGCCACTTTGCTGATGACATCCTGCTGTCCCTTGTCAACCAACCCAATGTTGCGCATGGCTACACCTACACAGAAGTCGTCTGCTCGCCTCCTTGTTTCCTTGCCAAGTTGTCTCCTGTAGGAAGAGACACCTCCACAAGAGGAAAGAAAATTTGTACGCATCTCATCAGCCGCAGTACTGGGTCACGACGCTTGAAAATTTTTGTGAAGACTAGACTTTGTGGACACGGCAGCACCGCCGTGACGATGTCGCCTGACGTACCGCTGTTCATGCAGGTTCTCTGCGCATGCCTTAGTCTCATCGCTGGAGGTGCTGCGAAACCCTTCGACGCTGGAAACAACATGCTTCGCTACGATGCTGGCCAGCCACGACACTTCTGCGCAGGCGGATACTTCGGCCAGTTTGCTGACCTCACCAGCATCCAGGGGCATCGACACGCGAATGGTCTTTTCGACTCGCCATCTGGGGGCACGATGACGTCAGGACGCATGCCCAGAAGGGATCAGCTGTATGCTATAAAAGCATGCCCTTCGCCTACCAGCTTCAGTGGACACGGCAGCACCGCCGTGACGATGTCGCCTGACGTACCGCTGTTCATGCAGGTTCTCTGCGCATGCCTTAGTCTCATCGCTGGAGGCGCTGCGAAACCCTTCGACGCTGGAAACAACATGCTTCGCTACGATGCTGGCCAGCCACGACACTTCTGCGCAGGCGGATACTTCGGCCAGTTTGCTGACCTCACCAGCATCCAGGGGCATCGACACGCGAATGGTCTTTTCGACTCGCCATCTGGGGGCACGATGACGTCAGGACGCATGCCCAGAAGGGATCAGCTGTATGCTATAAAAGCATGCCCTTCGCCTACCAGCTTCAGTGGACACGGCAGCACCGCCGTGACGATGTCGCCTGACGTACCGCTGTTCATGCAGGTTCTCTGCGCATGCCTTAGTCTCATCGCTGGAGGCGCTGCGAAACCCTTCGACGCTGGAAACAACATGCTTCGCTACGATGCTGGCCAGCCACGACACTTCTGCGCAGGCGGATACTTCGGCCAGTTTGCTGACCTCACCAGCATCCAGGGGCATCGACACGCGAATGGTCTTTTCGACTCGCCATCTGGGGGCACGATGACGTCAGGACGCATGCCCAGAAGGGATCAGCTGTATGCTATAAAAGCATGCCCTTCGCCTACCAGCTTCAGTGGACACGGCAGCACCGCCGTGACGATGTCGCCTGACGTACCGCTGTTCATGCAGGTTGGTAACCGAAAAAATGGCTTCCGTAGTGATGTTCTTGGTCTTATAGTGCTGCCGTGTCCACAGGCTGTCGTTGACTGTATAAGCGACTGTTTTTCTATTGCGGCCCTGTTGTTGAGTCTCTCTGGGGACGTGGAGAAAAATCCAGGTCCAATAACAGAAGTAATGTGCAGGGAAATGCTCCAAAACCAGAAAGACATTTTGTCTAAACTCACTGCGGTTCAAGACAAGCAAGACTCGTTTGAAACAAGAATACTAGACATGCAGAGTCGGATTCTTCTTATCGAGAGTAAGGTACAAAGCTTAGACGAGACTCGGAACAGGCTCGCAACTCTTGAGGGAATTGTAGCTGACCACAGCGTTGAAACATCTACTCTGGTCAAACATCTGGATGATCTGGATAATCGTTCACGACGAAATAATCTTATCATTAGAGGAATTAAAGAAGAGGACCACGAAAACGAAGAGACCCTATTAAGCAAAGTAAAGGACGAAATCTTCAGCGCTACTCTGAAAGTGAATGTATCTTCTATTGAACGAATTCATAGGTTAGGCAGGAGGATTTCTGGTAGAACTCGACCAGTTATCCTGAGGGTGGCAGACTATAGGGATAAAATGACAGTTTTGCAGAACTGCACAAAACTGAGAGACACAGATTACAGCGTAAGCGAAGATTTCTCTAAAAGAGTACAGGGAATAAGAAAAAAGCTATGGGCCTCGGCGAGTGAGGAGAAGAAGGCAGGAAAGAAGGTAAAGCTGCTTTTTGATAAATTAAAAGTAAACAATACGCTGTACAGCTGGAATGAAGAACGTGAGGAAAGGTGCAAACTGCGAACTGATGCAGGAGCAAGTGATAATTGACGCATGCAGGGCCAACATGCTGGTTTCAAAATAATCAACGTAAATGCAAGAAGCCTGATAAACAAAGCGCATGCGCTTGAAGCTCTAGTTATTGATCATGCTCCTGACATTGCTGTAATCACTGAAACCTGGTTGCATAAAAATATTCTCGATAGCGATATCGCGCCACCCGGATATTCGCTGGTTAGGAGGGATCGAGATGGAAGAGGCGGAGGCGTGGCTGTTTTGGTGAAACGAAATATCATATTTTCCACTTTAGAAGTACCAGGAAATATTGAGGCTGTATGGATCACTACAAAATTGAATAATCGCACTGTATTCATCGGAGCGGTATACAGGCCTCCGAACTCCCCAGTAGAACACATTATGCTGCTAAGAGAATTCATGGAAACACACGTGAAAGAGCAAGATAGCATACTGTTACTAGGTGATTTTAATCTCCCGGCTATTGATTGGGATTCATATGTAGCCGGTGACACAGATGTTACATCTTCTGAGTTGTTCTTGGATTTAATATATTCATACAATTTAACCCAGCTTGTTAACCAATATACTAGGGAGTGTGCAACAAGGTCATCTGTACTTGATCTTGTACTAATATCAAATGCTTTGACACCACATGTGATTGACTGTCTTGTTGAGGAAGGGCTATCTGACCACAAAATGATTATTCTGTCCATGAACATGTCATCGTACCCTTTGCACCAGGATTCAAGCATCCAATATCTAAACTTTCAAGCTGCTGATGATGTTAGCATCTTGGATTACCTTGAAAGGTCGTTTCATAACTTTATGTCTGTTTATGAATCCAATGGTGGCACTGACGATCTCTGGGACTTTTTTTCCAAGGTTACGATGCATTGCATTACGCGATTTATCCCTATAAGCGTCAAGAAATGTAAACGAAATAACCCATGGATTACAAGGGAAATCATGCATGTCAAACGGAGGATAAAAAGGAAACGAAAAGCTTGTTCTCGAGATCCTAGCGCCCAAAACAAGACTTTGCTTCATAACATGAAGCTCGACTTAAACCGTCTGATCAAGGAATCCAAGGAGAGATTCTTCAATGCAACACTGAAAAATTTCCTTCATAACGCACCTAGTAAATTTTGGAGATATGTGAACCCTTCTAAAAAACAACACAAAGACGAGGATGAAATGATTAACCAAGAACGCACAGAAAATTTCAATTCCTTTTTTTCCTCCGTGTTCACCAGTGATGATGGCACACTTCCGTACTTTCGTGACACCTCTGACCACCCTTCAGCATCTGACCTTCTCATCAACGAGGCAGGAGTCCTGAACCTTCTTCTCAGCATTAACATTAAGAAATCCCCCGGCCCCGATGGCATCCCGAATGAGTTCCTATGTAGATATGCTCCATGGGTTGCTAAATATCTTACCATAGTCTTTCAATCTTCGCTCACCCAGGGAACATTTCCTACAGCCTGGAAGCAAGCTAAAATAATTCCAGTTCACAAAAGTGGGAGCACATCTGAGGTAGGAAACTACAGGCCTATTTCTCTTACGAGTACCTGCTCCAAGCTACTTGAGCATATAGTTTATAAACATCTGTCAAATTACCTGGAAGCTTACGAGTTATTATCACCAGCACAACATGGCTTTCGCAAGAGGTTGTCTACAATAACGCAGCTTGTTCAAACCGTTCACGATCTTTCACAAACTTTAAATTGCCGAGGACAGGTCGACCTAATTTTTTTAGACTTCGCCAAAGCGTTCGACAAAGTATCGCATCCTAAACTTCTCTTAAAAACGAATGAAATATTTAGAAATCCAAATATTACTAAGTGGCTTAAATCCTACCTTCAGTCTCGTGAGCAGTATGTTGAAATAAACAAAATTAAATCCATGCCCAAACCAGTTTTGTCTGGAGTACCCCAAGGCAGTATCCTGGGTCCCCTTTTATTTCTTATATTTATTAATGATTTGCCTTCCGATATAACTGTTCCACTAAGGTTGTTTGCAGATGACTGCGTCATTTACAATAGGATCGGATCTTTAAGTGACCAGTTAGAACTTAACAACAATTTACAAAGAATATTAAAATGGTGTAATGAATGGCAAATGTCACTGAACCCAGTAAAATCAGTTTGTATGACCATAACAAGAAAGAAGGTGCCTTTGCGGTACAAATACAGCATAGGTCCACAGGAACTAAAAAGAGTAACAGAATATAAATATCTAGGACTAATATTTACTCAAGATTTGAGATGGAATGCGCATATCAATCAGGTGTGTAGCAGAGCAAATAAAGTCTTATGGGGTCTCAGGCGAAGACTGTACAGCGCAACTCCTGAAGTGAAAAGCTTGGCATATAAGGTATTAGTAAGGCCAATTATTGAATACGCTAACATTGTATGGGACCCACACACTGTAACCAACCGTCATAAATTGGACAGAGTTCAACGACTCGCCTCCAGGTTCATATTTAATAAGTATCAGCGCGTGCACTCTCCTACTGAACTATGCAGACGCGCAAACCTCTCCGCTTTAGAACTAAGGACTAAGTTTGACCGGCTGAAATTTTTCTACCTAATTGTTCATAACCAGGTTAAACTTAATTTCACTGATTTCTGCATAATTTCAACAGATCAACGCTCCAGACACAAGCACAGTTTATACATACACCCGCCAGTTACACGGAATGATATATTCAAGTATAGTTTCTTTCCTAGGGCGATCAAGGAATGGAACGAATTACCCAATCCACTTGTCACATGTTCCTCTGTCAGTGCTTTTACTGCTGGTTTAGAGAATCTTATTTTTCCAGATATGACTGCATCATAGCATTTGTTTCTGATGCGCATATTACGAGTGTTTTGTCTTTGATCACTGCATGTCACTTTTTACAGATACTGCTATTGCATTATTCATTGTTCAACATGTACCGATATTTTGTATATGTTGTTGTATTTCTATCCACTCCTGTAATGGTCCATCCTTGGACTGACAGTATAAATAAACAAACAAACAAACAAACAAACAAATGCAATATTTTCAATTCTGCGCTTGCCGAGAAGCAAAAAACGTGCCCACTTTTTTCATTAAGCAGAAACGCAGTCGTTGCTGTTGAAATTGTCAGGCTAACTAAATTCTCTTTCAGCAACCTTACGCAGCGTCCTCAGGCGCATACTATATAATAAGAAAATAGCAAAATACGGAACAAAGCTCCTTGATGTTTACTGCTTGCGAGAAGTATATAAAAAATCAAGCTGCTTTCTGAGATATTAAAAGGGGCGACCAAGGAACATCCAAGGGTAAAAGAAGTCTATTTCAAACAGAAGGTTCAGCATGAAACTGCACTGCGAGAACTGTATTACCCCCTAGGTCTGTAACCTGTGTAGTTAATGCCCACAACACAAATAATTGGCCTTGACTCTGAACTACTTGGTGTGACTAGACATGGCGCAAGATCTTCAAAAGCATTTTGCCGAATCAAAATGCCTCCGCCTAAAGCACGTAACTCTTTCGTTGATGAAATGCACAGCCGACGGCTCTGTTTCGGCTTCGTCCCGCATCAACGTTTCTTCTTCTTCTTTATTAACTTTGAAATACGGGAAGTGCGGCCACTGAAAGAGCCAGCTATTCCAGAGTCTTAGACAAGAAGAGGTAACGAAATAACAAAGCACCATCGAAACAGAAAGCCCTCGGCTCACGAAGAAAGGCAACGAGAAAGTGAAAGAAAATTTTATCATAGAAAAAAGAACACAAGCATGCTAGAAGCACAGGAACGCAGAGAAAAAAGAAAACCGTAAACTACAACTCACCAAGAACTAATCAGCGCTAGCTTCGTCACTGCAATGCTACTCGGAATGAGCTGGCGTGACCTACCTGGAAGTTTCCGAGTCAACGCGCCTTTACTGAGACCATTTTGGCGGTGTGAATCTACTTTCTAGACCTTTTCGTCTACGCTACATATATATATATATATATATATATATATATATATATATCGGGTTATAATTTTCACATTACGAGAACAGCTCCTTTTTCTTTCTTTTTTAATGGAATACCTTGCTCGCCAATTTTGTTCACACTGAAACGTGCTGTGTAAGTGCAGATCCTGCTCTTCAACAGCTTAGTTGTGTCCGATACACAAAGTAACACACTTCTCGAGACTCAGTCTCGAAATAAAACTATATACGCTGTGTGCCAATGTGACTATGAAAAAATTATGTGCAGCTGGTATTAAAACAGAAACTGAAACAAATATTATTCCTGAAATTATGTGGGTAAAAGGAATAATGCAGGAAAGGAACTGAATTCTAAAAGCTTTTGTTTTATACGTGATTTTTGCCATTGGCCAGCTTCCTTCGCTAATGATATGTCCGAAGTCGGGATTCCCTAAACTTTTATCTTGTTAACAACTTAGCGCAAGGGCTTTTTGTGAACACGTGCTAAGATAAGTAAGTGGATACGAGGCTGCATTACCATCAATGAACTTGCCCAGCTAATCCACCAAAGTGGCCGCAGCACGAAGACTGCAAGGAGCCGGGCTTTCCCGAGTCCTCTGCGTAACCCACCGCCCCGCTTCGTTTTTGACGTCGCCTGGGCTACATGCAACAGCGCGCATGTAGCCCATTCGCCAAAACTGCGGTCTTGCCGCGGACGATGCAACCATTCTATGCCAATGCTTTTCCCTTTCGAGTTTTTTCGTCAGTGGTCTGAGCGGCGCTCCTCCTTTGTTGTATGCGAGATCGGCCAGTCGTGAGCAGTGGAACAAAGAGGGACCCGTGATAGCAACCTCCGCATAGCCATGTAAATTACGTACAGACGGTACGTCCGGTAAGCGACGAAATTACGATTTCACCTTACACTTTCTGGTCAAAGATTTTCCGTCGAGGCATGTATGATTAATTGGGAGGTGGCGCTTTAGGTATATCGCAATTCATTCGTTCTCACTGTAGCACTGCTGGTATAGTTTCGAAGTTTATTCCGCGTTAATCTCCAGTGTGATTCGTGTGACTGATTTTTGAGGTGAGTGTTTACAGGCTAACCATGGTCAGCATTTTTTTATCCTTTAGAGAGCACCCGTGTTTTGGGAACTCATCATAGTAATGGTACACACTGAGGCTTTTCCTTCTCGTATCTTTCCCATAGTATGTAAAAATAGAAACGCTACTTCACAGGCTCCTGCGTGAATGCCCGTGTTTTTCTGCACTGCGGACGGCCAGTGTTTTCTTTAGGCAAGTGGCAATATTGACCCTTCGATGGCCCCCACGGATACACTGGGTATCTTATCTCTTGGCGACAGTACGTGGCATATTTCAACGAAAAGTGGTAATAATTATCGACGAAGCAAACAAGAGCAACTAAATTATCCTGGAAGATAGGGAAACGACAGCACGGCAACATGAACAAGTTGCATGAAAGCAGCATATGTCTTAGGGAATATTTTAACCAATTCGTTAAAACACGGAAAACTATCAACAATTACATACAGGGCACCTCAACTATCATGCATCAAGGTTTTAAATTATGCGAATACCACGTAGCTGGACCAAACCAAGGTAATGTTGTTTGCCGTCACTTGGAGATACTCAGATTATTTTTTGCATTCCGCCTAATTACATAAGTAGTCTTAATCAAATAATCTATTCTCAGATACTATAATTAGATTAAAGGTGTGAATAAGAATATTGTAGAGCAACTTGAAAAACTCCCGATACAGCTTTATGTTGCTCAACACGCGCTATGTTTTTCCGAGCGTGAAACAAGCCCGCGAATACACGCAAAATTGCCGCGCGGCTGGCCTCTCGAGGCACTTTGCGTGTATTCGCAGGCTGACAGCTGACATGATATGGCCTGATCAGAGTGCGCAGAAGAAGGAAAGAAGTACGCAGGTAAAGTGAAAGGATCTGATCAGAGACAGTCGTCTCTGTGGCACCGAGATCGAATGATCAAACAGCGTAGAACTCTTGGCGTGCTTCAGCTACCACAAATTGATGTCATGCAGGTGGCTGAGTGGGTTGAGAATTGGCAAAAATCTCTGGTGAATTTTCTAAAGTCACTATGACAGTCTTGGCGATAAGGCCTGCACAGTCAAGGTAGCCAGTCGCATTTTGGATGCGATGCGCGAAGACATACTCGCTTACAGCGCTTTAGCGTTGTCACATGGGTTCTGGAGATTCTTCGATTTATACTATTCCGCATAAAAAGAAAAATCGATGGCACAGTGAATCTTCATTCGCTGCACTGGTTATACATCGAATAGAGACCCGAATAACTTTAACAGAACGGAACACGCAACTTGTTACCTAAATAGTTTATTCACCGATGTAATGGGCTACACGTATGACGACAATGACATTGTTGCACTTTGAACTTGCTTAATTGTGGCTTCGAGAGATAATGGTCACTGTAACTGGTCGTCAAGATATCTACGGATTGTAGATGGGGCTGAGAAGAGGCTATCCGTAACGATCAACTGCCGTCTGCTGCATGACTCGCCTCGTTTCTCCAGCAGGGCCCAAACAAAGCTGCAGGATAAAATCCACGTGTGCTAGAACGTCCTGTGGGGCACCGGCAGTTGAGTGAATGGCGACCATGTTGCGCTTAAGCTTGTCCGCCAGTTATTTTCCCATCATGCCGTGATCCGCGTGGGCAGAAAAAGTACGCTCCATTAAACCGGATATAGCACGTGCCCGCTGGCGTCGTCACTCTGTCTCTCAGCCTCAAAGGACGGCGAAGAACAACGGCCTGAGTGACAACGCATATATCCAGCAAGCATGACAACAGCATAGCGAACTATGCAGTCAGAGTAATGCTGGATGTGAGGATAACGAAAACATTCTCTTCGTCATCTGTGTCATAGCCCCATCCTTGAACCGGAGTGGTTCCTGTACTATTAAACGAGCTTGCGCGTATAGAAAGGCTTCCTCCTTTCTTTTTCTTCCTCTCTTTCCGGGTGCGACGTGGGCCCAGTTACGACATTAACGCCACCGTTCGAAAGCACACGCAGAAGCCCATCATGCGGAGCACGTTGTGGCCCGATGAAAATAGCCTCTCCCCGCGTGAAGTGGCGCCCGAGTGCTTGGCTCTTTTTGTCTCCCGCGGGAGGGCGTTTTCAGCCCAAATGGACGGGCACTGGTTGAGCTTTTACTCGCGTTTTCTTTTTCATTTTTTTTCTTTGTTTGTTTGCCTGCGGCCGTCAGAGCGTCGTGAACGTCGAGTGTATGGTGACGCTATAAATTCATACAAAGCAGAAGCGCGGCTTCAGTCAAGGATGGAGTTATCTCGAGTGCCCTCTACCCTGACTGAGCTCATGTATACAACACGTCAGGACGAGGGAACTGGCGCTCACGAGGCAAACCTGGGATAACCGTGTCCTCCGATGTTTGGGCGCATTTCTTAGCGCATTTTACCTGTTCTCTTTTCTTGTGTTCCCTAAGAGGCCCACCAGGAAAACAAAGATGGAAGCAGGTACTGGTTCCAAGCTCGAATGATCATCGAAAAAGGACCAAACGCAGAAAAATACAGTGATGAAGTAATGTTTTGGACGCGAAAATTTGGCACTGCTTCAGCCAAGCTGCTAGCCATTGAGAAAGTAGTTGGGTGGTTAAGTATTGTTTTTACTTGCGTGAGTGCGCGCATTAGTGTTTGCGAAATTATGTAGCACGTGCGTGCGCGCGTGCGTGCGTGCGTGCGTGCGTGCGTGCTTGCTTGCGTTCTATTTATACCATCTTTATCAATGAACAAGGGAAAAGTTTTGTAGCAGCATAATTTTCGCGTCAATGGTCCTTCCCTTCTCTTTGTCGTCCCTCGATACCTTCGCTCAGCCGCTCTCCATGAGCTTCATGACGCACCGATTGCAGGCAATCTTGGTGTCAGTCGCACCTAAGACTGTGTCCACCGTCGCTTCTACTGCCCGGCTTCGCTCACTCAGTACGGCGATACGTTGCTGCGTGCGAGCTCTGTCAACATAGAAAAAAAGAAGACAGCGACACTGGCTGCTGAGTATCAACCCCTCGATATTCCAGGCGAGAAAGAAAAAGTTTCAGGTGCCAGCGTCAAATCTTCCCCTAGGAGAAATATAGCCACCGGTGATCGAGATTGCGCGGCTCTTTAGCTTCACTGTTATAGAAACGTATTTGTTGCGGTTGTGCACCGCATAATAAAACTTTGCTAAGATTTCCATTTGTGTCAGACGCGAATTGTTCGTAACTAGAGAGTCTAAATGTCGATAGCATATTCGGCTCGCGTATCACAACTGAAAATCGATACTTGATAACTCTCTGTTTAAAATCTCCGAAGCGACCTCGCAGACTTCGTGCGTTGCACTGAAATATTATGGAACGGCTAATCTTTTCATGCAGTGAAAACATTGAACTTGAAGATGCCATGGTGTTTGCTAGTTTTTATATAGCAGCAAGAATTTGCACCACAGCCTTAGCAACGGGTGTTTAAACTCCTATAAGCAGCATTCGCAAGGAACGAACCAACTGTGCAAGCATTGTCTTGATTTGCCCATCCGACGACGATGGTTCACGTTCATGCTGGCGTTCCGGCTCTATTTCTGTACTTCAAGGTGGCAGGGAAAGCCATAGAGTAGTGTCATTGGCATTCAGAGCAGTAGACGTGGCTAGAGATGGCCCTGGCGACTGAGGAACAGCTGGAGCGCGTGACGACATTTTAAGGAGCGCAGGTTGTCCTGATATCAATGCTGATCTCCTGCGGTTACGTGAACGGCTGTGGGGGTGGTGGAACGACCTTGGTGGCCGCTTCTCTGTGCGTAGCTCGATCTCGCACCGTCTTCCTCAGCACCTACATTTCAGTTTTTAATTTCGGACAATCCTTCGGCGTTGCCTCATGCGGTTTATCGCAGTTAGGGCACTTCAGGGCAGACCCGTCACACGTCGACTGTGACGGGGATGTAGGCGATTGTATACGCTTGCTGTAAGGGCGGCTTATTCTAGTTAAGCTCACTCACGCTTGATGTCCTACGAATTTTCCTCTTCAACCGGCGGTCTGTGGACTCGGTACATCCACCGTTGAATTCCGTGTCGTCCACGTCAGAGCAGCTTGATGACCTTGGCATAGTCACATTCAGATGGTCGAGCGCAGCAGACCGACTTGAAGCTTAGAGGCCAGTCCACAACCTCGGCTGCAGAGGGAGCGGAACGTCAGTCATTGCTTTTGATACTGTACCCACCACGGAGGCGTCGGTACGCACAAATTTAACTAAACAACCAGAGCGATGCAGAAATAGCAGCTGATAAAGAAGTCGTATTCGTCTTCCACACCTCTCATTTCCACCGAGCCATTCTATTCTTCCGAGTGGGTTCAGTTATAGCATTCTTTTCCCAGAGTGAAGGTCCGGCAACTAGTGAATCGCTGTGGCTACTCGTTACTCAACGTCCTATGTCATTGCTCAAGCACTTCCGAAAAGCTGTCAACTGATGTCATGGACTTCCTCCTACACGACATCTTTTTTAGTGCAAAGTGCTCCAGGACAGCTTCTCACGGACCGTGGTCGCACCTTCCTCTCCCAAGTCATGGCCGACATCTTGTACTTTTGCTCTAGCAAGCACAAGCTCACTACCTCCTGCCATCCTCAGACCAAGCTCTTGACTGAGCGACTGACATCGCCGACACGCTAAGAACATTTCGCCAGACCACCGTGACTGGTACATTGCGCTACCTATACCTCACGTTCGCTTACAATTCTTCACGCCACGAAACTGCCGGTTATTCTTCATTTTACTTGCGGTTCGGCCGCGACCATGCATTGCCCTTGGATGCTTCACTTCCCTCTGCTAGTGCCTCGAGCAGCGAGTAGGCCCGTAACGCCATTGCTCATACTGACCACGCGCGGTAGCTTGACATGTTGACATCCCAAGAAAATCAAAAGCACGTTTACAAGCATCGGCCCCATGGCGTACTCTTTTTACCAGGTTCCCTTGTGCGACTTTTGTCCCCTTCCCGTCTAGTGGGGCTCTCGCAAAAACCTCTTCCTTGCTACAAGGGTCCTTACTGTGTCCTAGCTCAAGTAAACAATCTCACTTATGAGATAGTCCCCGTCAGCTCTACCGTGTCATTTGGTATAATCTCATCTGCCGTTGTTCACGTCGAGCGGCTAAAGTTCTAAAGTTCTAACACGCTCTTCCAGATGATCCCGTTTGACGCACCGGGATGGTGCTTTTCTTTCTTGCCGGGGGTCGTGTTATGGTGAGGTGAAGAAGAGAACGATAAGACCTCGGAAGACGGCGTCTTTTTTTTAAAAACCAAAATTGAATTTGAATTGTTTTATTTTTTGGTTATGATAGAATTATTATTTTCTTAAAGTCATGCAGGCTCTCTGATCGCTATCTTTTGATTGTAATTTACTTATTATGAGATTTTGATCTCCTTTTACACTTTGCTTTAACCTACCCGATTCATGGCCGATCCCCAAGGGTGAGTACGTGTCAGTAGATCCCAAGGTTCTACATTTACATCTACAAGTCGGCAAAGCCTGGTTGGGCTCTCTTAATTCCGTCTCCACTAACGTTCTGTACGTGTAAATAGATATTGTAAATAACTAAATATCGCACCGCAATTTGAAACAGTGATGTATCACAGAAAGAACAAACACGAGTGCTGAACGCAACTGCAGTCAGCGCTCGTGTTTGTACATTATATTGACACGTGTACTTGTCTTTATCGGGGGACAAGTTTCGCCGCCTAAAAAATCTTATCGCACAGCGCGGAACGCGCCTGCATGTATCCGAAGTTTCTGGAAAGTTATCGATGCTTCTATCCGCTGTCTGTTGTCGTCGAACCTTATGTTATCTGATTTCATCGCGTGACGCGAATGGTGTAGAACTTTGTGGAAGACGCGCGGGTCCAAGCGATTAGTCTGGAACATTCTACAACTGCTGTATAAAAGCCGACGCGCTCGATCCGCTGATCAGATTTTCGACGATCGCCGACCGTGTTCGCCGCTATCATTGTGTTATAAGTGTAGCCTGTTTTGTGGGCACAGGTTCACCCAATAAAAGTTAGTTTTGTCATTCACAGTATTGCTACTGTGCTATTCAACGTCACCACCACGTGACATCTGGTGGAGGTGCTTTAGGTTCATGTACCGGACGCCCCCGACAAGCCGTAATCCAAGCCAGGACCGCAAAGACAACACCAGCGCCGTCCCGGAACACCGAGCAAGCCGCCGGCTACAGCAGCTGCCCTCGAACATGGAATTCTGCCAGAGGCGACCAAGAAGATCGTCAGAGAAGTTCGTCCAGAGACGACCAAGAAGACAGCTCCAATGGCAGCCGGAGTAGCCCCAATAGTTCTGCAGCAGCCCAGGGAGCCACCTACGTTCCGCGGTTCCACATTTGAGGACCCGGAAAGCTGGCTGGAGACGTATGAGAGGGTCGCTACGTTTAACAGTTGGGACAGCGACGACAAGCTGCGGCATGTCTATTTCGCATTGGAAGACGCCGCCAGGACCTGGTTCGAGAATCGAGAAGCCACCTTAACGACGTGGGACCTGTTCCGAAGCGGCTTCTTGCAAACGTTTACAAGCGTCGTGCGAAAACAGCGAGCCCATGGCACTACTAGAAACCAGAGTGCAGCTGCCAAACGAAACGATCGCGATCTTCACGGAGGAGATTGCCCGTCTTTTCCGGCACGCCGACCCGGAAATGTCGCAGGAGAAAAAAGTCCGCTTCCTGATGCGGGGCGTCAAGCAAGAACTTTTCGCCGGACTTGTTCGTAACCCGCCAAAGACCGTAGCTGAGTTTTCTGCAGAGGCATCGACGATCGAGAAAACCCTGGAGATGCGCACCCGGCAATATAACCGCGAGGGGCTCACGCCGCAGTACGCCATCCAAGGACTAAGTTCCGACGACCTGCAAGAGACCGTCAGGGCCATTGTGCGCGAAGAACTGCGCAAGGTCCTGCCTTCGTCGCAGACTCAAGTGGCCTAGATCGCCGACATCGTGAAAGATGGGGTTCAGCGATCGCTTAGAGCTCCTGAGGTGCAACCTCCGTTACCGCAGCCCCAGCCAGGAGCGATGACCTACGCCGCCGTCACACGCCGTCAAGGCCCCCCTCCGCGACCGCGCCAGGGCCCTGTAACGCCGCAATTCCGTCGTCCGCCGCCGCCGTCACCAGCACGCCCACCCATCGCCCAGTGCACATACGCGAGGAAGACGGACATTTGGCGAGCCCTCGACCACCGCCCGCTCTGCAATCACTGCGGAGAAGCCGGCCATGTGTATCGCCCATGCCCATACCGCGTCTTGGGACTGAGAGGGTTCGCCGTCAACGCGCCGCGTCCACAGCTTGGAGAGCGCCCACGTGTCATCGACGACTACCTCGCCGCTACTCAGTGGAGCTCTCGACGACCGTCGCGTTCGCCATCACCAGGCCGCTACGTGTCGCCGCAGCGCCGACCAGACACTGGCCCAGCCCTGGGCCGGTCAGTGAGCCCATATCTGGAAAACTAAAAGAAGCAACCGGTGGAGGTGCGGTTGCTGTTCGTCGAACTGACGAAAATCCTCCGCCGCCGACGAAGACACCGAAGAAACTACGTCGACGACATAACGACACGCCGCCGTCCCGACGAAGTCTGGGAGCACAGAATACGACGACGAAAGACAACCTGATGACGCGACGTTCCAGCTTCAGTTCAACACGACGCAGGCGTGATCCGACGCCAAGACCCAACTGCAACGCCAGACAAAGAACCACCGACGTCGACGTGCTTCTCGAGGGCCACGCAGTCACTGCCTTAGTCGACACAGGGGCCGATTACTCCGTAATGAGTGGACACATCGCCGCCCAGTTGAAGAAGGTTAAGATTGCATGGGAGGGCCCCCAAATTCGGACCGCTTGAGGACACCTCATTAGACCGACTGGAATCTGCACGACAATAATTACCGTTCATGATCGGGCTTACCTTCGTTATACTCCAATAGTGCCCACGAGACGTCATTCTTGGCATGGACTTCCTGAACCAACACGGCGCAATCATCGACCTGAAGTCGAAATCGATAACGCTTTCGTAAGATCAAGCGATACCATCAGAGAGCTTTCGTGGTGACCACACCTTGAGTGTGCTCGAAGCTTAAGTGAGCATCCCGCCGCGCTCCAGCATTGTTATTTCCGTCGGCACCGAAACGCCCACTGACGTAGAGGGCGTCATCGAGGGCGACCAGCATCTACTACTCGACCGTGAAATTTGCGTCGCAAGAGGGATCGTTCGACTCCACGGAGGGAAAGCGGAAGTGATGCTAACCAACTTCAGCCAAGAGTTCAAGCACATCAGCAAGGGTACGGCAATCGCGTACATCGATGAAATTCTGGAAACGAGCAATGCCTTTGTCCTCTCAGATTCTGCCGCATCTACCCCGCCGACCATAGTCCCCGAACCAGACTTCGACGTATATCCATGTCTCCCCATGAGCAAGCAGCAAGAGCTCAGAAGTCTTCTCCAGCGATACAAAGACTGCTTTTCGACGTCATCGAGGATTCGACAAACACCAGTTGCAAAGCATCGCTTCATAACCGAAGAGTGCGCTCGGCCACTCCGCCAGAGCCCTTAACGAGTTTCGACGCGAGAACGTGAAGCTCTTAGGCAACATGTCGACGAAATGCTGCGCGACGACATCAACCAGCCGTCGCAAAGCCCGTGGGCATCTGCTGTTGTCCTGGTGAAGAAAAAGGACGGAACCCTACGTTTCTGCGTCGATTATCGTCGACTGAACAAGATCACGAAGAACGCATACCCCCTTCGGCGGATAGACGATGCATTGGATCGGCTCTGCAACGCTAAATACTTCTCGTCGATGGACCTCGTCTGGCTACTGGCAAATAGAAGTCAATGTGAGAGATCGCGAAAAGACCGCCTTCATCACGCCAGACGGCCTTTACGAGTTCAAGGTCATGCCATTCGGACTGTGCTCGGCGCCTGCAACGTTTCAGCGCGTCATGGACAGGGTGTTAGCAGGATTGAAGTGGCAGACGTGTCTTGTTTACTTGGATGACGTCGTTGTCTTCGCTGAAAATTTCGACGACCACCTTAGGTGGCTTGCGACAGTATTAGAGGCCATCAAATCATCAGGGCTGACTCTGAAGCCGGAAAAGTGCCGCTTCGCTTACGCTGAGCTTCTGTTCCTAGGCCACTTCATCAGCAAAGCCGGAGTACGCCCCGACCCGAAGAGCACAGCTGCCATCGCAAAGTTCCCGCAGCCCACCGACAAGAAGGCAGTGCGTAAATTCCTTGGCATGTGCGCCTACTACAGGCGCTTTATCAAGGACTTTTCACGCATCGCTGAGCCGCTAACGCATCTAACCAAATCTGATGTCGAGTTCAAGTGGCCAACGCCGTAGGCTGACGCATTTCAAGAACTAATACGACGCATGCAGTCGCCGCCGGTACTTGCACATTTTGACGAAGACGCCGATACCGAAATCCACACTGACTCCAGTAGCCTAGGTCTCGGTGCCGTCCTAGTCTAGAGGAAAGACAGCCATGAACGGGTCATATCTTATGCTAGCCGGTCGCTGTCAAAAGCGGAAGGCAATTATTCTACGACTGAAAAGGAATGCTTCGCGATCATTTGGGCAACAGCAAAATTCCGCCCTTACATATATGGCAGGCCATTCAAAGTCGTCAGCGACGATCACGCGTTGTGTTGGGTAGCTAACTTAAAGGGCCCTTCAGGGCGGCTGGCGCGGTGGAGCCTCAGACTGCAAGAATACGACATCACTGTAACCTACAAATCCGGACGAAAACACTCAGATGCCGATTGCCTATCACGCGCCCCCATTGACCCGCCACCACAAGATGACGAGGATGACGACGCCTTCCTTGGAATAATAAGCGCGGAAAACTTCGCTGAACAGCAACGAGCAGACCCGGAGCTAAAAGGCCTCGTTGAGTATTTGGAAGGGCACACCGACGTTGTCCCTAGGGCATTTAAGCGCGGATTGTCTTCGTTCACGCTTCAAAACAACCTACTCGTGAAGAAGAACTTCTCACCAGTCCAGGCCAACTACCTTCTTGTTGTTCCGTCGGCGCTGCGTCCAGAAGTACTGCAAGCCCTACATGACGATCCGACCGCTGGGCACCTCTGTTTCTCCCGAACGCTATCGAGGATACAAGAAATGTATTACTGGCCTCGCCTAACCGCCGATGTCGCCCGTTACGTCAAGACATGCTGCGACTGTCAACGACGCAAGACACCACCGACAAGGCCAGCGGGATTACTACAGCCGATCAAGCCTTCTTACCGCCCTTTGCAGCAGATCGGGATGGACTTGTTGGGACCGTTTCCGACATCAGCTTCCGGAAATAAGTGGATCGTCGTGGCTACGGACTATCTCACCCGCTTCGCTGAAACTAAAGCTCTACCGAAAGGCAGCGCAGCCGAAGTGGCGAAATTTTTCGTCGAGAACATCCTGCTGCGTCATGGTGCTCCAGAAGTCCTCATCACCGACAGAGGAACGGCTTTTACAGCAGAGCTCACCCAAGTCATTCTGCAATACAGCCAGACAAGCCACAGGTGGACAACTGCCTACCACCCGCAGACGAATGGTCTCACGGAGCGCCTGAACAAGACCCTCGCCGACATGCTAGCAATGTACATCGCCGTCGAGCACAAGACGTGGGACGCGGTCCAGCCGTATGTAACCTTTGCTTACAACACGGCGGTGCAAGAAAAAACACAGATCACGCCGTTTAAGCTGGTTTATGGCAGGAACCCGACGACGACGCTCGACGCCATGCTGCCGCACGTCACTGACGAAGAGAATGTTGACGTCGCTAGCTATCTCCAGCGCGCCGAAGAAGCCCGATAGCTCACCCGCCTACGGATCAAGAACCAGCAGAGGACCGACAGCCGACACTACAACCTCCGACGAAGCTTCGTCGAGTACCAGCCCGCTGACCGTGTTTGGGTATGGACCCCGATACGACGACGAGGACTCAGTGAGAAACTGCTTCGACGCTATTTCGGACCCTACAAGGTCATTCGACGTATTGGCGCACTGGACTATGAGGTTGTGCCGGACGGTACTTCGCATTCACAGCGCCGCCGCGCACGATCTGAAGTGGTCCACGTTGTGCGTCTTAAACCCTTTCTCGGACTCTGACGAACTTTCCTGATGTTGTTTTCTTTGTTACGAGTGCTTCTTTATTACTTTCGTTTGTTTGTAGCATCGGATCGATGCTTTTTAAGAGGGGGGTATGACACGTGTACTTGTCTTTATCAGGGGACAAGTTTCGCCGCCTAACAAATGTTATCGCACAGCGCGGAACGCGCCTGCATGTATCCGAAGTTTCTGGAAAGTTATCGATGCTTCTATCCGCTGTCTGTTGTCGCCGAACCTTATGTTATCTGATTTCATCGTGAGACGCGAATGGTGTAGACCTTTGTGGAAGGCACGCGGGTCCAAGCGATTAGCATAGAGAAAGAAATTCAACAAGAGGGGACACTGTTCAAAAACTGGCAACAGGAAACACGTCACGCCTAGTTTCAACTCCATCCGTTAGTTGACGCGAGCATCAGAAAAAAAGAATGTGAAATAAACTTCCAGACACCGTTTTATTTTTTTTATTCTTTCCCACTAAGAGTGAAAATTTTTTTGCGTATAAATGAACTGATACTTCGCCACTTATTTTTGTTTGGTTGCCTAGCAACAAGCTAGCGGCACGCCAGACGCGTGTGCATACGTCATGCGCCAGACAAGCCGCAGGAGTGAGCGAGGCCGGCTGCGCATGGAAAGCTCGCGTGCTCGGCGACCCGTCTCTTTCGGATTTAGCCCGTTTTTCGGGCTCCCGGCGTTCTGTTTTGTTCCGTCTGCATTTCGACACGGCACCGCCGCACTACTGGACTACAGCAAGGTGAGGAATTTTGTTTGACAGTCTGCGACGCACTTCAAGCACATTTAGGCTTACTGCACAAAACTGAACCTATATAGTGAGGCAGTTATCGAAAAACAGCTCCACAGTCCAAGCCTAGTTAATATGAGTTAATTACTCGTACTGGGAGATGTTTGCGACGCTTTCTATGAGCCCAAGCATAATTATAACCTATTTCGGTAGTTTTTGGGCACACTCGCCGAACCTGGCTTTCCGACGAAAAGCAACTTGGCCGTGTGACGCAGTTTCGCGTGTACTGAATCTTACAGGGACAAGTTTTGGCGCTTTCTTTGACCCAAGACATTATTGTAACTGATTTCACTACTTTTTGGGTTACTTTTCAAGCACAGTGGCCGCGCTCGGCGTAGTAGCGCAGTCAGCGAAAGGCAGCTCGGCTGTGTGCCGCAGTTAGTTTCGCGTGTACTGAATCTTAGTGGTAGAAGTTCGTGACGCATTTTCTGACCCAAAAAAGTATTGTAATTTAGTTGGCAACTTTTTGGGATATCTTGAGGCTTGCTCGCCGCGCCTGGGGTTGTGAAGCTGTTAGCAAGAAAGCAAGCCGGCCATAGTGAGTTAGTTTTGCGTGTACTAAATTTTAATGGGACAAGTTTGTGATGCATTTTGTAGCCCTACAACAACATATACCTTATTTCGGTACTCTCGCTTGTCGAAAACGCGACGAGCGATTGCCGAGAGTGATGACACGGGAGTGTTGCATGCGCCGGCAGGACGCGTAAAAAATAACACGGAGGAACCCAAGAACATCACATTTATGTATTCTGAGCGACTGAAAACAGGCTTTGCACCCACGAATCTGTCTTGAGTGCGACTAGAAGGCATTCTGCGAGCGTGTAACATGGTCTGGCTGAGCGTGTGTTGTATCCACCTTTGTGTACTTGGCGTACCATCGCGTCGACTGAGGCCAAGTTGTTTTGGAAACGCGCAGTCACCCGTGTATTTCTGCACTTAAAGTGCAGGAAATATTGCCCGGGAAGGGAGGGGTGCTTGAAAATCGGATGTTAAGATTTTATGGCATTGTTTGGCAGGAGTCTTTGCTACGAAATGTACGTAAAAGTGAATTTATCTGTAATGCCGCTCATTCACCACTTACGCACGTTTCGCCTCTACACGCAATACTCCTGTTAAGTCAATATACCGAAATGATACATGCTTGTAATTTACTTTCTTTCAGCTGATGGCATCCGGTGGAGCTTCGTACGGCAACGACTGCTGCTTACCTGGTGCCCCAACTTTGGATGACCGTAGAAGCCCGGAACGAGTATTTATATACAGCAAAATAAACATTTCATCATTTCAGAAGACGTCTTGCGTTTTCTTTATGAAATTGCACTTGACGGATTCGGTGGAGTCTTGTAAAGGTCGTTCGCAATCATTTTTACTAAATAATGAAACGATTCCACGCCAAGGCCACGCAGGGTTCAGCAGAAGCGAAAAAAAAAAGAAAATAAATGCCGCGCCGAACAGTTAAGCCGGCGCGGCGTGTAACAACTGGTGTTCGAAACGCGCGCGCCCAAAACCGAAACCGGAAGGAGTCAATACCATCTGCTTGGTGTGCTACAGTCAATTCGGCCGCTGGGCTTTATGGGAGTGTCCGCTCTTGTTGAAATTTCTTTCTCAATGCGATTAGTCTGGAACATTCGACGACTGCTGTATAAAAGCCGACGCGCTCGACCCGCTCCACCCGCCGTGGTTGCTCAGTGGCTATGGTGTTGGGCTGCTGAGCACGAGGTCGCGGGATCGAATCCCGGCCACGGCGGCCGCATTTCGATGGGGGCGAAATGCGAAAACACCCGTGTGCTTAGATTTAGGCGCACGTTAAAGAACCCCAGGTGGTCAAAATTTCCGGAGTCCTCCACTACGGCGTGCCTCATAATCAGAAAGTGGTTTTGGCACGTAAAACCCCAAATATTATTATTATCGACCCGCTGATCAGATTTTCGACGATCGCCGCTATCGCTGTGTTATAATTGTAGCCTGTTTTTTTGGGCACAGGTTCGCCCAATAAAAGTTAGTTTTGTAGTTCACAGTATTGCTACTACCCGCCGTGGTTGCTCAGTGGCTATGGTGTTGGGCTGCTGAGCACGAGGTCGCGGGATCGAATCCCGGCCACGGCGGCCGCATTTCGATGGGGGCGAAATGCGAAAACACCCTTGTACATATATTTAGGTGCACGTTAAAGAACCCCAGGTGGTCAAAATTTCCGGAGGCCTTCACTACGGCGTGCCTCATGATCAGAAAGTGGTTTTGGTACGTAAAACCCCACAATTTATTTTACAGTATTGCTACTAGCTGTGTTATTCAACGTCGCCACCACGTGACAATATGTGCTATCGTTGTTTCGAAGTGCAAACAACGACCACTGCCATATTCCATCACGACTAACCAAGTAGCTCACCAGTATGTATTATTCTTGTAAATGGTTTTATACATACACGTAACAATATTCGACAACTTCACCGCTATTCATGCTTTTAATGTTTAACGCATTACTTAAACGAAAATCAGACATCCACCCACTGGTACGATTGGGCGGGTGTCTCATTTTCGTTTAATTAATTATTTCTCTCCACCTTGCGGGTTTCTGCAGAACTATTACGCCAAACTCTTGCCTTTGCTTCGAGTTGTTGATGAATTCGACTTCGCCCTGTCATCTACTAGCCGCCTGGTTAGCTCAGATGGTGGAGCGGTTGCCCCAGAAAGGCGGTGGTCCCGGGTTCGAGTCCTGGACCAGGACGAATTTTTCTTCGACTGCGAGGATTTTCTTTCGAGGAACCTGTGTGGGTTTCCTTTGTAGAAATTGCTACGATTTGGTGGATTTCTCATTTTCGTTTCATTAATTCTTTCTCTCAACCTTGACGGTTTCTGCAGAACTATAACGCCAATGCATAACTCATTAGTCAAATAGGGGCCAGTACTGAGGTCATTGCCCGCGTGTTACACTGCATGCAAAAGAAGTTTGACTTTCAAAGAGCGCACAAAGCGTTAAACACAACTAAGAGAAGAAAAATGAATTTCGGTATCAGCTACGCGCTATTAATAATTATGGTCGCTGTTCTTGTTGAATTTGTTCAACTTCACCCTGTTATTTACAGAATCCTTTCTCGGTTTCTTGGAATAAAGCATTTCTCGCTGTCTGACGCCTTTCTTTCGGCCGACCTCGTTTACTCTGGACTAGAACATCAATCTTGGATGCCTCTTTGTCTATGTAGCTGTTGTGCTCCCTTAATAAGCGGCCAAACCCTCTCAGTCTTGCGGCTTGAACTTAGGGTGTGACGACGGCGACCCTCAGCGTTTCTTAGGTCCGGTCGTTCCGAGCGATATTTCTCCTTCTCACACAACACATTTATCCGAACTCCGGGTAAGGGAGATGGTTGGTGGGGGCGGGTAGGGAGTGTGGCACTTGCACATTGATGTTGGGACCCTCAAACATGCTTCGAACGAATGATCATTTGGAAACCTGTGCACCCACAGAATGCATGAAGAGGCCTTAGGCGACGTTGATGGATTGAAGATAGCGGTCTTGGCCTCCAATTTTGCCCAGACAACTTGCCAGCTAAAGTGATGAGAGCACGGGATATTGCGATAAGGGACTTATTAGAACTCTTAGGCTGTGCTAGCACTTGGTATTGGCAGAACCCAGAAACGGCGAAGATATTGTGGTGGTGGATGGCGATGCATCCGAGACGATAGTCGAGGCCGTTAACTCTGATCCATCGCTTTGCTTACAGTCAATTCATACGTGCAGCCCACGCGCAACACAGATTATTGTTCATTTGGAAGTTTTGTAAAGGCATAAATATCGCCGTGCGCAAGCGATTATAGTCCCGTGATGCTTTTTGATACCTTATGCGATTCCATTGAAGCCGGGAAATTTAAGACAATGAAAGCAATATTCAAGAGAAGAAATTTATTGTATATCTGAATGCACTCTGTAATATCTCCCTTAAATGTTTTGAATATAAATCAATACCTTAAAAGTTGCTTAACCCTTGTTAACTAATTACATTGACTTATCGCGAAATAAACAAAGAACTGTTCGAGAACTACATGAATAACATTGAGCGCATTGCATTTGCACTGCGTGCATCCCCTTCTATTATGATCTGGGACAAGCTAGCTGAAACACCCTGTACATAATGGCAGCAAAGGATGAACGCAAGAACTTTCATGGACCCAGAGAAATATGCAGCTGAAGAAGAACGACGTATGCACGAAGCACAGACGTAGGTAATTCGTTGTAACATGATTGAAAGCTGGGCGAGTTGGCGCCTATTCAAAATTATACTTTGGGTTGCGCATAAAACACCCGAACGAAGGAAAGGACTAGAGGACACGAGTGCAATACAGGGTGTCGCAACTATCATGCACCAAGATTTAAAAATACGCAAATGTCACGTAGCTGTGCCGAACGAAGGTAACGTGGTTTGCCGTCGCTTGGAGGTACTCAGATTAATTTTTCCATTCTGCCTTATTGTTACCCCTAGGGGGCCACGGAGTGCAGACACGCGTGGCATCGGTTCCACAAATTTTATATGGTTTTCGGCGAATTCTCTAGAGCTATCCACTTCACGGTATTCCCATCTGCTTACGAAAATTTTACGGACTCTCCCGATAGCAGATTTCTCCAGGTGAGCCCGTTTTTCGGCCACTTTTCGAAGGTTTTCCGTGCCACCACGCCGGCACGACCGCCAGGCTGGTAGACAAGGCACGGGAGGCCTAACGCGTCAGCGGAGCGCCCGATCCGCTGCGCCGGCTCCGGAGATGGAAGTTGTGCAAGTCGAAGGGCAGGAGATATCGCCGACGGAGTTCGGCAAACACCAGGGATCGTGCAAGATCAAGCGCAACGCCAAGAAGGCGGCGGGAGACGAAGACCCGGCGACGAACCAGCAAGCCACGACAGCGTCCTCCGAGAAGGCGGCGTCTATAGAGAAGGCGACGCGCTACGTGTGGAAGATCACCATGGTGAGCCAAATGCCCAGCCTACCCAAGGAAGACTACAAGATTGTCGTGCGGCACTGGGACGGCATCAACGCTTAGAACAACCAGAAGGACCGCGTCCACTACTGCATACGCAACGCAGCTGGGGTGGGACGCGAGGTAGCCGAGGAGGACAGTGTTTGTCTCAACGAACGTCAAAACCTGATAGTGGTGAGAACTCCGTCAGAAGATCACGCCAGACGATATGGCGGCATTTACAAGCTGCGCATCGGCGACCACGAGTTCGAAGAAAGCGCGTACAGAGCGGCTTCGGAGAACACGTCCAAAGGCCTCATCAGGGACATATCGCTAGACAAAAAGCCGGCGCACATCGTGAGAAGTCTCGTGAACCAGCTTAACCCGAACATCCTACATGCCAAGCGCATAGGGAACACGACCAACGCGATCACCCTCTTTGACGGCACGTGCACCGTTACGTGAACTACGGCGGGATGGTGATGAGGTGCTGTCTACGCAGAAAACAAATCGACATGTGCCAAGAGTGCAGTCGTTTGGGACACAGGGCCGACGTGTGCCCCAACCCGAACGACAAGAAGTGCCGTAGGTGCGGATGCAGCAACCCGCCCGACAATCATCGGTTCGAGCCAGTGTGCCAACTGTGTGGAAAGGGACACCTCATCAGGGACCGCTAGTGCAATGTCAAGTACAAGACACCATACCTAGTCAAGCGACGACAAGGAGAACGCAGAATGCGCGAGGAGGCTGCGGCCGCTGACGGCAGCAGCAGCAGATACGACTACGGAGAGGAGGGCTACCTACGACGCCCCGCACCGAGACGAGGTAGCGCCAACAGCCAATTGACCTCGAGGGAGAGCCGCGCGCGGAGCCGCACTCGTTCTCGAGCGCGCGCTTGCATCGGCTCCCGCCCCAGCTCGGCGAGGCCTCGCAGTGATCAGTGCGCACTGTGTTCCGCCATCACAGCTTCCTTGCAGTGCAGAGCTAGGGCTTATGCCTATTACCTTCGAATGGACACGTGCCCCCGCGATGCGTCTTCGATGTTTGGCGTTCTAGACCGGTCTGATCGCCATTGGAAGAGGGTTTCCAAAATACTGAAAACGGAGTGCTGGAGACAAGCCGGAATCTTCTAGGAATGGTTTCGCACCTTGTGTTTTCCCCAGCCGGGAGACGGTTCGTCTGGCTGGAGACGTTGGCGACACTTCAAACGCACAGCGCAGCAATCGACAGATTTCTTTTGGAACCGAGTGCGTGGACAGCTTCCCAAGAAGGCAAAATGTGAAGTAGGTGGTGTTCCGGTCACCTATTTAGACAACGCAACTGTTCCTGCTCAAGTGGAAGCAGTGCTACAGCATGGTCCAAAATACAGCCTGGTCAGTATCGCTTCGTGTTGTCCCTTTCTTCAAGTCTGCTGTTTTCTTGCGGTAACTTCCGAAAAGAAAAACGGCGCCTGGCCCGGGCGGGATAACAAACAAAACGCTCCGTAACTTGGATGACGAGTTGATAGAACGGCAGACGGATTAAATGAACGAGCGCTGGAACGCAGGCGCGATGCCGAACACGTGGAAAACGGCCCGCATAATTATGATCCCCAATCCGTCCAAATGGGTACAGATAGACAATCTTCGACCAACATTCCTGACGTCCTGCGTCGGCAAGGTCATGGAACACGTGGTTCTCGCTCGCCTTACCAACTACCTCGAGGACCGAGACATGCTACCGCACACGCTGCTGGGGTTCTGCCGTGGCCTTTCCACGCAGGACGTCATGATTCAAGTCAAACACCAAATCGTAGAGAATCTTACACGATCCACCAAAGTGATACTCGAATCGACCTCAAAAAGGCGTTCGACAACGTAAAACACGCCGGGGTATTTGAAAGCATACGAGCATTGGGACTCGGCAAGAGAACGTACGACTACGTACTAGACTTCCTTACGGATCGCCAGGCCCGCATAGCGATCGGCGGACTGGAATCGCAGAACATAGACATGGGTTGTACGGTTACGCGGCAGGGCTCCGTCATCTCGCCCATGCTCTTTAACCTCGTGCTCCTCGGGTTACCCCGGAAACTGGCAGAGATAGAAAGTTTCTACCACAGCCTGTACGCTGATGACATCCCGTTCTGGGTTAATGAACAGATGCAAATACCCACCACCGCACGCCAGACTAAACAAGAAACAGGCGGTTGCCTGGAGGCAATTGCAGACACACACGTGTTCGAACCCGGCGATCCTTCGCACCCGCTACCCCGACGTTTGTTCATCCGACGAATGTGAGGCGCGTGGAACCAGAGCAACGCTACCGCACATGCTGTGCGAATGCATCGGTAGCGAGCCAAGTCTACTCCGACGAACAGGGTAGACATGGCAGTCTCGAACCGCGGGGCTCGATGGGAGGCGGCTCTGATCAGCCACGACCTCGCCGATCAACTGTGGGCCGCCCGACACGCCGAGGAAGCCGCCCGTGTACAAGGACTCGAGGCCGTCACCTAGGCTGGAGTGCAAATGACCGCACCCCGCCGAAATCATTGAAAATTTTGAGTAAAGTTTTCACTCACCTCCGCCTAATGACATAATTCGTCTTAATTAATTAATCAGCTCGTCTATAATATGAAACGTGTCAATGAGAAAATTGTAGAGCAACATGAAAAACTCCCTGATACAGCTTTCTGTTGCTCAATACGTTCTACATAAAAGTGTTTTTCCGAGCGTGACAGAAGACCACGAATATACGCAAAATTGCCGCGTGACTCGAGGCCCATTTATTCCACCCCAGTGAGGGTGTTTCGGCTTAGAGTGGCGTTCGGACACGGAATCCAACAAGCCCACCGACGGCTACGTCATGTTGTAAGAATGAATGAAAAGGGTTTGTTCGCTTAGTTCGACGGCTCCAGTTAGCCCACTCCATGCCAGAGCAAGTTAAACGTCCGAGTTCGCATCAGGACCCTCTGTCCCACGTACTGCTCGAAAAGTCTCCGCTTTTAATACCGTCGTCTTGCCTAGGCGTGTCGACTAGGGAATCTCAAGACGGTCCAGCGGGAAATCACCGTCGTCGAATTTGTTGTGATACCGTGCCCATGCTCGCAATAATCCCCAGTAGCCCCGCCTCTGAAGCCCGATGTTATGGAATATGCGGCAGGATAGCAACCTGCCAATCCAAGGTCGCCGTCGTTGTTCGGTAGCATTGGATGGGGTCCCACATTCATCCTTAGTTCAGCCTGTCAGGTAATCGTGGGGTGGTGGCCTTTTGTTGACCCGTCAAGAGTTGGTGTACACGCTGCATTAACCTCTGGATAGGCGCTGATGGATGGCTGGTGATTTGCCTCGTGGCAGACGTCTAATTAGCTGCGAATCCGAGGTCGCCGTCGTTCGGTAGCATTGGGTGCACCCCCTTCCTTTCATGCTTAGTTCAGGCTATCAGGTAACGGTGGAGTGGTGGCGTTTTGTGGACCCGTCAAGAGTCAGTGTCCACGCTGCGTTGACGTCTGGATAGGCGCTGTTACGTTTCGCCTACGACGCGCGGTATAGCCGGCGCGGATGCAACGGACGCCGGGGCTTCGTTCAAAGCGGCAGACATTTTGGCCCGTTCGGCGCCGCCGCTACGCCTCCCCGCCAAGCGCGTCCAGGCATGTTCCAATGCCACGTGTCTTCATGTGCGTGTGTGAGTGTATGTGCATATTGGTGCCCACGCTTGTCGAAGCGCGGCAGCCGGGGAGAGGAGCTCCCCCAATTGTGAAGCGAGGGGTCTGACCGGCGCCGACACGACGTATGCGCCACCTTCTCTTCCCATTGTGCCCGAACGGCGCCGGCACGACGGCTGCGCCACCTTATCCCATTGTGCCCGAGCGGCACAGTCACGTGCTCGTCTATAGAGGGGTTCCTTCTTGCCCTCAACTGCGAGAGTATAAAAGCAGCTGCCCCCGGACGCCAAGGGAGGCTCCGATTTCTTCTGTTGAGTAACGTGCACTCCCGTCTCTCTACTTCGGTCGACCTGACCGCCAACTCTTTGCGATGTTAGAATAAACAAGTTGTTTTGTTGTTACCAGTCGACTCATGCTTTGCCGGGACCTTCGGATGCTTCCAGTTGTACCCCAGGCCGCCAGGCCAACGCTACCCTTGGGGCTTGCGACCCAGGTGCAACAACGGGCGTCAGCGCCGAGTTCCCAACAACTCGTGCCAGCGGTGCGATTCCAACAACTGTCTGCCAGCGGTGAGATCGCGACAACGGAGGCCAGCAGCGAAGATATGCAGTTGACTGTATGCTGAGCAGCTCAACGACCATCCGGGAGCAGTGCAACGAGCCCTGTGTGATGACTGGTTGCCTGCAGCGGAACGACTGCGCTGAATTCTTGGCTGCGAGGTTTGGTGAGTGCGGGACTTTCTTCTTCTGAGCTTTGCCAGGCTTTTGTTAGTGTCAGAAACAGAGCTGGTAATTGTGGTTGTCGTTGCTGCCGGGTTAGTTTGCGGCAAGACAATAATAGGCAGTAGAGAAAGCAGCATTCAGAGCAGCCATGGATTTGAAGTCGTTGCGCAAACCGAAATTGCTGGAGCTTGCAAGAGAGTTGGGTCTGGATGTCTCAGACAAACTCAGAAAACCAGAACTGCTAAAGGCTATTCTTGAGTTAGAAGCTGAGGATGACGAGCTGTCGGAATGCCTTGAGACCATTGAGGAGAGGGCAAAAAGACATGAGCGCGAACTTAAAGAGCAAAAAGAGAGACAGGAGCGCGAACTTAGAGAGCAAAAAGAGAGACAGGAGCGCGAACTTAAAGAGCAGAAAGAAAAAGAAGAGCGCGAACACGCTTTGGAAATGAAGCGTCTCGAGGTAGAGATGGAACGCGCTCGTAATGGAAGTCAGGCACACGGTGCAGGAGAACGCGTATTGTTCAAAATGACTGACCTGATGCGGCCGTTTAAGCTTGGAGAGGACATTGGTTTGTTCCTGGTTAACTTTGAGCGAACGTGCGAGAAGCAGGGGTTCTCTCGGGAAACGTGGCCACAGCGCTTGCTCACTTTGTTACCCGGCGAGGCGGCCGACGTAGTCGCTCGCTTGAATAGAGAGGAGGCAGAGGATTTCGACAAAGTGAAATCGAGTCTGCTAAAGAAGTACAGGCTGTCAGCGGAGGCGTTCCGTCGGAAGTTTCGGGAAAATGAGAAAGGCAGAAGTGAGTCATACACAGACTTTGCGTACAGGCTTTTGTCAAACATGCAGGAGTGGCTCAAAGAAGAGAAAGCGTTTGGTGACCACGAGAAAGTTCTGCAGTGCTTCGGGCTAGAACAGTTTTATAGTCGGTTACCTGAGAACGTGCGGTACTGGGTCTTGGATAGGCCAGACGTTTGTACGGTGGCTACAGCCGCTGAGCTAGCCGAGGAGTTTGTGACGCGTCGGGCTCGCGGAGCTAAGGACGGTCAAAAGGGTGAATTTGGCTCGAAGTTTGAGAGGCCAAAGTTCACACCCATGAGAGCAAAGGGGAACACACGTAGGGCGGATGCGAGTGAAAGCAGTCCGACAGAACGTAAGGAGACGGCCGCAGCCGAAGCCAAACGCAGAAAGCGGTTCGAGATGAGGCAAGCGCGCTTGTGTTATACGTGTCAGAAGCCGGGTCACTTTTCGGCGCAGTGTCCGGAAACAAAACCAAAAGTTGTGTTTTTGTCAATATGCAGCACTGACGAGAACATGAAGCTTCTCGAGCCTTACATGCGAGACCTCCTCGTGAACGGGAAAGAGTGCCGAGTGCTTCGCGATTCCGCAGCTACAATGGATGTAGTTCACCCCTCTTACGTAGAACCCCATATGTTCACGGGCGAGTGCGCATGGATCAAGCAAGCCGTGGAAGCTCATAGTGTGTGTCTGCCGGTAGCAAAAGTGCTTATTGAAGGACCTTTCGGAGCGCTTGAGACGGAGGCCGCAGTGTCATCTATGCTGCCTCCCCAGTACCCGTACCTATTTTCGAACAGGTCCGATCACCTCCTGCGCGAGAAGGGGCTTTTGTTTGGTGAGGCTAGCGTTCAGGCCTTAACCAGATCGAAGGTTCGGGAGCTCGCTGCAAAGGCGGTAGTTGCGGGGCCGACGTTATCAAACAATGAAAAAGGGTCAGAGGCGCAGCAAGCTGATATTCAGAGCACGCCCGAACTGAATAAAATTGAGTCTGTAACGTTAAAGGCACCAGATACCGGAGAGGAAATGCCCGATAAGGGAAAGTTAGAAGAGCTATCTGCAGATTTGCTCATCGCGCCTACGTCAGACGGACTTAATAGGTTGCTAAAAGTCAGCCGGTCGGCTTTGATAGCCGAGCAAAAGAAGGATGGCAGCCTAGAAAACGTACGCTGCATTGTCAAGGAAGGTATCGCCAAGAAAAATGCTCGCTTTGTGGAAAGAGGTGGAGTCCTGTACCGGAAGTATCTAGACCGCAGGGGAGTGGAGTTCGATCAGCTGATCGTGCCTCAGTGCTACCGTCAGGATCTGTTGCGCTTGTCGCACGGGGGTTCGTAGTCCGGACACCTAGGAGTTAAGAAAACTAAGGACCGTCTCTTGCAAGAGTACTATTGGCCAGGGTGTTTTCGGGACGCAGACTATTTCGTGAGGACATGTGACACCTGTCAGGGGGTGGGCAAACCAGGGGACAAATCGAGGGCGCCGTTGAGATTGGTACCTATCATTACGGAGCCTTTTAGACGGCTCGTTATTGATACAGTGGGACCTCTGCCGGTAACAGCCACGGGGTACAGACACATTTTGACTGTGATATGCCCAGCGACAAAGTTCCCTGAAGCAGTGCCGCTTAAAGAACTCAGCTCAGTTGAGATAGTCAATGCACTACTGTCCATATTTGCGCGAGTTGGTTTTCCTGCGGAAATCCAATCAGATCAGGGCACAGTGTTTACTAGCGCTTTGACGACAACTTTTCTCGAAAGGTGTGGGGTAAAGCTGTTACACAGCTCAGTGTACCACCCACAGTCGAATTCCGTTGAGAAGCTCCACTCCGTCATGAAGCGCGTGTTGAGAGCATTGTGTTTTGAACATCAAACTGACTGGGAGCTGTGTCTGCCTGGGGTGATGTTTGCATTATGGACCGCGCCGCATGCGGCTACGGGGTTTTCGCCAGCTGAGCTGGTGTACGGTCGCTCGCTGCGATCTCCGCTTCGCATGCTTCGAGAATCGTGGGAAGGCAGGGGCGACGACCCAGTCGTGGTGGAGTACGTGATTAAGCTCCTCGAACGCTTAAGAAGGGCACAGGAGTTGTCAGGTGAAGCAATGGCAAAGGCCCAGCAGAGGGCCAAGGTTTATTATGATCGGACAGCCAGGGCCCGTCGTTTTGAGGTGGGCGATGAGGTCATGATATTGCGCACATCGCTAAACAACAAACTAGACGTGCAGTGGGAGGGACCAGCACGAATTGTTCAGAAACTGTCGGACGTTAACTACGTGGTGAGTCTGCCAGGAAAGCGGAAAGCACAGCAAGTTTACCACTGTAATCTGCTCAAACCTTATAGACAAAGGGAAGCAGTGGTGTGCATGATGGTAAACGTTCCTGAAGAGCTTCCGGTCGAGCTTCCGGGACTAGGCTCAGTGACGAACAGGGAAGACACCGATCAAGTCATTAGTGACCTTATCAGTAAAGCAACGCTGTCGCCTGAGCAGAAAACCGAACTACACCAGCTCTTACAAGAGTTTCAAGGTCTGTTCTCTGAGAGGCCTGGTAGGACTTCTGTACTTACTCATGATATAGAACTTACCTCCCCAGAGCCAGTACGATACAAGGCGTATCGGGTGTCACCCCGCCAGAACGATATTATGGAGGCTGAGGTAAAGAAAATGCTACAGCTCGGTGTTATTGAGGCAGGTGAGAGTGATTATACCTCCCCTTTGATTTTAGTTGAGGTACCGGGCAAGGAACCTCGTCCTTGCGTCGACTACCGCAGGCTTAATTCCATCACTAAGGATCAAATTTATCCGATCCCTAACATCGAGGAGCGCCTTGAGAAAGTTAGTAGCGCTCAGTTTATTTCCACCCTAGATCTTGTCAGGGGTTATTGGCAGGTTCCACTTACAGAAGAGGCTAGTAGGTATGCGGCGTTCATTTCCCCAATGGGAACATTCCGTCCTAAAGTGTTGAGTTTTGGTTTGAAGAACGCGCCATACTGCTTTTCAAGCCTCATGGATAAAGTGTTGCGGGGACAGCAAGAATTCGTTCTACCGTATTTAGACGACGTAGCGATATTCTCCGCATCCTGGTCTGAGCATATGGCACACTTGCGGGCAGTGCTAACCCGCCTGCGCGAAGCGGGCTTGACAATCAAGGCTCCCAAGTGCCAGTTAGCACAGGCCGAGGTTGTCTACCTCGGTCACGTGATTGGTCAGGGTCGTCGCCGCCCCTCTGAAATAAAGGTGGCCGCTGTGCGAGACTTCCCGCAACCGCGCACGAAGACCGATATTCGGTCGTTCTTAGGTGTCGCCGGCTACTATCAGAGGTACATCCCCGGGTACTCTGATATCGCGGCTCCCCTGACGGATGCTCTAAGAAAAACAGAGCCCCAAACAGTCGTATGGGACGAGACAAAGGAAAGAGCTTTTAGCGCCCTAAAGAGTGCCCTAACAAGCCAGCCTGTGCTACGATCGCCAGACTATAAAAAAGGGTTCGTTGTTCAGTGCGATGCTAGTGAGCGAGGCATGGGCGTTGTACTGTGCCAACGGGAAAATGGAGAAGTAGAACACCCCGTCCTGTATGCTAGTCGTAAGCTGACCAGTCGTGAGCAGGCGTACAGCGCCACCGAGAAAGAGTGTGCGTGTCTCGTGTGGGCCGTTCAGAAATTGTCATGCTATCTAGCCGGCTCGAGGTTTATCATTGAGACGGATCACTGCCCTCTCCAATGGCTGCAGACCATCTCTCCCAAAAATGGCCGCCTCCTGCGCTGGAGCCTCGCTTTGCAACAATATTCCTTTGAGGTGCGTTACAAAAAGGGGAGTCTCAACGGTAACGCCGATGGCTTAAGTCGAAGCCCCTAACGTAGGAATCAGCCTCAAAATTGTTTGTTACTGATGTTTTTCTTCCTGAGGCAGGATTTTTAACATATTGCTTTTGTTTAGTGTTTCAAAGTGATGACATGCTTTCTAGTGCAATTTTCCAATTTGTGGACGCGTTCTGAGTGCTGCTAGACTACTGTAAGGAACTAGGCAGTGGTATAAAAGGGGAAAGAGCCTGGCAGGGCTTAGTGAGGGTTGTGCCGTGCTTGCTGACTGAGCGGTTGAGTTTTAGCGTAGTTCTAACGCTTGCCGGGAACGAGAACAAAAATGTGAACTCTCCCGAAGTCACTTTGCAGTGTCCTGTGCGAACCTGAACGAGAGAACGAGGCCTTCTCTGTGCGCTGCGCTCAAGAAACGTCGAGGGACGCCCGACTTCGGTTATGAGCATCATCGAGCGAAATCCCTCCGGACAGCGGATGCAGTCCCCTGACCATCGGGATCTCCTTCCCCCGGCGGGGCGGTCTGTTACGTTTCGCCTACGACGCGCGGTATAGCCGGCGCGGATGCAACGGACGCCGGGGCTTCGTTCGAAGCGGCAGACATTTTGGCCCGTTCGGCGCCGCCGCTACGCCTCCCCGCCAAGCGCGTCCAGGCATGTTCCAATGCCACGTGTCTTCATGTGCGTGTGTGAGTGTATGTGCATATTGGTGCCCACGCTTGTCGAAGCGCGGCAGCCGGGGAGAGGAGCTCCCCCAATTGTGAAGCGAGGGGTCTGACCGGTGCCGACACGACGTATGCGCCACCTTCTCTTCCCATTGTGCCCGAACGGCGCCGGCACGACGGCTGCGCCACCTTATCCCATTGTGCCCGAGCGGCACAGTCACGTGCTCGTCTATAGAGGTGTTCCTTCTTGCCCTCAACTGCGAGAGTATAAAAGCAGCTGCCCCCGGACGCCAAGGGAGGCTCCGATTTCTTCTGTTGAGTAACGTGCACTCCCGTCTCTCTACTTCGGTCGACCTGACCGCCAACTCTTTGCGATGTTAGAATAAACAAGTTGTTTTGTTGTTACCAGTCGACTCATGCTTTGCCGGGACCTTCGGATGCTTCCAGTTGTACCCCAGGCCGCCAGGCCAACGCTACCCTTGGGGCTTGCGACCCAGGTGCAACAACGGGCGTCAGCGCCGAGTTCCCAACAACTCGTGCCAGCGGTGCGATTCCAACAGCGCTGATGGATGTGTGGGAAGTTTGCCTCGTGGCCAACGTCTAAATAACGCCTTTGTGGCGCTGATACGTAACAAGGGTAGTAAACCTGGAACTTTAAACTGGTTTACCTCCTGGCCTTTCGTCTGTTTCTACTCATCTATCCACAGATGTTTTTCCAATGCTTCCTAACCAAGGTACTCAATTAGCGAGCACTAAACCAAGGTTCTTGAAGTAAACTTTCGTCTTCTCGTATCATAACCTTGCTTGTCACTGCCCTTGTTGCAGTTGCATGTAACTCGCAGAGAACGGCGCCCTTCTCGTTAACACATTTCCAGAGTATTTCTTCTGTATTTTTCATTATAATATTTCACCTTTGTGCCAAAAGTCTGGGTGGCTCCACTGTCACTTCGGCGGCTCCACGTTCGCCGAGGTAGTAGCTTACCCTATTCCTTATGTCCCTTTGCGCTTCCTCAGTGGGCGTCGCTTTCTAGAAAGATCCTCATGTTTCTGCCCTGAGCTATGGTTCATGAGCTATGTTATAGTGTCGAATTGTTTCAAGAGGCCCTATAACCTAAAACTATTCCAATATGTTTTTATTCCAATCCCTGACGTCAAATTTGCGTAGCCACCGACATAAGCATCGGGTGGTGACCCGCATGGTCGTCTGAAAAGACCAATCAAACGCTCTTCTCGTTCATAGGAGGTCACTTTTGTTTGCTTGAAAAACGAATAACATTTCATACACTGAGCGGCTTGTCTTATCTAACTGGCTTGCAATAGGCGAGGAGCACGCTCAACTGGAGAGGGATTTGATGGGGCCGAGCCAGCGCACTGAAAATCTATAACCGGATGAAGAGGGTGGTGCCAGCGTATGCGATTGGTCCGCTTTCCCTCGCTTAGCTTGCGGTGGCTGGTCGAAAATGCGGCGGCATGCAGCGGAAGCTTAAAAATGACGGTAAGACGGATCCTCAGCAAAGAAGAGTTGGAAGAACGAGGTCGTAAACGTGCGAAAGTGCTCGGAAACGTTACACGGCCACGCAAGAAGTTTCATAACACGCAAATAAACCTATGCTTTCCGGCAGGTGCGAGTAGCCAGTACCTAAGTGATCGGTGGCAGTCATCTTTTATTCCTTTCGGAACGGGGCAGCCTCAGGCTATTCAGAAGAAAATTCAGTTTTGTTCGGCATATTAATGCATCTTTAACGCGTACACGTCCCTTTGACGCGGTGAGTTTTTGCGGTTTTGTGACGTAGCGTGATAGGTAGGTGAAGTTGGTGCAGCCCGAAAACTTTTGACCAATAGCCGAGGGGTAATCGCGAAAAGGCGTCAAATCATGAATAACTATTTTTCTTTTGTTCGGTCAAATCATGCATAATCAGTGTGTACATGCCATATCAGATGGGGAGGCATCGCGGTTTTCGTGACGTCACGTGACAGACCGGGGAAGTGGGGGCGGTCCAAAAAAGTTTTTGACCAATCGCGGAAGGTTGATTGCAGAATTGGAATTGAAAAGTTTGGAATAGTTTTACGTTTTACGCAAACCAGAAGTGACACCCACACAAGACAACTGAAACAGTTGAGATTCAATTCTGACTTCTCGCAATCTTCTGTACAAGACTCTTTTGAAAATCTTCACGATGTGTGACGCTTGATCGCCCTCCCCGTTTTGTGCAGTTTTGACTGTCTCTCTCTTGTTGTCCTAGAGCGGAACAATTGCGTTTTCTCGACATAGTGTGAGGGCGGCGTGATGGCGGCCAACGTGGCGTGCGATCGTCCTTACATTTAGAACAAGCAAAGCGGTTGCTGCGGCATCTAGCCCTTCTGGTGGCGAAGGCGCGTTCTTGCCCGCTCACTGACACGCACGCGCGCGCTGCTAGTGATTATGGCGAACGGGAATTCGCGATGATGGAGATGAGGCTACGTAAGTCTTTGAAGTTCTTCATGCTCGTCAATCATGGCGATGAAGTCGCACAATAGAGTGGTAATTCCGTTTTCGCAGGAACTTGTCAGTCGTTTCACTAGGCAACTTTCCTGTTTTTCGTTTTTCATCCTCCGCTGGCGCGGACACAACCCCTCCACCTTTGGTATTCTGTGTAAACATGCACATGACAATGAACCTTCACGGTATATTGGTCAGTTTTCCGTGTAAAAATAAGCTCGGAAAAAAACCCGAACGGCTCACACAAAGGACTGATTGGATTAACTTCCCCAGCCAACACACTTACTATGCCAGACGCGGTGGGGAGGAAAGATGAGGTTCAGAATTGATTTGAAACATCCGGGAGTATTCAACGTTCACGAAAAGCATTCTGCAGTATTCGAAATGCGGCCGCCGCCGCCGACCGGAACTGAACCCGCGACCTTGTGCTAAGCAGCAGAGTGCCACAGCCAAAGAGCTACAGCGGCGTGTCAAAACCGCTCACCAAATAGTAAAGACGAGATTCTGCTCAGCAGTCGCGATTCCGTCAGTTGCAATGGTGGTGATATCTTGAGATATGCGGGTGTAAACCGACGTGCGTGCAGCGACTCATGCAGCGTATTCAAAGTGAGCGCTTACGGCACAAGAGCGAAGCACGCGGAATAATTTTCCGTTGTTCGAATAGCTCGCATATTTCACGCAACATTTCCCGCTTTCCCTTTATTCTTTGCTGCGGTCAAAAGGGTGCTAAAAGTGTCGCTTTACGTTAAATGTGCGTTCGAAAGGGCGTTATATAAGAGCCCTGCAAATTACCATCCTGAAACAGTAAAATAGGCGACCTTATGAACGACTTAATCAGCTGGACAAACGATTGCGATAAGTTATTGTAGATGCAAACACATTCGCTTTTTCCTTCGGCGATCTAATCTTTCTTTCTCTCCCTCTATGCCACTTTACTCTTTGGACCTGCTTCTAAAGTGCGCGATTTGCCCGGCACAGGTGTGCTATGGGCTGGTGTCAACGAAAGTTTGGCGGCGCCTCCTGGCGGGATAGAGAAGTGGTGGTGAGCAGAGAACGGCGTCCTCCAAGAAGCCATATAGCTTTCGTGCTGATGTTAGAAAAATAATAACAAAGAAAATAGACCTGACTGCAGGCGGATTGGAGGAGCTGCGTGCTCAGCCGCTTTTAAATGTCAAATGCACCGGCTGGGCCTACACTTTAACGCTGTCTTTTGGGTGAGCAGCGGAAAACAGTAGCTGTTTGGAGCGAGAAGCTAGCGCGCGCACTACACAACAAGCACGCTGGAGTTTGTAGTAGAGTCTTCTGGCGCAGTAATCGCGCTAGTGGCAGTGATTTAACACAGTGGACAGTCAAGTGTCGTTTATCGCATGCTATCGAGAGACGCAGCGAGAGAACTGCAGACACTTAAGGCCCCCAAATCCGACTTTCTTTCGTTTATTTTTCTTTCGGCATAGACTGGGCGCCGGCTCGCGCCAAATTCGAGGCGGACGCACTGGTATGAGGGGACGTTTCAGAAGATAAATGAACGTTGTGCGAACGACTGTAGCTAGGGCTCGGCCTAATGCTCATTTTCGAACGGCGTCCTAAGAAAACGCTGTCGCGAAGCCCTTGGCTACATTCATTTGTTGTTCAACCGCAAACTTGCTTGTTTTCCATCGCCCACCGCTGTAGCTCGTGACTGGGGCTTTATTTTCTGCTGGGCACACGAAGTGGCGGGTTCCATTACCGGCTTTGCAAAAACTTAGATGCAAAAAACTTAGATTTAGAACGCCGGTTGGTGCAAATTAATCCGGAGATTCCAATATGGTCTTTCTAATAGCCCGCGTAATGCGTTGGGACGTTAAATCCAATGATTTGATCATGTATACATATTGCTTTCTCTTTTCCAACAATAAAAGAAAAAGCAGCTACAGCGAACGAGAACTATAAAAAACATTAACGCTTTAAAAGCAATCCACTCTTGCCTATGTGATGCATTAACGATGTATATTATCACGATGTAAGCTGCTTATATGCGGATGAAAGCAAAGAACAGCTGCAAAATGTCCAGATACACGTGAATAATCTGCATCGATGTTCCGTACGGATTCTTTTTCCGTCATAAAGTGATGCCTTGTTTGAAAGCAATCTCTTGATCTACGTAAAATAAAAAATAAAGGACCTCAAACGTTAAGCACTGCTTTTCAATGTCCCGCGTTGCAGGCATCTGGGAGGCTACAGCACCGCCCTTGTTTCTCCTAGTAAGACAAATAGGTGGGAGCCTTGACAACTTGAAATGACAGTAAGTAAAATAAAACAAAAATGCGTCCGACGAAGGCTGCGAAATCACGTCACTTGGTAGACGGGGGTCGTTCTAGAGGCGGCTGATGGTTTTCTGCGCTGAAAGTCTTGAAATGGCTGCAAAGAAAATTCACTTTTGTTTTGCCTCCCAAATACTTTGGACCAGAAATAAACGTCGTTTCATGCACAGAGACGGGAGCTGGATATTCGGCAAATAATACCCTTGCGTCGAAAGCTCTCGGGAAGGTCGATGATAAGCGCCGCCGTCGAGGCTCGACGATATTATAACAATGAACGCAACGCTGACGGTATACTGAACCGTACTTTATTGCCGCAGCCAAGAAACTCGAGGTAAAGATACAGAATGGGTAAAAAAAAGGTTTTTGGCTACAGAGAACAACAGAAAGATGTGTGCGATCAGTAAAAAAAAGTACCTATAGAAAATGACGTGAAATTTTCGCTTAGTAAGCTTCGAGAACAAGATAGAGAAGAGAAAGAAAAAGCTGGGAGGTCATCCAAACACGCGCCAGTTTATTACCCTACAATGGGGAAGAGGGGTTAAGGGATTACAAGAAAGAGAGAGAGAAAAAAAATACAACAGAAAAGAGCAATGAAATCCTAGAATGGGGCGATTTTGGCGAGCTCTCTAAGTTCATGGCATGAGTACAGCGCAAAGCACCGAAGTGCGGGAAAACAAAGGTGAGGTTAGCGGAAAGAAGAACAAACACAGGCCGAATTCGAGGGGAAAGTCTCCTCTCGCCAGGATGGCACAGACTCCCAGATTTCGATAATTTATTTGATGGACGGAGGGCATGATCCTTCAGGAATTAGGAAAGTAGAGCCTAGTGTTTTAATAATCGGTGCGCTTCGTATAAATTTTTCAGTGCCTCATCAACTCTTTAGTTTGGCCATTTATTTATGTGAAGATGCTGAAAAATCATACGGAATAGTTGTCGCGGCACGTTCATTCCTTGGCGGTAACTTTCTCTTATAAGTGCTACGGCAACAAGACTGGGTGCGGTGGGCTGCCGGTCCCAGAACCTTTGACCTTCTTCGGGCAGAACAGCGGAAATAAGTTCTACTTGCCCTACTTCGTCTGTCAAAGTGCACGCCTCATGTCCAGGTTCAAATGTGAACATTGCGAACAGGTTAACACCTGTCAAATGAACCTTTCGTTGTCATCATTAATCGAAACCTGCGTGCATGTTCCTTGCGATGAAACCCTATTATAAGCGCAAATATGTCAGAGTCGTAAAGACTAATACAAACGTCCATTGTTCTTGACAGTTTTGTACACTATTCGCTGCTTCCTCCTCCTTGGGACACTCACTAATAGCTTGTAGGGTGGAATGACTGTAGCCTGCTTAATAGCATAGCGTTTCTTTTCTATTTGTGACAATATAGCTAGTGCCAGCTTTGCGAGAACTAGCTAGTTCACGTCGCGAATGCGCAAGCCACACTAGGCATATGTACATGCATATATGCCTAGTACCGACAGAGCAGTGACGCTATGCAAAAACGCACTCTACATTCGGCTCGACTGAACTTACGGTGAACCTTGCGAACAGGATAACGCCTGCAGCATTCCGCCACGGCCCACAGTACACGTCGTCACTGGGATGACATTTGTGAATTATATTTGCGGTGCATCTTACCGCGTGGCGCGCGCACGCTACACGATATAAGTTTGCGCGAGTTTCCCTTCTCCACAATGCGTCGCTGTTAGTTCACGATGAGGTAGCTTGTTGAGAGATGTTAGTGGTAAAATGTAGCAATGAACACTGCAGCTGCAGGGACACAGCCCCGCCAGTGTATAATCACGTATTTCTTCTTCCCATCTTTAGCAAAAGCGCCCGATACCATGGCTGCTTTTGGTACGCGCGCCTCATAGGCGCTGATTGGCACTACGGTGTGCGTGCTGCGTTGTGCTTGGGTCAGACGCTAACATAAATTTCAGCTTGTAAAAGCATGCGCTTTCACGAAAATTGGGAAGAAGACAGAAAGTTGAAACTGTTTACGCTTTTCCGCTGTTCCGATAAAAATACAAGAAAACAATAACAACCAACCTTACGTGGTATGCCGCTGTCACAAACAATAACCGGAAACCAACAGTTATCGGTACCCCGCTGCTTCAACGGGGGTGCCCGACAAGACCGAGCGCTAGGTTTCTTAATTTATAGGAGGTTGGATCGCCCTATTCTCGCGGCGCAAAAGTCAGTCACCAACAGGTAGTCCTTTATTTTCGAGCGCTTTATATTCAAGACGAAGTAGAAAAAAAAAGCTCACTGCATGCTCAAATTCGCGATTTCCTGAGTTGTCTGCGCAACATATATGGCGTAATCATTTTTAAGATTTCTGAAACCTTTAAAAATCGCCTGTTGCAGATAACACAATTCAAGCCCTTGAGATGGATTGTTCAAGTAGGCGGGCGTTACTGGCACGAGAAATCAAAACACATATTCACTTAATAAGGGAATACTAATTAGCGTCTTAATTAATTACTTTAGAGCACATATTTATATTTACGAATTCTAGCCGGAGATATTGCAAGGCGTCTCCATTTGGAATGAGTTTCCAGAATGACACCAGTTTAGATATATGCGCCATCACACTCGCCGTAAAGAGGCCCTACTGTTCCACTTCTTTAACAAAATGCTGTTTCACGCACTGAAGCACAAAAGTAACTGGAACACCCATGTATTTCGTCCCACACTGTGGGAAATATTATCTCGAAACTGGTGTCATCGTGAAGATTCATTTCAAGTGAATACATCTTGGAAACCCACCGGCTACAATATGTGCCGTAAGATAACTAATCAGGAAATTAGTTTGATCATTTTGTTAATTAGTTTATAGTGCGTTTTTATTTCGCGTGTTAGTAATTTCCGCCTCTTCGAATAATCCATCCCAAAGGCCTAATATTATTCTATCTGCCATGTACAGGCGATCTTTAAAAATCCCGGAAAACTTAAAAAATGATCACCCCGTATAACAAGACCACGCAATATGTCAGTACATGTGCCGGCATAAATCTCGGAAAGATATGGAAGAGGAGGGGGGGGGGGGGAGGGAGTCAGGCTGCTTCTTCCCTCTGGATCCGCCAGTGCACTGAGTATGGGCACTATGGACGATACTTGAACCCTGCGTAGTTGACAAGAACTCAAGCAGTTGTATGAGCCTCGTATCGAGCTGAAGCTCGACCTTTCGCAAGTAGGAAATCATTAGGGAGTGCAGTTCGAGAAAGGTCAAGCTTGGCGGAATTTGGGGAATCCGATGCGCCATTGCGTGTGCGCATGTCACCTGTTGCTGCAATCGCTACGCATCACTCCCTCCTTGCTCCTAACCACTTTTCAGCGGTGGCGCTCCACTCGCGATGGTTCATGGTGAGGGTGGAGCTACGACGTCACGAAGTGGTCCCTGGTGACAAAGTGGTCCCTGGCTACTCTAGTGACGTTAACGTGTCTCTTCTCCCTAGGGACGGCGCTCTGTACGTACATGCTTCATCTCGTCCGCCGAAACGTTTCTTACTAGGACTGAGCTCACGCACGGTGCCTTTGCCCGTGCGGGGAGCGCGTACTTCGTGTTAAACCTGTCCCGACGCCATGCCGAAGAACAGGTGCCTAGTGCTCGCGCGAGGTTGTACCACGCCGAGCCGCACTCATCGGAGGCCCATGCTGAAGGAGATTGCCCAAGCTCTGGCGAGTTGGCCAAGTGGTTATCGCGAGAGGAAGTAGCATAGCCGCTGCGACTTTTCCTAGCGGCGTGTCCCAGCTTGGAGCCTGTGCTCTCGCAGCAACGTGCTACAGGCGCCCCCGACTGTATTTTCCGCTCTTGGTGCGGCACCCCTTTTGGTTCCCCGCCGCCCCAAGACCGGGCGTTCGTGCAGTGTCGGGTGCCGTCGAATGCAATAAACGGTATCAGTTAACTCAGTGCAATACTGTGCTCTTGCGTGCGTCGCTCGGTAGGCCCTTGTGGCCTGAGCTCGCGCGCAGCGGTGCTAGAGGCTGACGGCTGACGCGGCCCTGTGGCTCGCTAAGTTCGAACTCGCGGTGGTAGGTACTCCTGTGAGACACGAAGACCCCACAAGCTGCTGGTATTTGCTCAACCACAAAGATAACTATTGATCAAGTCGTACCTAAACAAGAGGTACTTCTATAAAGAGTGCTGCTAGTGACGATGGTGAATACGAGAGTATATTTGTTTGTGCCTGAAAAAAAAAATAAATGTGGAATCGTAGTGAAAACTTTGTTACTACAGGGGCGCTATAACGCAAAGCTATTCCGCACTGCTTCTTTCCGTTTATGCAATCAGCCCTCCATGATTGGCCAAACATTTTTCCGGCCACCAGCAGTTTGCCTATCTGTCACGCGACGTCACGGAAACCGCGAAAAAGCCCCATCTGTTATGACGTGTACACACTGAATATGCATGATTATAATGAACAAAATAAAAGGAAATATTTTCGGTTCTATGCCTTTTTTTTTTGCCATTAGCCCTCCGCTATAGGTCAAAACTCTTTGGGTTACACTCAGTTCGTCTGTGTGTCACACAACGTCACGAAACCACGAAAACTGGGCAAGTCAACGTGACGTGTACACATTAAAGGTGAGTTAAGATGCCGGAAAAAAGTGAACTTTTTTAGGAATGGCCAAAGACTGCTCCGTTCTGAAAGGAATGGAAGATATCTACCTGCCAATCATTCAGACACTGGCTACTTGGAGCTGCCAGTGACCACGAATTTATTTGCGCGTAACAAACACTTTCGCATGGCAGTATAACGTTGTCAAGCCATTTCAGCAAGTTTACAACATTACTCTGCCAACTCTTCTTTTGATCTGAGCTAGCCGGATTTTTAGCCTTCCATTTCACGCCGCCACGATTTTCGGCAAGAAACTGCAAGCTAAGCAGGGGAAGCGGGCCAATCGCAGAAGCCGGCACCATCCTCCTCATCCGTTTATCTGCTTTCGCTACGCTAGCTCGGTTCGGCCGAAACCCTCGCCACTGCTGCGTGCTTCTCGCCTCTGGTCAGCCAATTTGATAAGAAAAATCTGCCAAGATGGACAATGCTATTCGTTTTCAAAGCAAACAAAAGTGACCCCTGTTACGTTTCGCCTACAACGCGCGGTATAGCCGGCGCGGATGCAGCGGACGCCGGGGCTTCGTTCAAAGCGGCGGACATTTTGGCCCGTTCGGCGCCGCCGCTACGCCTCCCCGCCAAGCGCGTCCAGGCATGTTCCAATGCCACGTGTCTTCGTGTGCGTGTGTGTGTGTGTGTGCATGTTGGTGCCCACGCTTGTCGAAGCGCGGCAGCCGGGGAGAGGAGCTCCCCCAACTGTGAAGCGAGGAGGTCTGATCGGCGCCGGCCCGGCGGATGCGTCACCTACTCGTCTCAACGTGCCCGAGCGGCGCCGTCACGTGCGCGTCTATAGAGGCGTTCCTTCTTGCCCTCATCTGCGAGAGTATAAAAGCAGCTGCCCCCGGACGCCAAGAGAGGCTCCGATTTCTTCTGTTGAGTTACGTGCACTCCCGTCTCTCCACTTCGGTCGACCTGACCGCCCGCTCTTTTGCGATGCTAGAATAAACAAGTTGTTCTGTTACCAGTCGACTCATGCTTTGCAGGACCTTCGGATGCTTCCAGTTGTGCCCCAGGCCGCCAGGCCAACGCTACCCTTGGGGCTTGCGACCCAGCTGCAACAACGGGCGTCAGCGCTGAGATTCCAACAACTGTCTGCCAGCGGTGAGATCTCGACAACGGAGGCCAGCAGCGAAGATATGCGGTTGACTGTATGCTGAGCAGCACAACGACCATCCGGGAGCAGTGCAACGAGCCCTGTGTGATGACTGGTTGCCTGCAGCGGAACGACTGCGCTGAATTCTTGGCTGCGAGGTTTGGTGAGTGCGGGACTTTCTTCTTCTGAGTTTTGCCAGGCTTTTGTTAGTGTCAGAAACAGAGCTGGTAATTGTGGTTGTCGTTGCTGCCGGGTTAGTTTGCGGCAAGACAATAGTAGGCAGTAGAGAAAGCAGCATTCAGAGTAGCCATGGATTGGAAGTCGTTGCGCAAACCGAAATTGCTGGAGCTTGCAAGAGAGTTGGGTCTGGATGTCTCAGACAAACTCAGAAAACCTGAACTGCTAAGGGCTATTCTTGAGTTAGAAGCGGAGGATGACGAGCTGTCGGAATGCCTTGAGACCATTGAGGAGAGGGCAAAAAGACAGGAGCGTGAACTTAAAGAACAGAAACAGAAAGAGAAAGATGAGCGTGAACGAAAAGAACAGAAAGAAAAAGAAGAGCGTGAACGAAAAGAACAGAAAGAAAAAGAAGAGTGTGAACGTAAAGAACAGATAGAACGAGAGCAACAAGAGAAAAAAGAAGAGCGCGACCGTCAACACGCTTTGGAAATGAAGCGTCTCGAGTTAGAGATGGAACGCGCTCGTAATGGAAGTCAGGCACACGGTGCAGGAGAACGAGTATTGTTCAAAATGACTGACCTGATGCGGCCGTTTAAGCTTGGAGAGGACATTGGTTTGTTCCTGGTTAACTTTGAGCGAACGTGCGAGAAGCAGGGGTTCTCTCGGGAAACGTGGCCACAGCGCTTGCTCACTTTGTTACCCGGCGAGGCGGCCGACGTAGTCGCTCGCTTGAATAGAGAGGAGGCAGAGGATTTCGACAAAGTGAAATCGAGTCTGCTAAAAAAGTACAGGCTGTCAGCGGAGGCGTTCCGTCGGAAGTTTCGGGAAAATGAGAAAGGCAAAAGTGAGTCATATACAGAGTTTGCCTACAGGCTTATGTCAAACATGCAGGAGTGGCTCAAAGAAGAGAAAGCGTTTGGTGACCACGAGAAAGTTCTGCAGTGTTTCGGGCTGGAACAGTTTTATAGTCGGTTACCTGAGAACGTGCGGTACTGGGTCTTGGATAGGCCAGACGTTTGTACGGTGGCTAAAGCCGCCGAGCTAGCCGAGGAGTTTGTGACGAGTCGGGCTCGCGGAGCTAAGGACGGTCAAAAGGGTGAATTTGGCTCCAAGTTTGAGAGGCCAAAGTTCACACCCATGAGAGCAAGGGGCGACACACGTAGTGCGGATGCGAGTGAAAGCAGTCCGACCGAACGTAAGGAGACGGCGGCAGCCGAAGCCGAACGCAGAAAGCGGTTCGAGACGAGGCAAGCGCGCGTTTGTTATACGTGCCAGAAGCCGGGTCACTTTTCGGCGCAGTGTCCGGAAACAAAAACAAAAGTCGTGTTTTTGTCATTATGCAGCACTGACGAGAACATGAAGCTTCTCGAGCCTTACATGCGAGACCTCCTCGTGAACGGGAAAGAGTGCCGAGTGCTTCGCGATTCCGCAGCTACGATGGATGTAGTTCACCCCTCTTACGTAGAACCCGATATGTTCACAGGCGAGTGCGCATGGATCAAGCAAGCCGTGGAAGCTCATAGCGTGTGTCTGCCCGTAGCAAAAGTGCTTATTGAAGGACCTTTCGGAGCACTTGAGACGGAGGCCGCAGTGTCATCTATGCTGCCCCCCCAGTACCCGTACCTATTTTCGAACAGGTCCGATCACCTCCTGCGCGAGAAGGGGCTTTTGTTTGGTGAGGCTAGCGTTCAGGCCTTAACCAGATCGAAGGTTCGGGAGCTCGCTGCAAAGGCGGTAGTTGCAGGGCCGACGTTGTCGAACAATGAGAAAGGGTCAGAGGCGCAGCAAGCTGATATTCAGAGCACGTCCGATCTGAATAAAATTGAGCCTGTAGCGTTGAAGGCACCAGATACCGGAGAGGAAATGCCCGATAAGGGAAAGTTAGAAGAGCTATCTGCAGATTTGCTCATCGCGCCTACGTCAGACGGACTTAATAGGTTGCTAAAAGTCAGCAGGGCGGCTTTGATAGCCGAGCAAAAAAAGGATGGCAGCCTAGAAAACATACGCTGCATTGTCAAGGAAGGTATCGCCAAGAAAAATGCTCGCTTTGTGGAAAGAGGTGGGGTCCTGTACCGGAAGTATCTAGACCGCAGGGGAGTGGAGTTCGATCAGCTGATCGTTCCTCAGTGCTACCGTCAGGATCTGTTGCGCTTGTCGCACGGGGGTTCGTGGTCCGGACACCTAGGAATTAAGAAAACTAAGGACCGTCTCTTGCAAGAGTACTATTGGCCAGGGTGTTTTCGGGACGCAGACCACTTTGTGAAGACATGTGACACCTGTCAGCGGGTGGGCAAACCAGGGGACAAATCGAGGGCGCCGTTGAAGTTGGTACCTATCATTACGGAGCCTTTTAGACGGCTCGTTATTGATACAGTGGGACCTCTGCCGGTAACAGCCACGGGGTACAGACACATTTTGACTGTGATCTGCCCAGCGACAAAGTTCCCTGAAGCAGTGCCGCTTAAAGAACTCAGCTCAGTTGAGATAGTCAATGCACTACTGTCCATATTTGCACGAGTTGGTTTTCCTGCGGAAATCCAGTCAGATCAGGGCACGGTGTTTACGAGCGCTTTGACGACAGCCTTTCTCGAAAGGTGCGGGGTAAAGCTGTTACACAGCTCGGTGTACCACCCACAGTCGAATTCCGTTGAGAAGCTCCACTCCGTCATGAAGCGCGTGTTGAGAGCATTGTGGTTTGAACAACCAACTGACTGGGAGCTGTGTCTGCCTGGGGTGATGTTTGCATTGAGGACCGCGCCGCATGCGGCTACGGGGTTTTCGCCAGCTGCGCTAGTGTACGGTCGCTCGCTGCGATCTCCGCTTCGCATGCTTCGAGACGGATCACTGCCCTCTCCAATGGCTGCAGACCATCTCTTTCACAAATGGCCGCCTCCTGCGCTGGAGCCTCGCTTTGCAACAATATTCCTTTGAGGTGCGTTACAAAAAGGGGAGTCTCAACGGTAACGCCGATGGCTTAAGTCGAAGCCCCTAACGTGGGAATCAGCCTCAAAATTGTATGTTATTGATGTTTTTCTTCCTGAGGCAGGATTTTTAACATATTGCTTTTGTGTAGTGTTTCAAAGTGATGACGTGCTTTCTAGTGCAATTTTCCAATTTGTGGACGCGTTCTGAGTGCTGCTAGACTACTGTCAGGAACTAGGCAGTGGTATAAAAGGGGAAAGAGCCTGGCAGGGCTTAGTGAGGGTTGTTTCGTGCTTGCTGACTGAGCGGTTGAGTTTCGGCGTAGTTCTACCGCTTGCCGGGAACGAGAACAAAAATGTCAACTCTCCCGAAGTCACTTTGCAGTGTCCTGTGTGAACCTGAACGAGAGAACGAGGCCTTCTCTGTGTGCTGCGCTCAAGAAACGCCGAAGGACGCCCGACTTCGGTTATGAGCATCATCGAGCGACATCCCTCCGGACAGCGGATGCAGTCCCCTGACCATCGGGATCTCCTTCCCCCGGCGGGGCGGTCTGTTACGTTTCGCCTACAACGCGCGGTATAGCCGGCGCGGATGCAGCGGACGCCGGGGCTTCGTTCAAAGCGGCGGACATTTTGGCCCGTTCGGCGCCGCCGCTACGCCTCCCCGCCAAGCGAGTCCAGGCATGTTCCAATGCCACGTGTCTTCGTGTGCGTGTGTGTGTGTGTGTTCATGTTTGTGTTCATGTGTTCATGTTCATGTGTTCATGTGTTCATGTGTGTTCATCCACGCTTGTCGAAGCGCGGCAGCCGGGGAGAGGAGCTCCCCCAACTGTGAAGCGAGGAGGTCTGATCGGCGCCGGCCCGGCGGATGCGTCACCTACTCGTCTCAACGTGCCCGAGCGGCGCCGTCACGTGCGCGTCTATAGAGGCGTTCCTTCTTGCCCTCATCTGCGAGAGTATAAAAGCAGCTGCCCCCGGACGCCAAGAGAGGCTCCGATTTCTTCTGTTGAGTTACGTGCACTCCCGTCTCTCCACTTCAGTCGACCTGACCGCCCGCTCTTTTGCGATGCTAGAATAAACAAGTTGTTCTGTTACCAGTCGACTCATGCTTTGCGGGACCTTCGGATGCTTCCAGTTGTGCCCCAGGCCGCCAGGCCAACGCTACCCTTGGGGCTTGCGACCCAGCTGCAACAACGGGCGTCAGCGCTGAGATTCCAACACCCCCTATAAACGAGGAGAGGTTTTGATTGGTTGATTAAAACAACACTGCAGGTTACCGCCCGATGCTTGCGTCGGAGGTTACGCGACTTATAGCTAAGGCGTTTGGAATAAACATAGAGTTTCTCACTACATTACCTAGAGGGAAATCTGGCGCTGCTGCGCTGTGGTACGCATGGGAATGCCGGTATATTGTGACTTCGGATTGGCATCGTTCTCGTAGAGGCAGGACACCTTGAAGACGCGCTTGGCAAGTACCGTTCCGTATGTCACAATGAATCATTTTCTACTAAAACAGCACGTGAAAAGCTGTTTTAGCTTTATTATTACGCGAAAACATGTTTTGTTTAACTGTAAGAACTTGTTATTGTGTGTATGACTACATGTTACGTAAAAAGTATCAGCGGGTCACTAAAGTTGGAGGACAGACGACAAGCTTCGCGCTCGCTTTGAAACAGTTGGTCGTCTGTTCTTGCTTTTCTTCGCTTGGTCATGCATCGTGGGTGAGTAAAGATGTAATATGCGTGAATGGAAACATTTTATGAAGATTTTACTTTGAGAACGCGTTATTTGCGTAGCCATATCCACGTTTTAGACGAAGCCTCTTACAACAGCAGCCAACACGAGCCTCGCAGACACATATACCGTCATTCCCATGACGGCACGGTGCCCCCTTAAGAAACTCCCATAGACGGTGGCGCCAGATTACCCTCTAGGTGTTATAGTGAGAAACTCTATGGGAATAAAAACAGATTACACTAGTTTTATGCTATAGGACCCCAGCTCAAACACAAGTCGACCTGCTTTGCTACGCCTACAGGGTAGACACTGATACAATATTGGCTCAATTGTGACAGGTCGTACCACGCCACACCTGCGAAATACGCCGATTTATTGACGTCACCGAGCCGCAACATTGCGTGGGCCTTCCCGCGTGCCCTCGTAAAATCCTCTTAATGAAGTAACTCAAGCGCGTAGCCTGCCCGCATTGCAATAGAGACGCGGCGGAAGCATTCTGGGTGATGCCATTCGCTCGTTCCTCCCGTAGCTTTCATAGATGGCGAACATAATGGCACAGCGTATGTAAAAGGCTAGACGAACGTTGCCTCCTCTGCCAGATGTCATCGGTTTTGTCTTCTTTTTGCTGCTCGTTTTCTTTTTCTGCTGGTAGTTCATTTTGAAGGACACGCCGCATAGCACATGTCTTTGCGCCTGCCTCTGCTGCTTACGTCAGCCGAGGATACAGAACATTTGTTAGTGCTGCTGATATGGTGCATTCATAGCGCACGGCGTATGCATAATATAGAGTACAGAAAAACGCGTATGTATTCTTCTCACGAATAAAAGTAAAAATCAAATCGAATGCGCTTTAACGTTCTAAAGGAACGCAGGCAGGCCCCGCGGGGGCTTTGCGGCTACGGTGTTAATTGGTCACGGGATCAAATCCCGGCCGCGGCGGCCGTATTTCGATAGGGACGAAATGCAAAAACGCCCGTGCCCCTTGCATTGGGGGCACGTTAAATATCCCCTGGTAGTCAAAATCAATCAATATCAAACTATGGCGTGCCTCATAATCAAATCGTGCTTTTGGCATGTAAAACGCCAGAATTCAATTCAATGAAACGCACGCGCTCTGAGGGACGGGGGAAGGGCTGCAAGAAAGGCCTACCACATGTAGTCGTTTAACGTGCACCTAAATCAAAGGGCACGAGCGTTTTGCATTCCTGCCGGAACGGAATGCTGCCATCATAAATGGCCGGGAGTTGAGCATGCGACCTGTGCTCAGCAAAAGAACCCCTGGCCGCTTAGTCAGCGCGTTCAGTAAGAACCCTTTGGCTTACATAGACTGGACAATGCAGAAGCTACGGAGATCATGTCTGTGTCCGGCAGTAAATCAAATTGGTTTCATGTGAGATTAGTACATATCCCATGATAGAATTCAGTCTATCTAGCGGTGCTAATGAGAGGTCTGTCTCACTCTTAGCGTTGAGCGATCGATAGCTTGTCAATGGCAGTTATGCAAATGGCATGCACGAGCTACTGTATGGATATAGTAAACGCGTTGCACACTTAAAACAAATCCAAGCCAATATTATACGGCTATTTACTCCAGGCTTTGGACTGGAATTATGCCCTTTCGAGCATTTCCCGCTCCAGAAGATGCCCGCGCCATCCCGACGCATCCGTCTTGCCTGGCCTGGTACAAAAAGCCTGCCGCCCAAACGAACGAGCTTGTGAGGACCGGCACTCCCGTAGCCAGGGCTGGAGGCGGGCTTTGCGCGCGCCTGCGCCCACCCGAGAGAACGATGCAGCGTCTCGAGCAGGGAGTCAAGATGTAGTCTGGCTGCCCGAGCCCAGGCGGCAGTCCGGGCTGGGTACGGGCTTTCGGTTCAGCCCGAGCCCATGCACACCTTTAACATCTAAATTTTAGATCATTCGCCTAGTGTTTCTGAGTCCTCGATAGTAGTCAGTTCACCTTGTACACGTTGTCGTAGTGTATAACCCAAAATTCACTTATAGTTAGGGCACATTTGTTATCAAGTGTGCCAACTCTCAAACCACCTGGATACTCAATGAGCGTGCCTACTCGCAACTGCTGACGGGTGTATGCTGTTAAGACTCAGGTAAACACCCGCTTCGATCACACCTGTAAACAACCGCGCGTATGTAATACAATAAAGTAACCTGAAATGCCGCAAAGTATTCAACAAAGCAAATCGCTCTGATATGATCTAGTCAAAACTTCTACCAGCTAGCCGCTACTGCCACTCACGCAACTTGTATTTATCGAATTCGCCTTCAGTTATTGTTGGTCCAACTTTCCAAGCTTAAACAAAAAGAGGCTGCCTTGATGCTATCGTTGAACGCGACGCTGCCGCTGTATTAAGGCACTCACACTGGCAAAAAAAAAAAATGACGGCATCGACCTGACTCGAACAAGGCCGTCTTCACAGCGCTGCTACACTCTTCAAGCTGATGGTAGAACGTCCTTTTCTTTTTCTTCTCGTTGCAACTATTCGATGAAGGTAAGGTTTACGTTTAAGCATTATGCGCACTCTCGTGAAAAACTCAGGACGTTCGTAACATGCGCCTACGGCTTAATGGACAAATGTGTTACACGTATTGAACTTTATCATCTCGCAATTTATTTTGTGACAAAATTAATCAGCGATATTTTTAAATTCAGTCTGGTCGCGACCTCCGAATAAATAATTGTCGCTGCTTCTAGCTTGCTTTTCTTTTTTACACAAATACGTTCTCCGTAATACCTCAGCTCCTTTAAAGTAAGCTTAAACTCGGGGCCAACTCCAATTTCTCTATTCAAATACATGCCTAACGCAGAAATGCTCTTATCCAACAACCACTGAAACGACTTGAATAAAATGCGATGAATTTAACAAAAAGGAACTGAATTCACTGACTCTCGGAGGCCGCATTTTGACATAGGACGAGAAACTCTTTCTTTATAAGTTGCGCCCAATGTGTGAAGCAGAAATTTCGCTCCGTGACTCTTCACAAAGTCAGGTATCTCAATTCTGTAAGCTGCATCAGTTGTATAGCCTAGATAGGGCAAATAGGATACATTTCTGTACAGCTTACATCAAAATGATACACTGTTTACGCACGTTGTGGAAGTGCTGAATGAATGAATTCTGGGGTTTTACGTGCCAAAACCACGGTTTTATTTTTAGGCACGCCGTAGTGGGGGACTCCAAAATAATTCTGACCAGCAGACGATGTTTAACCTGTCCCCAATGCACGGGACCATGAACGTTCTTGCATTT